>NC_133366.1:17758438-17942944 GCF_049309525.1 Garra rufa
ATAATAAATCAGTATATTAGAATGATTTCTGAAGGATCATGTGACACTTAAGACTGAAGTAATGGCTGATGAAAATTCAGCTTTGCATCACAGGAATAAATTACATTTTAAAGTATATTACAATAGAAACCATTATTTTATATTGCAATATTACAGTTTTTTCTATATTTTTGATTAAATAAATGCATCACTGATGAGACTTTCTTTAAAAACATTACAACTCTTACTGACCCCAAACTTTTGACCGGTAGTATACATGTAGTTTTTACATGTATACACACAACAATTGGATATTTCCAGAAATATATGATTATATTAGTAATCAATGTTTGAATTTCACTTACAAACTTTGTAATTTATTTAGTATTTTTTTAACATATCATTCATAAATATTTAATATAATCATTTAGGCTAAAGTTTTTGAACAGTAAGATTTGTAATGTTTTTTTTGTTTTTGAGATTTTTTGAAGTCTCTTCAGCTCACCAAGCCTGCACTTATTCGATACAAAGTACAGCAAGGACAGTAAAATTTTGAAATATTTTTATCATTTGAAATGACTATTTTATATGAGAATGTGTTTTAAAATGTAATTGTTTCCTGTGATCAAAGCCACATTTTCAGCATCGATACTCCAGTCTTTAGGGTCACATGATTATTCAGAAATCATTCTAATATGCTGATTTGCTGTTCAAGAAACATTATTAGTAGTATTATTATCCATACCTAAAACAGTTGAGTACATTTTCAGGATTCTTTAATTAATAAAAAGATCCAAAGATCAGCATTTATCTAAAAAAAAATACAACTTTTTGTAACATTAAAATTCTGCCCAGCTGTTTTTGTTAAAATGTCTTGGAATTCAGTGAATTCCTTCTCATGACATTCCAAATTTATATTGTTCAGTAAAAATGACCCTTGAAACCTATCATACACACAACCTATCATACAAACAATATACAGTATACAGAAATTAGGGATCAACCGATATGTGTTTTTAAAGGCTGATGCAGATACCGATTATTACAGATCGTAGAAGTAGAACGATAATCAATATTTTAAACCGATATATATATATATATATATATATATATATATATATATATATATATATATATATATATATATATATATATATATATATATATCTGGTGTAAAAATAAAAATGAATGCCAAAATTAAGAATAACAACAACTCTGCCAAAAACTTTAACTTGCTTTAAATGCTTTTATCTGTAAATTGGTTTTGAAAATGACCGATACCGATAACCATAAAAATGCTTAATATCGGCAGAGATAATTGGTCGACCCCTAATAGAAATATAAGATTTTGATAATCTGTAGTGGAAATGTTATTTTTACAGTGTTTTAATTCACCCTAAAATCCAATGTGTACTTGTGTTAAATGTCTTTCCTCCCCCTGTCATTCAAATTCCAGTTAATTTTACGAACTGAGAGGCTCTTACCATAATCAAAGATTTCACAGAATTCACTTAAAACCATCACTGTGGTGACAAAATTAGTTTACCAGTGTCTGGGTCTTGGTTGGCCAGTCTGTTGAGCATTGGATTCAGAGTCCCAATGAAGAAATAATGCCGCAGCTGCATGACTGACAGCCACGTGAGGTGCCACAAGAAGAACCAGGACAGAACACAGCTCTTAAAACTGTCTATAGGAAATAAAAAAGATGAAACTTGATTTCAGTCAGTTTATTGAACCATTCATTTCTACCAAAAGTAAGGCCTATGTGGGCCAATCAGCACCTTTCTTAGAGTTGTCTGTCAGCTGCAGTGTGTCAGTTCTCAGTGGCTCATCATCTACACCTCTGCCTCTGTCTGAACTCGGGTCTCGCTCTGCCTCATACTGTTCAACGTTGTAGCTATGTGATTTAGCACAGCTCATCCTGTAAATAAGGATTTGCATTCGAATTAATACGGATAAGAGCATGAATTACGTACTATACGTAGTTAAGGCTATATCAGATTTACCTCATACTAAATATAGAGTATTGCTGACTATCTACAATAATATATAACATTTGTTTTAAAGGTATGGAATTATTTTCCTTTTTTTTTCAAAAACATAAAAGTATCATATAAATAATATCTGAATTAGAATTTTACACTATCGTCTAAAAGTTTGGGGACGGTACAATTTTTAAAATCCTCACAGAGGCTGCATTTAATTGATCAAAATTACTGTAAAAAGTGATATTATGAAATATTATATTATTGAGTATAATAACTCCAGTTTTCAGTGTCACAAGATCCTTCAGAAATCATTCTAATATACTGATTTGCTACTAAAAAAATGCTTGTCCATGCTTTTGTGAAAACCATGACACTTTTTTGATTATTTGATGAATAAAAAACCATTTCTGATCAATATAATGTATCTTTGCTAAAAAAAATAATAATAATTTCTGACTCAAAACCTTTAAACTTTTGTATATTCAGTTTATACTCTGCTTATCGTTTCACTCACCCATATCTGTAGTCGTCTGGGATGGGATAGGGAATGTGTGATTTTGGCATAAGGAAAAGAGTCCGGAGGAGATGAATGAGATTACAGGCTGAGAGGAAGAGAAATGAGGAGCGAAGAGAAACCCCTCTCTCATAAAGCACCTGCAGAAATGGTATACTGGTATCATGGATTGCAGTATAAACAGCTGATTAACTTTTTTTCATTAATGTGGAAAAACTTGAATATAGGACTATTCAATGCATTTACACTGCCGTTCAAAAGTTTGTGATCAGTAAGATTTTAAGTGTTTTTAAAGAAGTGTCTTATTCTTATCAACGTTGCATTTATTTAATCAAAAATACAGAAAAGGATTATATTATAAAATATTATTGCAATTTAAAATTGCAGTTTTGTATTTTAATATACTTTAAAATATCATTTATTTCTGTGATGCAAAGCTGAATTTTTATCAGCCATTTCTCCAGTCTTCAGTGTCACATGATCCTGCAGAAATCATTCTAATATGTGACCCTGGACCACAAAACCAGTCTTAAGTCGCTGGGGTATGTTTGTAGCAATAGCCAAAAATACATTACATGGGTCAAAATGTTTGATTTTTCTTTTATGCCAAAAATCATTAGGAAACTAAGTAAAGATCATGTTCCATGAAGATTTTTTGTAAAATTCCTACTGTAAATATATTAAAATGTAATTTTTGATTCGTAATATGCATCGTTAAGAACCTAATTTGGACGACTTTAAAGGTGATTTTCTCAGTATTTTGATATTTTTGCACCCTCAGATTCCTGATTTTCAAATAGATGTCTCTCGGTCAAATAGCCACATATGCTGATTTATTATCAATGTTGAAAACAGTTGTTCTGCTTAATATTTTTTTGGAACCTGTAATACTTTTTTCAGGATTCTCTGATGAATAAAAAGTTTAAAAGAACAGCATTTTTTCAAAATAGAAATTTTTTCTAACAATATAAGTCTTTACTATCACTTTTTATCGATTTAACATATCCTTGCTGAATAAAAGTATTAATTTCTTTCGAAGAAAGGAAGAAAGAAAAAATGAACTGACCCAAAACTTTGAACGGTAGTGTCCACTCCCACTCGAATGCTTGGGATCAATAAGACTTGTAATGTTTTTTTAAAAAGTCTCTTATGCTCATCAAGGCTGCATTTATTTGATCAAAAATCCAGAAAAAAACAGTGATATTGCAAAATGTTATTACAATATAAAATAATGCTTTTTATTTTAATATACTTTAAAATATACTTTATTCCTGTGATGCAAAGCTGAATTTTCATCAGCTGTTACTCCAGTCTTAAGTGCCACATTATCGTTCAGAAATCATTCTAATATGCTGATTTATTATTCAAATAATCAATGTTGGAAACAGTTGTGCTGCCAAATATTTTTTTGGAACCTGTGATTTTTTTCCCTGGATTCTTTGATGAATAACAAGTTAAAAAGAATAGCATTTATTCAAAAAAGAAATCTTTTCTAACAATGTAAATCTATGCTATCACTCTTTATTAATTTAACACATCCTTGGTAAATAAAAGTATTATTTCTTTCAAAAAAAGAAAGAATAAAAATGTACTGACCCCAAACTTTTGAACAGTAGTGTATATTGTTAGAAAACCTTTCTATTTTAAATAAAAGCTGTTCTTTTTAACATTGTATTGATCAAAGAATGCTGAAAAAGGTATTACAGGTTCCAACAAAAATATTAAGCAGAACAGCGTTTTCAACATTGATAATAAATCAGCATATTAGAATGATTTCTGAAGGATCATTTGACACTGAAGACTGGCGTAATGATGCTGAAAATGCAGCTTTGCATCACAGGAATAAACTACATTTTAAAATATATTAAAATAGAATTTCACTATTTTAAATTGCAATAATATTTCGCAATAATAGTTTTTTCGGTATTTTAAATCAAATAAACATTAAAAATCTTACTGATCCCAGTAAGATGGCAGTTTATATATGTGTGTGTGTACTTCTTACCTTGATAATAAGAAAGACAACTGATGAAGAGTCAAAGGCCCCATTATAGACTGTAATAATTGTTGATCTATGAGAGTCAAAAAGGTTCCCCACCTGTAATGAGGACAAATAATTCAAGCAACTGATCATACCCTTGATGTATTGCATGTATTAAACATAATCATTCATAAACATACCTGCATATTTGTCATTAGAAATAAAATGCCCCCCACAGCTATGAAGGACAGAGCAGGAAAAAGCAAAAAGGAAAAAGCTGTTTCAATGAAAAGAGAGGAAAATTAGTCACACAAAATATGCCATGATGTGTGTGATGTGATTATTAATAAAAAATATCAGTCTGTATTTACCGTTACTGGACAATGATACAATAAGTGTGCCGGTAGTATAAAGAAATCTATAAAACAACAATTATACAATTGGTATTAATACAGTATAATTTAGAATCAAATTGTAAATACGTAAATGTTCAAATTATTGTGGTGTTTCTGTGTTTTTTTATAGAACAAGTGGTGCATAACATTACACAACAGCTTACATTTGCAAACATTTCTGGCAGTTTCAACAAATTTTACTTAGGGGCTGTTTTTACTTAATGGCCGCAATGCACAAAGCCCTGTTTTTGGAGTCCAGTCAAACGCCCACGTTGATTTCTACTATCTGCTTAAAGCACACCCCACACACAAGCAGATAAACTTCTTGACTCTACCACAGAAAGACACAGCATTTCTGCTAAGTCCTGCCTGACCTCTGAACTCACATAGCCAAAAATCGCGTTGCCATCGTGCCAAAATGGTCGTAGATGAATCCGTTGGGCAGAGTGAGAAAGTTATTCATGAAAGAGGCCACGGTAAAAACCAATGAGAAATTCTCATCTTGCAGACTGCAGTCTAAAGAGTAAAACAGGCAAGCAGGAAGACAAAGCATAAATGAAGTGAACCATCTAATACATTAAAAGCCACTGTTGTAAATTACCCCACCTGTGCCAAGTTGTCCACTAGCGTCTGTTGAATTAATGCACAAGTTGCGATAGTAG
Organism: Garra rufa; assembly: GCF_049309525.1. Taxonomy (NCBI): domain Eukaryota; kingdom Metazoa; phylum Chordata; class Actinopteri; order Cypriniformes; family Cyprinidae; genus Garra; species Garra rufa. The sequence goes on from NC_133366.1 coordinate 17,763,958, forward strand.
CCATCTGTCTTCAGGACAAACACAAGAGACGCCCAACCAAACACGACTCCAGCAAAAAACAAGCACTCCAGCAGTCCCGTAGCCAGAGTCAGCTTGTATCTCATCCCCATACCAGACGATCCCTTGAATCCCAGCATCCTTTGCATTCACACCGTCAGGGTCCAGAAGCACTTCTACTATCCTCTTGTGTTGGAAAGTGCACTGTATATCCTTGCCACTATATTTGTTTAAATTAAATCTAATTTTAAATGCATCATGCGTTTTCTTTAAACTAATTGCTGATCCCTTATTCTTGTTTGTGTTAAAGCTTGCTCACATTTGACCACTATGCAAGTCGGTTATATGGTGGTAGAGATAACGCTTTCCACGTATTTGGACTAAATTCAAGTTGTGCATGCTCCTCTCAAGAGAGGGAGCTATAGATCTGCTGTTGAAAACAGCATGACAGAACATTTGTATTGTATTAATTGAATGTATTACTGAATGTATTACTATTTGTGTTTGTTTTGTCAGCTTTGTATGCTATCCTTTTAGTTTGCAAGCTTGTCACCCTGTAAAACTGTGCATGTGCGTATGTAAAACTGCAAGAAGAGACAGACAAACCCACATTATACGTCACATTTTACTGGTGCTATTCCATTTAATCATTATAAATTTTAATCCAGAATTATGCCAAACATCTTTCGCTGTATGAACTATATTCTACCACACGACACTCTAAAATATATGATTCTGCTTGGTCAGTCGCATATTTCACCCCTAAATTGGATATTTATCTTGCCTCGCAAATTACGGCCACTAACTACCAACATTTTGGGATTATAGGGAATACTGAAAGTAATAATAAAAATAGAGGCATGGCAATTCCCAGTCAAAATAAAAAAACGAGGTGTAAGCGAAATACACTGCCAGTCTGAACTGTAAGATTTTTAGATTGTAATATTTAAAGAAGTCTCTTCTGCTCACCAAACCTGCATTTATTTGATCCAAAGTACAGCAAAAACAGTCCAATTATGAAATATTGTCACTATTTGAAATTGTAATAAAAACACAAAAACATTTATTATTATTTTTATGTCGAAAACAGCTGAGCTGATTTTTTTCAGGTTTCTTTGATGAATAAAAAGCGGAGAAGAACAGCATTTTTGTAATTTTTTTTTATAAATGTCTTTAGCAACACTTTTGATTAATTTAAAGCATCCTTGCTAAATAAAAGTATTATTTTTATGATTTAAAAAAGCTCCAAGCTTTACGGTTTTGAATGGTATAATGTATAATGTTGCAAAATCTTTTTATTTTAGATCAGTGCTGATCTTTGGATCTTTCTATTCATCAAAGAATCTTCAAAAAAGTACTCAACTGTTTTAATTATTGATAATAATAATAATAAAATGAACAGCAAATCAGTATATTGGAATGATTTCTGAATTACCATGTGACACTGAAGACTGGAGTAAGGATGCTGAAAATTTAGATTTGATCAAAGGAAAAAAATACATTTTAAAATATATTCACATAGAAAACAGTTATTTTAAATAGTAAAAATATTTTTTTTAAATTGCTGAAGCAGAAGAGACTTTAGTGTACAAGTGTTATTAATATTTTTTAATAGTGTAGGCTAATAGCTCATTTAAGAGAAAAGAAAAGCGTAATTTTAAGTCAAATCAATATTGTATGTCCATGTTTATTCGGCAATAAATCTAACGTTAGATATCGCAAAATAAACTGAAAGGGTTATCCGGACCTGGACGTAAAGAGGTCTTGAAGAGCCCGGATGAAAAGGGTTTTTTTCTTGTGATAATGACCGGCTGGCTGTTCAGTATCCCTTACATAATTGTAATTTAGCAGTTAAGACATGCTGCATCAGTGTCTAGATTTCTTGAAATGTGACATAGGGTAAACTGAAGTTGGTCACTGATGGCACACATGCGCGGACTCTGTGGACAGTTGACTAATCCAGATTACCATGTCTGCGAGCTCTAATCTCTCTAACAAGAACAACAGTTTTCCTCGTCCGCCGTTTTTATGGATAATGTAAAAGATATAACAGATACAGGCGATATCCGACGTAAGGATTAAAAAAAAGCGTCAAATCAAATTAAATTAAAAGCATCTACATTTCTATTTAAAGCTTGAGCAATACTAAATCTATGAGCATCAATTAGGGGATTTAAATTTAAATTGTTTCTCCATACCAACTGACTCTATCTGCATATAGACATCTACTCACAACAGTCTTCTGTCACATCGATGTAAAATGCTGAAGCGCTGTAAATTCCCGTTTCGGGCTGAAGAACAGTAACCTGTGCACGTGTATGCGCGTTCATGAGCCTGGCATTTAGCCAACGGTAATCAACAGAGAGTGAACCAGAACACGTTAGTTCGTACTAATATAACAGATTTATTGGCAACAGCAAACAAACACCGGTTAATAAATATTTATATATATATATTTAAGTAATATATCTATCTACCTCGTACATTTTTCATTTCTTTGTCAATCTATCCACCTTTTTCTTCAACGCGAAAGTAAGCCTATATCGAGACTTCCGGTTCATTAGAAGCAAGACCCATACAATTTACAAATGGCCACGCCCGCTCTTACAGGAAGAAAAAAGTGGATTAATAGATGCAGGTAAAAAAAAAAAAAATTCTATTATATATTTTTACAGTATTTCCAATCTGTCACTTTTTACCTAAATTGTAGTATTGACTGCATTTATTAAGCTCAACCCTGCAATCTTTTGTAAGTTAGTGTAAGAAAAAGAAATCAAAAACAGATTTGTATAAATTTTCAAGCCATTATATACATTCTGTAAAAACTGAATTAATGTTTATTTAATATACCTTTATTTTCTATTCATAAAATGTTTATTTTATGTTTTTGCAAGAACATTTTGGTAACCGCTGTTGCAAAAACTACCAAACACAAAATACAAAAACACAAAATAAAACATTTACTAAAGGTTCACTGTTTATTTGTTGAATAAGCATAATATTTTGTACCCTTTTTGTGTCAAGTGCCACATCTTTAATGCACAGATGTGTGATGGTAGACTTCAAGAGATGCAGAGCAAGTCAAAGCAAGGAAACGACCAGGTAAGGTTAAATATTGCAGTTCTTGACCTCCATCTGTCCTGCTTGGTTGAACAGATAATTAAATCTTGTGGCCATCTGGCTCCCTCTTGTGGGTTGACATTAAGGCTTTGAGTGTTTGATCATGAGATCTCTGTGTGATGCAGGTGATAAAGGACATAAAAATACATGTATTATTTGTGTAAAAGGTGAACATTTGAATCAAACGTACTTGCGTTTGTGTCAATGCCATTAAAATGAGGGTCCAAACAGCTGATAAAAACATTGCAATAATCCACACGACTGCAGTCGTTCAGTTAACATTTTATGAAGTGAAAAGCTGTATTTATCATTAAGGTGTTTTTAGCTTAAAGGTGTTGTTTCCAGCTAAAATACAACTCCTCTATCCATAATATTCACTAGTGAATAAGTCTCATCTGAATCAGGAGAGAAAAATGCACAAATCAAGCATTTATACAACAAAAACAGATCTATACTTGTGAATCATTGAGATGTTTTCACCAATTAAGGCTCTCATTTGGACGGCACCCATTCACTGCAGAGGAACAAGTGATGAAATGCTAAGTTTCTCCAAATCTGTTCCACTGAGAAAAAAAAAGAGAAAAACAAAACTAATCTATATATTGTATATTTTCATCTGATTTTCTTTTTGGAGCAAATTATTCCTTTAAATACTGAAAGGGCCCTGCTGTAGTTTCCACTGGTTAACACTAGATGGAGCCACGAGAACCCTAACCAGCCCTCTCATGACTCACTTGCTCTGCTCAACATCATGAGTCATCTATTTCGCCCCATGCAGAGTTTAATCAATTATTTCATACACTGCCACATTTGGCAATAGTAAACATCCTGCAACTGATCCTAACCTCCCTGCATTCTCTTCTCATCAGCTCAATAAAACACTTTTAATCAGATCTGCCTCGCTTTTCCCAACAATATGTGTACCAGCCCTTGCAGCTGAGTTTGTATTCATGTTGTGATAAAAAAAAAATCGTACCTCCGTCACCTGCCAGAATTCTCTACCTTTTTCTCATTTTGGTTAATATCTCAGTCTTAAAGGAATAGTTTACACAAAAATGAAAATTTGCTTGACCCTCAGGCCATCCAAGATGTAGATGAGTTTGTTTCATCATCTGAACAGATGAATTTAGAACAGAAATTTAGCATTACATAATTTGCTCACCAATGGATCCTCTGCAGCGAATGGGTGCCGTCAGAATGAGAGTTCAAACAGCTGATAAAAACATCACAGTAATCCACAAGTAATCCACACAACTCCATTCCATCAAGTAACATCTCGTGTGCGTTTGTAAGAAACACATTGACATTTTACTGAAAGAAACATTATTAGAAGCAACAATGAAAAGTAAAATGCCTTAACAGTGGATTTCTTTCGAGCTCCTCATTGGTGACCTGCCATTTGGTGAGGATATGTCTCTGGGACCTTTAGAAAAAAGGCGCATTATATGTGAAATATCCCACATCTTGAATTTATACAGCACAACTGGTTCCATATTTTTGTTGAAGATCCTCCACTTAATGTTAAAAGAATCTGTGAGAGCGCCAAACCAGTGAGGTCCTTTGAGAGCCTGTGAGAGAGCATTTTTTTTTTTTGCTTGTGCTTGTTTATTTGTCTTGTCAGTCCTTGAAATGGTCATGAATTCCATTTTGACCTTATCTGAGTTTTAATTGTGGCATTCAGAGAGAACATCAGGAACTGTTCTAAGCAGGCACAGAATAAACAATAGAGCCGAGTGGAGATACACTACCATTCAAAAGTTTATGCTCTGCAAGGTTGCATTTATTTGATCACAGATCATATCCAGTACATTTCCTGCATACACTTTTTGAAAAAGCTATCTGATGCATAAGGTAAACCAAAAGGAAACAAAAACACAAAGCAAGATAGCAATTAAGCCGGTTTACTGCATCTCATTCAATACCATTAAACTTTTGATATAACCTCAGAAATTGAATATTGATCCTAAGCCCGTGGTGATTCGCATTTCAACTGCCCACTAACTTGCAGGGGCTAGTTTTGGCAACAAACTGCCTGCTGGCTAACAATACACCATGTGACCTGACACCATTGTGCAACATCACATAGACAAACGAGGAATTCTCTACTATGCTGTTAAACTATTTTGTGTGCCCTGGGGTCAAGGGAGTGACCTATGAACCTATCAGGAGCTACTGTGTGATCCTGTACTTGCTACTAGTCGGGTGACTCTGACTCAGCTACAGAGCATTTGGATCCACAAACTCCCATTCTGACTGGTTGCATTAAGTTTTAACATCAGCTTGGGTGGGGAACTCAGTGTTACTGTAATATCCCACGCTTAACTGAAAGGTTCAGATGACTTTGACTAGAAATGACTGACGCTTCACTGACCCACCGGTGACAGATCATGAGTCAGTGTGATTCAAGCTAACTGATAAATATAGGACATTAGTGGAAGTATTAGACATTTGAACTTTTGAATTCAGATTTGTATTACTAATATTGACACCAGTAGTGTGTCTATAAATTACAGGGCTGTGTCTAATCACACTTTTATTGTCTTTTAATTAGTTACTAAATGTGTGATATTCACTGAATTATCTATTTGTATTGTGACTTAATTGATTTGTCAGGGCTAAAAATTGCTAACACAAACAAAAATGTTTAATTAACAGATAACCTTTCAATGCCCTTTAAAAAGCTTGTTTGAAATCAAACACACAATAAAAGTGTTTAAGGTGTGCTATTGTGGTAATTACTGTACTAATCCTTCAAGTGACATATCCATTTTGGTGACCTCAGGAAGTCTTCTGAGCAAAAGACGTGCAAACTGAGATGGACCAAGGCGTTAATAATTCATATGTTTTGAATGCATTGTCAGTTGTGTGTAGTAACAAGTCAACTAAGATTCTCATCAAATTAAATGAATATAATGTCCACTAAATTCGAAAAAGTGAATTAGCTAACCTAATATTTAACATATCTCATAGTTGATCTTGAAAAATGAAAATGATGGCTATTGGCTACTTAAAAGAATAATGAAATTCAAAATCTGAAATCAGGCTAAATTGTTAGACAGCACATGTTTGTATTGTATTTGTATTTTCCCCCCACATTGCATATGCAGGGTACTGAAAGATACTTGAGGCACTATTTATACCGGTTGATCCTGTTGGAAAACCATAAGCTGGCAATCTATGGACACTAAATGGGGAACCCTAAAAAGTTTTATTTATTTTTCTCTTTTCATATCTTCATACAAGATAACAAAATAAACAGAGAACTACACTTCCAGTCAAAAGTTTTTGAACAGTAAGATTTTAATTCTAAGGCTTTTCTGCTTACCAAGCCTGCATTTATTTAATCCAAAGTACAGCAAAAACAGTAATATTGTACAATATTTTTACTATTAAAAATAACCGTTTTCTATTTGAATACATTTTAATTGAATTTATTCCTGTGATCAAAGCTAAATTTGCATCTACTCTATAGTCTTCAGTGTCACATGATCTAAGAAACATTTATTATAATTATTAGCAATATTTAAAAACAGTTGAGTACATTTTTTCAGGATTCTTTGATGAACAGAAAGATCCAAAGCATTTCAGCATTTATCTGAAATAAAAAGCTTTCATAACATTATACTATTTTGGGAAGGGTAAAAATACTTTTTTTTTTTAGATTTCTATTTCAGATAAATGCTGAAACCTGAAAAAACTGAAAAAAATTATCAGCTGTTTTCAACATAATAACAATAAATGTTTTTTAAACAGCAAATCAGAATATTGGAATGATTTCTGAAGGATCATGTGACTGGAGTAAAGATGCTAAAAATCTATAAAAAAAGCTATGAAATCACAGGAATAAATGACATTTAAAAATACATTCAAATAGAAAACAGTTATTCTAAACATTTAAAAATAATTAAAACATTGTACTATTGAAAAACTTTTGACTGGTACACTCTTAAAAATAAAGGTGCTTCACGATGCCATAGAAGAACCTTTTTTGTCTAAATGGTTCCATAAAGAACCTTTAACATCTGAAGAACCTTTCTGTTTCACAAAAGGTTCTTTGTGACGAAAGATGGTTCGTTCGATTATAAAAAGGTAAGAAAGAGATGGTTCTTTAAAGAACCTTTGACTGAATGGTTCTTTGTAGAACCAAAAAAAGTTCTTCTATGGCATCGCTGTGAAGAACCTTTTAAAGCACTATTATTTTTAAGAGTGTAGTGTACAGGATAATGAAATAAACAGACAACTAAATACATTTAAAAATACAAAAAAGATAAATAACTGTGTATAAGCAAAATATATAAATAATACATGGATAAAAAAACTGAAAATAAATAAATAAAAGTTTATTCATGTAAAATAATAAACAAAGGCTTTAATAAATTACATATGCCCGAATTATGTCAAAAACATGCAGTGCAGAATTGTTTATTTAGCATTTGTTTATTTTTTATTATCTTCATACTTGATATGATAGTAGCCTATATATTGCTTTTTGTTCCACGTAAACGATTCCATTTTGGTTGAATCCTCTCAGCTCCCGGTTCCAATCAAATCGTGAGGAAGTATCGCAGGTTCACAGGTGCAGCGAAAAGTCGTCGTTTGCGGCATTTCAAGTACAATGCAGCGGTGTCTGATAATTCACACGACAACCACGAACTGCGTTTAAGTGCGTTAGCGTTCAAAGAACAATTTTGCAGTGTGATATTGCGTTTTTTTCTTTCGCTTGCATATTGAAAAGTCAGCCGTGTCCCCGCCCAAGCGGTGTCGGTGAACTGAACTCCTGTTTCACAGGGGAGGGGTCAGACGCTTCACTGTGGGACGACGAGCAAAGAGAGGAGTGAACAAGGGGAGCGAGATAGATTGGTGGGTTTTTAAAAAGACTGCTTAAATTTGTTAATCTCAGGTTTCTTCTTTGTTTTGCTTCGTCGGGAGAAACGCGTTGCAGGCCACTCGTTAGAAAGCGAACTCATAAAATAGGGCAAATGCGTCTGGCGTAGCGTGGGGCTGAAACGCCCAAATATAGAGCAGCAAACGTTTGGAATTACAATCACTTCCTACCGCTTGGAAAATCTGAAACTGGCCATAGAGAAGCCCGTTTCGATAGGCCACGACCTCACATCGGGACTTTAACGAAACCAAAAACAAAGGTAGACTCTATGGAAACTCTTCTGTTTGTTCTGATCTCTCTCATGGCTTTCTTTGTTGTCTTCTGGTTTTCCCTGTTTGGCCTCGTAATTGAGGAGTAGAACAAAGTTAGCCAGCTCTCCATGTTAGCAGGCTAGTGGAGTTAGCTGCCGTGCTAATCGTAATGGCACAAGCGTGAGGATCTTCGGGACGGGATTGCTTTCCTGAAATTCCTCAAAGTTCATCTTTAAATCGAGTGCGTAGTCTTTTCCTTGTGTTGTAATGCAGGCTTTGTTTAATAATAACTAGGAGCGGGGCGTTTTGCTATTTTTCCCAATCTATTTGCAGATATCCAGGATAAATAGAGCAGATAAAGTTAGTGCTTTTGGGAACTCTTTTGTTGTATGTGCATGGGTAAATATGACAGTGTTCTTGTGTTCATTACGTTCATGTTCAAGGCATTATTTCTGCATATTAATCCAGAAATTGATTTCTGTTTAGATGAGCGTTAGTACCTCATTTAACGTGACGATTTGAATGGTTTATATTTCTAATTGGGAGTTAAAACTGAAAACTGTAATGTATTTGAATATAATTTTATGTGTGAATTTAAACTGGATAGTAATGTATATGTGGGTGAATAAATGGCAGTGAGGGTGAAGTGTTCACCGCGGCGAAGTAAAGCAGGTCAAGGCCCACGAACACACCTGAGTTTGCGGAAGTAATTTAAAGCATTGTTTATGGAAAATATAAAAAAGTTGTGAAATACAGTACCCGGTGTGTTTTTGAATTAAATCTAATAAGCGACTCTTAATGATTTAATTGAAACTCAAAATAATTTCCAAGTGAGGATTAATATTTTAGTTTTATTTTACGCATGGCATATTGGGTCTAGATTCACATGTTTTGGATTCAGATATGTAACGTAGTATCGCATGCGCAGGTAAAACCTCAGGTAAGGGTTTACCTGAGCTGAGCCTCACAGGTGCGACAGTGCTGTTTCTCAGGTTGACTCTGAATCCTATCAGCGGCATTTTTTTCCCAGAAGAGGGCGAAATTTGGCCAGTTAACTTGTCGGGAATACGTAATAATCATTACGAAAAAAGTTTGGGAACCTGTTGAGTTAGTATTTTAGTCCAAGGGTGTGTGTGTGTGGGTGGGGGGAAGGGAAAGGCGCGGTTCACTGTGTGTGTGTGTGTGTGTGTGTGTGTGTGTGTGTGTGTTAACGACTCTCATTTACACACAACCCGCGTGAAGCAGCAGGTTACACTGTGTGTGTGATTTACCTGACGACCCGTATGAGTCCTATGAGACACTCAGCGTGAGTCAGTGCCGCTCATGATGCTATCAGACCCCGAGCAGAAACTCAAAAGAAAGGGCTCAAAGCAGGAATGTTTGGGATTTTTCCTACTCACTTACCTTCACCTGAAAAGGCAGATACGTGTGTACACTCGCCCGATTTAAGACGCCCCCCACTCATAGAGGAAGGTCGATTCTCCCGTTACTAACTGAATTAGTGAAGAATGAGTCAAAAACTAAAGGGGAGGTGTGTCTTTGAAGACGACGACTCAGCGACGGGTAACCAAATAGTTTGACCGCGGTAATGACCGGCTCTAATGTTAACACCAGGGTGTGTCTTTCAAACGCGGAAGGACACAGCGCTGTTTTTTTTTTATAAACTCTATTTAATTTACTTACTAACAAACATGGAAAATACAGTTAACCTAGCACACCAGTGCAAAATAGTAGAGTATAGAATAGTGTGCGTCACTGTAAAAATAAATCAGAGTAGTACCCTACAAAGATTTATTAATTATAACAATGTAGTGTAAGAGGCTGGAAAAGGTTTTCAACTCAAAGTGTTTATTTTTTTGCTTATGAAGTCTTCCAGAGTAAATTCAAGGCATTTTCTAATTAATATTAGAAAATTAATAATTCTACATTAAAATGAAAATGTTATGTAGTTAACATGAAATACACTACAAGTGAACAGTAAGATTTTTAATGTTCTTCAAAGAAGTCTGCTCACCAAGCCTTTATTTGATTAAAAGTAGAGCAAAAACTGTACAAATAATAATGTTACTATTTAAAAAAACTGTTTTCTATTTGAATATATTTAAAAATGTAAGTAATTTCTGTGATTTCAAAGCTGAATTTTTAGCATCATTACTCCAGTCACGTGGTCCTTCAGAAATCAGTGTAATTTTTTTTTTTTTTTTTTTTTTTTAGGTTTCTTTGATGAATAGAACATTCAGAATGGTGATAAATGTTATCAATTTTGATCAATTTAAAGCATCTTTGCTAAATAAAAGCGTTAACTTCTATAATTTAATTTCCAAAAAAAAAAAAAAACTAAATAAAATAAATAAATTATACTGACTCCAAGCTTTTGAATGGTATAATGTAACAAACACTTTTTATTTCAGATAAATGCTGATCTTTGGAACTTTCCATTCATCAAAAAATCTTGAAAAAATGTACTCAACTGTTTTAAATATTGATAATAAAAAAATGTTTTTTGAACAGCAAATCAGCATAATAGAATGATTTCTGAAGGAGCATGTGATACTGAAGAATGAAGTAATGATGCTTAAAATATAGCTTTGAGTAAATAACTTTTAAAAAATATTCAGATAGAAAGCAGTTATTTCAAAAAGGAAAAAAAATACAACATTACTGCCTTTGTAGTATTTTGGATCAAATAAATGCAGGCTTGGTTTACAGAAGAGACTTTAAAAAAAAAACAATAAAATCATTGACTGGTAGTGTACTTGTACATAATAATTGAACATCATATTGTAGATTGTCTCAATTCAAAAATCAAAAATAAATCAGTGTAGTAACTTCAAAGGATTTAAGTTTGTATTATTTATTGTAATTTCTTTTTTACATGCTGAACAAGTTTTTATACTCCTAAAAGAACCATTTGGGACCTTAATTGTGCAATTTTGTTTTCTTATGAAGTTAAAATGACAAATTACAGATATTACAGAATAAATTCAAGACTTCGTAATTATATTTATAGCTTATTATTTTTAATATGTAGTAACCTTGGTAATCAAACAATAATACTCTCTGCATGCATGGAGAGTGATTATTCACATTATGCTACAGCCTTTTTGCTTAAAGGAATGGTTCACCCAAAAATGAAAATTGTCATTTGCACACCCTTATGTAATTCTAAACCTGTATAGATTTGTTTCTACTGCAGAACTAAACAAAAATGAATAATGTTGGTAACCAAACAGTTTGTGACCATTGACTTCCACTATACAAAAAAACAAACAAAAAAACACTGAGGCATTTCTCAAAATGTATTTTATATTCTACGGAAGAAAAAGTTGTACAGTTTTGTAAGGACATGAGGGAGGGTAATTGATGATAGCATTACGGGTTGTCAGTGGCAGCTTAAATAGCGATTCATAAACTGCTTTGGACCTCTTATTTTAATACAATATTTGAAGAGAACCAACTGGCCCATCTTTACTGACATATTACTCAGAACAGCAGTTTCCAAAAAGTTATTTTGTTTTTGAAAAATGTGTTTTTGCCATTGAACTTGATCCCATCTAACCCATTTTGGGAGTAATAACCGCTAGAGTTATAGTTTGCTGAATTTCTACAAGTTGAATAGGAGCTGAGGGGCTTGCTTTAATAACGGAGTTATTCTTCCAAACGTATAGGGAAATCCTATGTACTCATAAATGCTTCATAAGACAATAATTTTCCAGTCCTCTTTTAAAAAATGGTCCAATATATGAATTATGTCTCTGCGAAAGCAATTTGGCCAAATATAAAAAAAAGCATTACCACTTGTTCTACTGCAGTTCTTCCAAAGGAAAGAACTTTGTGGAGAGAAATAGTGCTAGTAATAGTTCTTCCAAGGATCATGGTTTAAAAAAAGCACATCCTTCTCCTTCCTCAGTGGTTACAACACTATACTTTAGGTTTTCAAATTCCAGGCAACGTCATTTCAGGAAGAAAAGGGCGTGCTTGTCCCTCCTTGTTACCTTTTACCTGCAGTAACGGCCTCAGGTTGATGTTTGAAAAGAGTTACGTCACCAGCACTCCCATTTTCGGGTCTCTAACTGCGAGCTGTCTGAATGAGAAGTAAAGGCTATAATGTGTAATGACTAATTGAAGTGTACGTGCAGAAAAGGTCAGCAGACACTTCCTGAACGCTTTGAGGCTTTAACATACCGAATGCGAGTAGCAGTTTGAGTTATAGTGGGTTAAAGCATGTGGCTGATTGGAGATCAGTTGGCTGTGTGTGTATACCAAAGTTCACTGAGCATTACACTGGAGCCAAGCCAGTGCTGATGGTGTTGCTCTTTACATTTCAGCATCGCCTGAGTCAGCAGGAACCCAGGAGCATGCATGATGTGTGGCGAAGTAGTACAACAAATGCTATACACCTTAGTCAGGTTAGACGCCATATTGAATTTTACAAGAATGAAAAGAGGCTGTGAGGGATAGACTTACAGTCTTTACTTTCATAATTAGGGTTGGGTATCGTTTGAATTTTATCGATTCCGATTCCACTTATCGATTCCAATTTTGTAAAAAAACAACAACAAAAGTCAAATATTAGTATATCAAACTTGTTTATTTTCAGTGCTTGCTTGCAAGATATTATTTTATTACAGGTGTTCTCAACTTTTTTTTTTTTATACCGGGGCCCCCCTCCTTCTCGGGTAAATTTTGCAAGACCCCCCTATGCCTGACAAGGTGTTTATTTTTTTTTTTACCTTTTTTATTAACCAAAACATTTGTTTTGCCTTTTTGTTTTTCTACTTCAAGTTATAAAATAAATTCAAACAAACTTTAAATTAAAGCTATACTTTTGAATTTAAAAGAAAACCCTTTGCTCTAACATTTTAACATGTATATACATATACAGATTTAAAGCTCCTGAATTATTTAATGCAGATATTCTTCACAACTTCAGAGTACTCTTTCTTAAGTGAACCTGCCAAACAACAGGGAGATGCCAAAAGACCACTCACTAAACCTGTCCTTTTGAACTGGACTGACTGAATATCTACTGTTTGTATTTATTATAAAATAAACATATAAATGAAAAATACAGTAAATACATTCTAAATCTGTTGATGCTGGTGCTCATATGTGCATAAACACCACTGACCCTTACAAGATCCACCTCTATGGGCAAGCATTCATTATAAATCACTTACAGGACATTCATTTTGACAGCTATGCAAATATTTTGAAATTTCACGCAAAAATACTATGGATCAGAGCCCCGAAATCATGAATAGTTTGTGAATCAACAGCGGACTTATGCGTGCCTAATGTACGTTACTATTACTCTGATCATCTTTGCCTTTACATTAACTGGAGGGTTTGTTTCATGCAGCCAAGAGATGAAGTAGATACCTGTCTTCCCGCGGGGGTATAAGTTACTTTATGTGGGCTTTTGCGGGCGAGAGTGGGACGAAATAAATTACATTTCTGCTGGAGCGGGGTGGCGCGGGAATAAAAAATCCGTCCCTTGCAGGTCTCTAAGACAAAGTTTGCGTGCAGCGGTAGCTTTGTCTTCGGTTTTTACAAAGTGTAGCCACACTTACGAGCGCTTCCCGCGAACCATCTTGTAGACTGATGTTTACATTACCACACAAGGTCCTGGCAGACTGCTAGATGAAAAAAATGCACAGAGGAATCGAAATTTTAATTCTATAACAAGTATCCGATTCTTTATCGATTCCCAACCCTATTCATAATTCAACGAACGCATGGTCCTTTTGTCCCTCAGAGTCTTGTTTTCGCTCCTGTCAGAAATTAAATATGACGCTATCCTGATTAAAGTCTATTCTCACATTGGTATGTGTATTTAAAGTGTTTTCTTACTCAGGCACCTGTGTTGACTTTGTCTCAAAGTCTCCATATAAAGGTACGTTATAGTCAGCTTAATGTTTTTCTTCTCATAATCCACATATTTGGAGCAGAAGTCAGCAGCTGTTGTCTGAATTGCCTCCCACATGCATATGATGATCATATTTGATCTCCTGCAGTCGCAGGCTGTTATACAGCTAAATCTATTTGCTCTGCTTTAATACGTTTAAACTGTGTCCTGTTATATTATCTCACTGCGAGGTGTTTAGAATCTGGATGCTCAGTAGCTTAGCTGTCTAATACCTTTGCGATCCCATTAAAGGATGCAAATGATTACGCACCTGACCAATTAAATGACTCAGGCTTATGTTTAATATTGTCATTCCTACCTCTGCCAGTCAGGAGACTTCTAGAATCGAACGGTTTTGATGATTCGCTGGTGATGTCACACGGGGCACGTTCTCTGTAATCCCTCCAGAGCTCAGGGCAGTCTCGGTGGGGTTTTTGGCGCACTATGAATCATGCTTTCTTAATATGTACTGGCATTTGACCAGATGTGTTTTTTTGTGTGCTAGCGATGCTGGGTTTTTGACGCATAGTTCAGCACGCTGAACTCTGCAGATATAGTGTACCTGTGGTGTTAAATCATGTTTTATGTGATTCTTGCCCAAGTTTCAGGGTGTTCTAGGTCAGACCTATTTAGAGAGTCATCCCACGACAGTTTTCTCCTTAGAAGACGAGAACTTTCGCAGCTGGTGGCGTCCTGTGGAGGCCTATTTGTAAAGTGCACAGGCTGTGTCCGAAACTCAAAAAAATGTAGTGTACTGAGGGAGGAAGGCATCAAGGCCAGGTTCAAATCTAGTGTTTGTATAACATCCTGTCTGCTTGAAAGCCTTCATCTGGTTGAGAGATATATATATATATATATATATATATATATATATATATATATTTTTAAATGCGGGTAGATTAGATATTTAATACTTTTTGATTTTTCATTGTTTTAAAAGTTCATTTTAGATCATTTGGTGTGTGGAATTAATTTAAAGACCTGCTAGACTAGTCTTAGTCTTTTTTTTTTCTTTAAGACTGGTTGTAACTTTTATAAGCCAGTTATAAAAAGGCAGAATGGTCTGATTTGAGTCCAAAAAGTAAGTCTGATTAAGTCACCGTCTTAACATAGTGGCCATGTTTGTTTATGCAATTACCTCTGGTTTCCTTATTGCTGGTACCTTTTTACAAAAACTGCTGTCTGTAAAGTAATTGATTGACTAGTCAGCAAGGAAGCTGCCTTCTGTTTCAGACACAGTCGAAGATTTTTGTGTGTGTGTGTGTGTGTAAACCACAATCCACTAGACATCACACCTGCAACAAAGGTTTTATAGCGTGTTGTTTGCGAAGTGGCACTTCTATGTGTCATTAGAGATGTGAAGTTACAGCATGAAATGGAAATTTACACTATCATTTTTCTAAATGCATCTTAATGAGCTTATTGTGAACAATTCATCCATGTTTTGTTTAACTATTATTGATTATTGTCATATAATCTTTTGATATGAGACATCTCTCTGTGGTGATGTATGTTTAAAAAATGTTTTATGAAATAACCCTTTTTTTTTTTTTTAAGAAACAGTGTCTATTCAAAGTCAGTTACACTGAAAGTTACACTTTTTCTCTCAATTTTCAGAATTAATTACAAAGATTTTGCAAGTAAGAAAGTGTCTATTAGAAGTCATGTAAACAAAAGACATTGTTCATTATAAAATTTTATAGCAATTTGAGACAATTGCTTTTATAACAAAGAAATGGCAAGTAAGACATTGAAATAAACTTCAAATTTAAAGCATGTATTTTACAACTTTAAGTGTACATTGTTTTTAATAATCAAATAATTTGAAGTCTCTTCTGCTCACCAAGCCTGCATTTATTTGATCCAAAGTACTGCGAAAACAGTACAATTTTGAAATATTTGCTATTTGAAAATATTAAAAATGTAATTTATTCCTCATCATTACTCCAGTCTTCAGTGTCACATGATCCTTCAGAAATTATTCCAATATTCTGTTCCAAAAACTTTTTTTTTTATGAGTATTTCAGGCTTCTTTAATGAACAACATTGATCTGAAATGGATAGCTTTTGTAATATTATAAATGTCTTTATCATAACTTTTATCAATTTATATCATCCTTGCTAAATGGAAGTATTAATTTCTATAATTTCAAAAAAAAAAAGAAGTAATGATACAGACTCCAAGCTTTTTATTTCAGATAAATTATGATCTTTGGATCTTTCTATTGATTTAAAGAATCATGAAAAAATGTACTCAACTGTTTTCAATGATGATAATAATAATAATAATGTTTCTTGAACAACAAATCAGCGTATTAGAATGATTTCTGAAGGATCATGTGACACTGAAGACTAGAGTAATGATGCTAAAAAATTAGCTTTGATCACAGGAATAAATTCGTTTTAAAATATATATTCAAATAGAAAAGTTATTTTAAATGGTAAAATTATTTCAGACTTTAACTGTTTTTGCTTTACTTTAAAGCAAATAATGCAGGCTTAGTGAGCAGAAGAGAACATTAAAAATCGTACTGTTCAAAAACTTTTGACTGGTAGTGTACGTTGGTAGTTATATACATTCAGCTGGTCATTATAGAGAAATAAAGCACAACCCATGTTATTCGATCATCCTGAATGTGGTTTATTTTCCAATAATGACTAATTCACTGTACATTAGTCCACATAATACAAACTACTTATTAAATAAACGAACAAATGGACATGAAATAATGTTTCAAGCCAAAATTATAATGAGTGAAGAGCCCACAGAGTGAAACAAGAGATGTACAACTAACACAACAAATACAAAGCAGAATATTGCGATCGACCAATCAAAATGAGATATTCCCAAGAGCTGTATACAATACAATTTAGACACTCCCTTCTGTGTTATACTTTGTGAAAAGTCTATCAGAAGTCTTTGTTGTCTCGATGATGCATGCATCAGCGAGAAACGGTCTGAGATGTGAATGAGTCATTGGTTACACACTCTTCAATCAGATGCTTAGGGAAAGAATGAGGACATATGTCATAGGGAATGCAGAGAAAGAGCGACATATAAGGAGAAAGGAAGGGAAGTGTTTTCCAGTTATTTTCGAGCTGCCAGAGGAGCTGAGACAGGATCTGACATGCCACAATACAAGCTGGAATGCGTGTGTGTGTGTGAGTGGTGAGTGTGTGTTCATTCCTCGCTTTCTACGAGAGTCTGTTTGCTTTGTGGGGAGGGAAGTCGAAGAGAGGTGGAAAACAGTTTCAGTCCTAGTTGAAACTGACTGCTGCGTTTGTGTTTTCAAGGACAATGCGATCACACCCACCCACACCCCCCTCAGCGAACTAAAATCACCACGGCATATGCACACCCCGCTGCTGTCCCTCTCTCTGTAGTGGACACACATTTCCTATTGTTCTGTTAACCACTAGGCAGACAGCTGCAAATATTTCCTCTCTCTCTGTCTCGCACAAACACGCACACACTCCGTTGTGTGGCATGAAAGAGAGAGAGAGAGAGAGAGAGCTGGTTGCGGGTTGAGTTAGCTGCTTGAATCGTCAGTGGCTACAAGATTTGGGGGGCGGAGCTTTTCCTATGCTGCTGTTTTGTACATTTTGGCCTTGACTCCTGCTTGCTTCCATGTCAATCCTGCTCTCATGATAGCCGCTGTTTGTTTTTCGGAATTCTTTTTCGCTCTTGGGTTGTTGAGCTTTTGTGGTCTCCTTAAAATAGTTTCAGGCATGCACAGTAGTTGTTCTGCGTTTAGTGGATGTCTAGAAATCTCAGTTGAGTTGTGCTTGTTTTATGCAGCGGCTTTGTTGCAGATGTTGGGAAGTTTCGATCCCTGAAGAGCTGTAGATAAAGACTCCAAAGCCCAGATTGATTATATTAAGTCTTCAGTTTAGTGTTCAGATAAAGACCCTTGTTTAGGAGTGCTTTGACTAGCCTAAAAATATCAATTCGGTCATTCGCTCACTAATATTATGTTCTTGTGTACAACACATTCTGAGAGATTTCGAAGAATGTTCATGCTGTTCTTTTCCATGCAACAAAGCAAAGTGACAAAAGGCTATAAAGTTCCCAAAACTACTAGGAAAGTACCTTAATATGGTCCTTTATGATGCATGTGGTTTACTTAAGTTTTATTAAGCCGGTAATATTGTCAATATTTGCTCAACCTCGTAGTTCCGAAGTTCTCTCAAGCTATTTAAGTTGAAATTTAGATCTCTATTATTCACTGATAATCTTCCTGTCAGTCAAAGCTTTTATTTTTCATTTGTACTTTCACATACTCGAGCTTAGTTCACCATTCTTGTTTTATGAGGCATGTAAAGGACAAGCTTGTGAATTAGATGCAGACAGAAGAGTTTGGCCGTTACTGGAGATTTTTGGTTTTAAAGCAATGCTGCTCTATATCCTGTTTGCTGTTAAGTCTTACCTGTAGTAGTTACCTGGTAGTTTTTTTTTGATAAAGTATAGATTCCAATGCACGCAAATGCACTTCTGGTAACATTTTCCTTTTTATTACTAATTTAACAACTACTTAATTGGTGAAAAATGCTGTAATCAAATGAAAGAGTCTAGAACTTCTTATCTAAAGTATAAATTGGTTTTATTTTACAGATTTACTTTAGAAAGTTACAATTATTTTTCCATTGATTCATTTGCAATTTTTTTTTTGCAAACATTACATGGGGCAAAAAAAAGCATTTCAATGCAGAAATTATGCAGTTATTAGTTACTTTACGTTTACACGAGAAATGTACTAAGTGGAGAGTAGGGTGGATGATATAGGCCTACATGAATTTAAGATATCAGTATGGGCAATAAAAGAAGGCTATATTAGTCGACTAGTACAAGAAATCACTTGAAGGTTAGTAGAACCCTATAAAATTTTATATTTTCCCAAATTCCATTTTAGTTTTTTCCAAATTCATTTTTTTTTTTTTTTTTTTTTAATTAAAATAATCTCTACTTTTTTTTTCTTTTTTTAATATTTATATATTTATTTTTTTCAGAAACACGGTGTTATTTACATTTTTCTGGTGAATACTTTTTCTGGTAAATGTTCCCTAAAAATAATGTTTTAATAGTTTTATAATTAGTAGTAGTACTATCATTACATTAGGCAGTATATTTCTGTCACAGTTTCTTAAAGCTAAACCAAAGTGTTTTTTGACTGGTTGCTGTGAAGAGCTTCAAGTTTCTGTTTGTAGATATGATAGTAGTTTGTCTCAAAAGAAACAGTAAAATGCTCATGAAGTGACTCAGAGCAGTTCTAGAGATGTTCATATTCTCGTATATTGAGGTGACATTGACTGAAAACACCGCAAACTAGAGCTGTAACTATTATTTTGGCAATCGAGTATTCTGTTGATTCTGACGATTAATCGAGTAATAATTATAATTAATTGGATAATTATATATTTTTTGTTGTAGTAATAAAAATGGACTTAAGTGAACAATAGCCTTTATAATGCCTTAAAATACATATATAATAGTAATGAGGCAATAATAATTGGTTTAAAATCAAATAACGTATCAGTGTAATGAATTATAAACCATAGAACTAATGTGCATTATAACAAATGCCTGACAATAGTTTTTACACTTTACTGTGCAATCTAATTCTTGTTTAATATTGACTCAACAACAATATATTTATTTAATTGATCGTATTATTTGTGAATTCTTAATAGCATTATACTTTTATAATTTTTAAATGGGTTTAATATGTGGAATGCGCCAATTCTGGTATTTTATCAATTAATCGACACGGGCAAAATGCAATTGAGTATTAAAAAAAAAAAAGTACTTCAATAGAGGAATCGTTGCAGCCCTACCGCAAACCTCGTGTGTGTAGTAAAGGAAGCCGTGCGTCTGTGCCATTCATTCACACAGAGACATGCAGGATTCATATTTAAATAGTATTTATGCGCCTTAATATTCACATACACTAGTCATTATCATGTTTTGATTTAAAGGGATAGTTCACCCAAAAATGAAAATTTGATGTTTATCTGCTTACCCCCAGGGCATCCAAGATGTAGGTGACTTTGTTTCTTCAGTAGAACACAAACGAAGATTTTTTACTCAAACCGTTGCAGTCTGTTAGTGTTTTAATGGCAGTGGATGGGCACCAAACCTTTGAAAGTAAAAAAAACAAACATGCACAGACAAATCCAAGTTACACCCTGCGGCTTGTGACGATACATTGATGTCCTAAGACGCGAAACGATTGGTTTTTGCGAGAAACTAAACAGTATTTATACATTATTATTATTATTATTATTTATTTTTTTTTTTTTTCATTTTTATAACTGGATTCCGCGATTCCATCAATGTTTTCATTGTGGAAATCATAAGACCCAAGATTAGTCATGTTGCGGTCATAGTGGCATGACTAAATGTTGACAGTTTTCATTTAAGTGAACTCTTCCTGTAAACATAGTTCTGTTATTATACTTGCATGCAGGTGATTTCTGGGGGAATTTGGTTATCCTGTTTGCCTTTTTATTTAGTTGCTGTTTTGGAATTTTGTTTTCACATTTGGCCCATTAATCTTTGTGCACAGGTTATGTTTTGATTATCTTTTGTAGTGATGCATAGTAATGATTCATGAACGAGGGCAGGTACAGGTGAAGACTTGTTTCTCTTTCACTTTGGCTTAACCATAGTAATATTTAAAAAAAAAAAATAAATAAATTAGGAAGTTCAGTTGGCAATGATCAGAAATGGTTCTAGAAAAACTAAGTTTCTTCCCTGTATTGTTTTTATTGTAAGCTAATATAGATTGTGTAAAGCTTTGTAGTTCTTCCAAGGAACCTTTTAAAGTTCTCTCAACCTGTAACTCAAATTGACTCAGCTTCCCATAGATGATATCAGTCATGCTCATCACCGCTCAGATTAGCTCTCCAGAGTTTTTTTTTTTTTCTCTCTCCACCTGCTGTTCACACGCAGCGTTTGCACCCCACCCAGATCACTGGTGCTAATGAGCAAATGCTGCGTGAACTCACAGAAGTAGTTATTTATACACTACGCTACTGATATCTTGATAAGTTTCACATCTTACAATAGAGCTTCTATGTTTAACAGCGAATAATAAAATATCCTCTGTGACTTCAGAGTAGTATCTCCAGCTGTTTTATAAAGTTCAGTGTAGGTGTAAGATATTAATAATCTTATTTTAAAGCCAGTTAAGTGTGAAGATGCAGAGAAAAATCTGTTTTGTTTTGCTTTCATTATTATTTTACTGTATCTAAATCATGGTTTTACTGTGATGTTCTTTATTTTAAATATTCATATAATTTATAAATATTTTTCCCCCAACCTGTACCATAACATTTTTGGTAATCATGGAATATGATTGCAATGACCATATACACTACCAGTTTTATAAGGATTTTTTTTTTTTTTTTTATAAAGAAGTCTCTTCTGCTCACCAAGCATGCATTTATTTGATCAAAAGTACAGCAAAAACAGTAAAATTTTTAAATATTTTTACAATCTAAAATAACTGTTTTCTATTTGAATATATTTTAAAATTATTTATTCCTGTGATTTCAAAGCTGAGTTTTTAGCATCATAACTCCAGTCTTCAGTGTCACATGATCCTTCAGAAATCATTCTAATATTCTGAATTGCTGCTCAGAAAACATTTATTATAGAACATCATTTATCTGAAATAGAAATGTTTTGAAAATTTATAAATGTCTTGATCATCTCTTGCTACATAAGTATTCGTTTCTAATTCAAAAAAAAAATCGAATTATTGAATTGTAGTCTGTAATGTTACAAAAGCTTTTTATTTCAGATAAATGCAATTTTTTTGATCTTTATATTGAAGAATAAGAATCCTGAAAAAAGTACTCAACTTTTTTAAAATATTGATAATAATAATAATAATAAATGTTTCTTGAACAGTAGATCCGCATATTAGAATGATTTCTGAAAGATCATGTGACACTGAAGACTAGAGTAATGATGCTGAAAATTTAGATTTGATCCCAGGAATAAATTACTTTTTGAAATGTATATTCAAATAGAAAGCAGTTATTTTAAATAAAAATATTTTGCAATATTACTGTTTTGCTGAATTTCAGATCAAAGAAATGCAGGCTTGGTGAGCAGAAGAGACTTCTTTAAAAACATTAAATGTTACTGTTTAAAAAAACTTTTGAATGGTAGTGCATTTACAAATAAGTTTTAATACCCTGATTTGTTTTGCTTTTTATTTCACTTTATTTTGATCTATAATTAAATTGCATTTGAATACTTTCATAAAGTAATTTTAAATTTGTACTTTTTATTATTTTTTTATTTAGTGAAGTAATTTACTTTAGTTTTTTCTTGTTTCTTTTTTGTTGTTGTAAAAATTATATAAGATTGTACAAATATAAATCAATTTACACTTTTGGACATTTGTTGTGATTTGTTTTTAATTAACTGGAACATTTCAGTACTTAATAAACATGTTCCCATTGCTGACTACCATGGTACTGTTGCAGTGCTATTTAGTAAGGGCTTAGGCATTAAAACACTGAATTTGTTTCCATTTGTCAGATAGTGAAATGGCCTTCAAAAAGGCCAGCGCAGCAGAACGGACAGTTTTTTTTTTTTTTTAGTTGCAGTATTGTTTCGTGGAGCCACTTTTGCTTTGAATAGTCCTTGGCTCATTCCTTGTTGTGTCTGCACTCGTCGTTCCTGCCTCTACACGATCTCTTCTCACCCAGCGTCTGAATCACTCTCCTATCTGTGAGCTTGAAACCGGTCTGGTTTCCTCTGTGTGTTGTCACTCAGCAGTGGCAGCGTGATCACGCCTGCGTCTGAAGCGCTTTGTTAGCACCTGTCTCGCTCGCGTTCTCTCTTCGCGGTTTTTATTCTCTGTCGTGTTCTCTCTACCTCTCACATTTCTTTTCCTGTCTCTCCCAGTTACGGTTTCTCGATTTAGCCTGCCGCATGGGTCACATGGTGCTCACCTTCTTAAGCTATGTATTTGTGTCTGTGAGGAGCGCATGGTTGTGTGTTTTCAGGGCACGTGTGGGGTGCGCGAGGCGTTTGATCTCATGATGTGTGCGAGTGTGTAACCCCTGTCCTCTTTCTCTCAGTGTGTATGGAGCAGTGTGAGAATGCCGCATCTCTCCTGGCCTCCGTGCGAGAGCAGGAGATGCAGTTCGAGCGTCTGACTCGAGCTCTGGAGGAGGAGAGGAGGAGCGTGGGGCCCTCCGGTACCCTACCCCGCCCCCTCCCCACCCTGCAGGTAACGCCCTCCCAGCCAATCACGCAGCAGCAGGGTTCCCCGCATCATCACCCATGCTGCATCACTCTGCACCAATGCGTCCTAGTTGGCACCTCAAGGAGCATGGCGATTAACCCATCCTTCACCGTTGTTCAATGTCACCAGAACCCACTTTGTGCATCCTTTCCTCTCGTCATCAATCACCACCCACCCTTTAT
Organism: Garra rufa; assembly: GCF_049309525.1. Classification (NCBI taxonomy): domain Eukaryota; kingdom Metazoa; phylum Chordata; class Actinopteri; order Cypriniformes; family Cyprinidae; genus Garra; species Garra rufa. The sequence continues at coordinate 17,787,564 of NC_133366.1, forward strand.
CATCATAATGCGCAGTTGCTCTGCAGTTTACTACAGAATACTTCGTTTTGAAGTCACACTTTCCTTGCATGTTTCTTCATGTCCCCATTTTGTCACCCCATTTTTCTCTATCTTTTGAATGTCAGCCCTTTTGGTTCTCACAAACGCATGTCTGTACATGTGTCATTAACCTGTCTGTTTGACTTAGCGGTATGACTATTCTTCACCCAAGAGGAATTTTTTCCCCTGTTTACTCACTGTCCTCATGGTGAATGTCTCAGTTATCACTGAAACTTTCTCAACACCAAAACCCCCTTCCGCTGATGTCTGTGAGCGGAGAGATAACAAACCGGTTTAGTAAGATGAGTATCCCTTGTGTGTAGAGGATTTCAAAAAGCTCTATCTTATGGTTGCAATTGCTCAATGCAAACGTGTCAAGTATCGTCTTAATCTCAGCTTTCTCAGTTTACTTCAGTGTTTAGACTAGAGGGCGACTCTGATTGGTTGCATGATTCTGCTTCGACACTCTCCCTCCTTCAAGGGCGTCGACTGCGTGTGATTTTTCAAATGGTTTGAAGGTTTTATTCAGTTAGTTGCATACACAAGTTTTGTTTCTCTTGGCACTCAGATATGTCAGACAAACAGTCTCACAAAATTGGAAGGAATACATCACCTAAAAAATCAATATTCTGTCATTTATACACTCTGGCTGAGTAAATTAACTGATGTTTTAGTATTATTTATATGCTACCATTATAGTACTTATGTGTTGAATTGGCTTTATTTGTTTTTAATTTTAATTTAAGTTTGAGTAGTTTATGTGCTTTTGTCATTTAATCTTTTTAATGTATGTGACCCTGGACCACAAAATGTAATTAGAACAGATATATTTGTAGCAATAGATAATGATACATTGTATGGGCCAAAATGATAAATTTTTCTTTTATGCCAAAAATCATTAGGATATTAAATAAAAATCATTTTCCATGAAGATATTTTGTAAATTTGCTACCGTAAATATATCAGTAACATGCATTGCTAAGAACTTCATTTGGACAACTTTAAAGGTGATTTTCTCAATTTATTATTATTATTTTTTTTTTTTTTTACACCCTCAGGTTCCAGATTTTCAAATAGTTGTATCTCAGCCAAATATTGTCTTATCCTAACAAACCATACATCAATGGAAAGCTTATTTATAACTGGTTTTGTGGTCCAGGTCACATGACTTTTTAATTGTCAGTTTAGTAACTTTAGTACTTGATCTGCCAGCATTTCTAATTTTGAGGTTTTTAAGATTTTCACCTAATATGTACATTTTATTTCAATTACGAAAGGTGTAGTTCTAATAGTTTTAGTTAATAACGGTAGTTTTAAACTCTTAATGCATAAATTCTTACATGGAACATGATCTTTTGCAGGATGTCTAGGTTGTACTTTATTTATTATAATAAATAGGGACTGTTTTATTTGTTAATGGGGACCTAATAGTCCAAAATTAATATAAAGCACCATAAACACAGTTCATACATTCTGGTTGCTGCTTTAAAGGGACAGTTCACCCAAAAAATGAAAATTACCCCATGATTTACTCCTTCTTAAGCCATCCTAGGTGCATATGACTTTCTTCTTTCAGATGAATAGAATCTGAGTTATGTTAAAAAAAAAAATGTCCTGGCTCTAAGCTTTATAATGGCTGTTGAGATTTTGAAGTTAAATAAAGTGCATCCATCCATCCATCATAAAAAGTGCTCCACATGGCTCCAGAGGGTTAATAAAAGCCTTCTGAAGCGAAGCAATGCTTTTGTGTAAGAAAAATATCCATATTTAAAACTTTTTAAGCCATAATCTCTAGTTTAATTCACAAGAGAGTGTGGTTCCAGCAGATGATGTAGGCGTAGCGTTAGCTCCAGTAAGAATATGCTAGTCTTGCGAGAACCAAGTTTTGTTGATGGCAAAAGAAAACAAGTCTCCTCTTGGCTTGTATCAAAATTCTCCAATATTTTTCGTTGCAAATCCTAATTTTGTGCTTCTAATTCGTGACTGATGTTTTGCTCTCCCCTCTGCACTTTTGTGTTCGCCTATGTCATCTGCTGGAACGTCACTCTCTTATGAACATGTGTAGTACAGTTAGGGAAAGCTAGAAGTTACGTTTAAGTTTTAAATATGGATAATTTTCTTACACAAACACATTGATTAGCTTCAGAAGGCCTTTATTAACCCCCTGGAGCCATGTGGAGCACTTTATATGATGGATAGATGCAGTTTATTGGACATCAAAATCTCAACAGCCACTCACTGCCATGGCAATTTTATTTTTTGGGTGAACTGTCTTTTTTTTTATGTGTTTTGACACCAATTTCAAGTTAATTGGAAAGTGTTCCATCTGTCATGGCTTTCAAATATCATTTTCACTTGTGTAGCTTTTTAAATATGGAGCAACAGAACCAATGCTGTTTGGCCTCATTGACATCAAACTCTGTACAACACATCTTGATGCTCCACATTTGAATTCACCACACGAATGTGAATGATGCTGAGAACTACAGCAGAAGCATTGAACTTTTTATTATTGGAAAAAGTATTTCTTAAAAAAAAAAAAATCTCTCCCAATCTTTTTCTAGCATTCTTTAACACAAAGACAGACATGTATGTAGAGATAAGCTGGTTAGCAGTGCTTGGAATGCTACCATCACACGTATCTGCTCTCTGTTGACATAGTTGTGTAGATATTACCATGCTGAGCAGGCTCAGTTCCTACCTGCTGACAGGTTCCCACAAGCCCGCCTGTCAGCTAAGATTACCATCTACTTTCGCGGCTCCCTCTGCGGACTGGGAATAGTACAGCAACCCACTTCCCCTGGTTTGCGCATAGAGAATTTGTGCTTCAAGTGTGAATGGTGCTGCATGCCATTGTCATGTAAAAGCATGAGTAAAAGTATCTGGTAGCGGTCAACCCCCTCTTATCATTCCTGGCATTCATTTATTCATCCATCATTCGTTTCCGCAACCCTGTCATGTTGCTCTTGTGCAATGGTCTCATTAACTTAAGTCATTTAAGTGTTGCTTATCCCAATGCATCCTTTGCATGTACGTCCATAAGGTCATGTTTATACCTTACAGTATTTACTCAAGGTCCTGCTACAATTTGTGGTCTCTCTATATGTTTAGCATTGTTCACGACATGATTTATTTATTTTGTCTGTTGTAATTTTTTTCTCTCTCTCTGTTTCTTTAGAACGGCCGTGTCACTGGTGATGCAGAGTTAGAACGGCTCAAATTAAGCGAGGGATACATAAACGGGACTCAGGTTAGTATGGAGCATCCGCAATTAACTTTTTCTTTTTTTTTTCAATGTTACAGTTGTTCAACTAGATTTTAAAATCTAAATGATTCAGTTAAGATAATATTTTCACACTTAATTCTTCTTTTTGCACTGACTTGTTATTGTGTTGTCATTAACTTCCACCTGCGAATGCTCCAGATGGTGTGTTTGTGTGGACACACTTCCTGTTCTTGGCTTATGCTCACTATTGTTCTTTGTTTGTGTCGGTGCTACAGTACAGGATGTTGGACCCTGGTCATTTTGTTGAGTCGGTCACAGTCGAGGAGGACCCCCACGAAAAGATGCCTATTATTTCAGTTGAAACCAGTGACGATGGCACCACACGTCGCACTGAGACCACAGTAGGTTTGCTGTGTATATCCAGTCTAATTGAACTGACACTTGTTTTTCTAGTTGGAAAGATAATGTTGCCACTTGGTTTCTCTTATCAGGTAAAGAAGGTCACAAAGACGACTACCACAAGAACCGTCATTCCCTCAGTCTCCGACACACTTTCCCTGGATGGCACTGGTTCAGTCACCGGGATTCCCAGTTGTAATACCCCAATGGACCGTGTGTACAGGCCACCGGGTGGCCCCATGGACTACCCCACCGCTACTGTACCCCGTAACTACCACTATGGACCACCAGGCTATGATGATTACCGCAGCTACCCTGCTTCCGAAGCCTACGCCAGTCTCAATCGTGGGACGCGAATGGATGACCGCTACAGGTCTGTGCCTGTTGTGTTTGCGTTGTATGAGATCAAGCATTGTCAATGGACAAATTAATTTACCCGATTGTTTTTCTTTAGGCCTGTGGATGGCTATCGCACGCTGGACTCTGCTTATCGCACCCACAGTCGGCCACAGTTGGACCCGTATGCAGCCCAGCCCCAGGTAGGACGTCTGGGCAGTGCTATGGAGATCTCAGGCATGCAGCGTTTCGTACCAGAGCCATACGGACTGGAGGATGATCAGAGGAGTCTGGGATACGACGAACCTGATTATGGCATGGGACCGCACATGCATTACAGCACAATGCCTCGGTTGGCACATGCACACCATGCTCCACCTCCACGCCGGACAGGGTAAGTGTCTTCTGTTATGTTGAGAAAAACATTTTGATTGGGAAAGGTATTAAAGGGTTAGTTCATGCAAAAATTAAGTTATTGACATTAAATACCCTTGTTATTCCAAACCCGTAAGACCTTCGTTCATCATCGGAACACAAATTAAGATATTTTTGATGAAATCAGAGAGCTTTCTGACTTGTGTTTACAGCAACGCAGTTACCACATTCAACAGTTGAAACAACTGTCACATGGACTATTTTAATGATTTTCTTTCTACTTTTCTGGGCCTTGAATGTCTCAGTTGCATTGCTGTCTATGCTGGGTCAGAAATCTCTTGGATTCCATAAAATATATCTTAATTTGTGTTCCGAAGATGAACAAAGGTCTTATGAGTTTGGAACGAATTTAGACAGAATCTAAATATTTTTGATTGTCTTTAAACCCTTTATGGACGCTTTAAAGGAACAGTCCACCCAAAAATGATCTTTACTTGTGTATATGTTGTTCCAAACTTGTCTGTCTCTCTTCTGTAAAACAAAAAATATTATGGGAACTTTGTCTAGCTACCAGTTTTCCTCAAAATAGTTTTTTGCTTTCCACAGAAGGCAGCGGTAAAAAAAGTCGAATTAAACTGCTGTTTGTTTCGTGTAGGTCATATGAGGGCACACTGGATGGTGATATGAGTGGAGCTGGCGATATGTATTATTGGGGAGGAGGAGCTCCGCTGGCTCAGGGAGAGAGAGGCAGCATGGCATCATTGGACAGCACTCTTCGTAAAGGCCCTGCCCCCACAGCATGGAGGCAACCAGAACTTCCTGAAGTCATCGCTATGCTCAACTACCGCCTGGACCCTGTCAAAAGCAACGCTGCAGCATACTTGCAACATCTCACTTTTAAGAACGATAAGGTTAGTGTGCACTTACACAATATGCTGGGTTGCCTTGCCCACATGTATTAAACGTATAATACAATACTAGTCAAAAGTATGGGGTCAGTAAATGTTTAATACAAAAAAAAAAACTAATATTGTGGACTATGACAACTATTTTCTATTTTAATACATGTAATTTATTCTAGTAAAGCAAAGCTAAATTTTCAGCATTATCACTACAGTTTTCAGTGTCACATGATGCTTCAGAAATCATTCTAATATGCTGATTTGGTGATGATAAAACATTTCTTGAGCAGCAGTGTTGGTAACAGTTGTGCTGCTTAATATTTTTGTGAAAAACTTTTTTTGAAAAAAAAAAAAGCATTTTTGTAACATTTATAAATCTCTTTACTTTCTCTTCGCTGTGTCCTTGCTGAATAAAAGTATTAATTTAAAAGTTGCTCAACTCCAGTTTTTTCCCCCTGATTTCCTGTAGTTCCGTCACTTTAAAAAGTCACTCAAGTGACATGCTGTAATATGTATATTCTATGCACTCAGTCTTTTCTCTCTTGCAGGTGAAGTCAGAAGTTAGACGACTGAAGGGAATCCCTGCTCTCGTGTCCATGCTGGATAACCCAAAGAAGGAGGTGCATTACGCAGCCTGCGGAGCTCTCAAGAACATCTCATACGGACGAGATCCAGATAACAAGATAGCCATAAAGAACTGTGACGGAATTCCCGCGCTGGTGCGGCTACTGAGGAAGACGAGAGATCAGGACCTTACTGACACCATAACAGGTACACGGCATTTATTGGTGGAAATCAAGATTAAAAAGTTATTTTTATACTATCAGAATCACAGTGTAACAATTAGCTGCAGATGTTTGTTTTCCATGTTGTGACATCCGAGAGAAGCAGATTAGCTTGCAGTCAGATATAAGAAAAGGGTGGGGTTTAAGCAGACTAAACGACTAAAAAAAAGCCTACCATACATCGCCAGAGAGAAGTCAGTTGTTTAACTAACCTCTTGATTTAAAAATGACAAGTTCAAAGTTTATAAAAAGGGATAAACTGGTTAATACTGGTTGTTAAAACTGGTTGTCTTTGTTTGTATTATTGTATATTCAACATTTTTTTAATGTTAAACACATTTATGATTAGGGTAGGGGAAACGGTTATTCAGAAATAGTTCCTATTCTAGCTGTGTTTTTAAAATTCACATTTTTAAACATACAAAACCAGCCAGTTTATAAAGGACCACCTCCATCAGGCCATCCACCGATTAAAAAATTTTAATGTCTAAAATGTTGTACACATACTACTAATTAATTCTCGAGCGATGATGAATTAAATTGATCAAAAGTGACAGTAAACCCATTTATAAGGTTAAAAATATTTAAGTAATTGCTGTCCTTTAGAACTTTATATTCATTAAACAATACTGAAAACATTTATCAAATCTTTCTCAAAAATATAAAGCAGTTTCAACAGAAACAGGAAGACAGGGTGGGACATATCCAGCAGTCCCACCCCTTTTGTAAATGGCTAATAGCATTTCTTTTATATCACAGCTTGAGCCAGAGCCGTTGAACCGTATAACATCCACAATCATGTCTATATTGCGTTATCTATATATAATATAAAAAATAGCATTCGGTGTACAATTCAAATGTGTCCGACACCTTTTCTGTGCTATTGACCATCGTTTCTGTGACACAATGCAAAATCAGACTACTTTTGCCCCAACAGAAAGCATATTTACACTGTCTGAATTGTTCCCTGTGCCCTATAATATGCACTACGTGCCATTCACCTTACAGAAAACATTCTGTGAACAAGTGACCGATTTCAGCCGCAGCTTTAGCATCTATTTATAGTGTATGGGGCAGGATGTGTGGGATTCTAGAGAGCATTTGATTGGACAAAATTTGAGAAGCTGAAGTGATGTCATCAATCATTGATCCATATTTGCGGAAGTAAGAAACTAAGTTTTGAATGCTTATAATATAATTTTGATAATTTTTTTCATTGTTTTGTAGCACACCAGCTTATAAATTGCTTTAAGGCTAACATTTAGACTAAAAGCCAAGAAACTTCAATTTTGATTTCATGTGGACTTTACATTTATTTTATTTATTTATTTTTGAAATTCCTTTTCATGCTGACATTAGTTTTGGGTGAGCACGAGTGGTCAGACAAGACAAACTTTCGTTTACATTAACTTGTAACTCACGTTTCGTTGTCTTTCAGGCACGCTGTGGAACCTGTCGTCTCACGACTCTGTGAAGATGGAGATCGTGGACCACGCGCTGCACGCCTTGTCCGACGAGGTGATGGTTCCTCACTCGGGTTGGGAGAGAGGGAATGAAGGAGGAGAGGAGAGCTGCAAACCCAGACACTTGGAATGGGAGACGGCGCTCACCAACACCACCGGCTGCTTAAGGTACCTCACGTTAATGCATTTGGCAGATGCTTTTATCCAAAGTGGCTTACAGCGAATTCAAGGTGTACATTTTTCAGGCTGAGAATCAAGAGCTGTTAAGCCACATTAACACGGAGAGATGGGCAGAGGAAAGGATTAGCATGTATTGAGAAGGGACAGTTTTATGATTCAGATTAATGAAAGGCGTTAAAGGGAGGAGGGGTGTGCCTCAGTGCTGCTAAAGAATTCCTGTCAAGAAAGTTTGTGTGTGTGTGTGTGTGTGAGGAAACTGCGTTTTATGTGGAAGAAAGGAGGGAAGTGCAAAGGAAATGATCTTGAATTGTGTTTGCGAGCAAGAACCTCCGAGGCTGTGAAAGAACCAGGACAAAGTTTGGACAAAGGAGAGAAATGTGATCTTTGAATCCACTTATTTCCCTTGAGTGGTTCTCTTTGAGAGTGTCCCTTACTTCTCCCACTCGCCTATTAGGCTTTTAGAAAGCACTCGGTTCAGACGGAGGAATGGTTTTACACCGTGATTCCATTTAAGTAGAGCTAACATTGCCTTGCCTTTTTTAACCCTCATGTTCTCATCCAACCTTTAGCTTTTCAGATGCCGTTTGTTTACGTTTGCTTAATATGTTTTAGGTGATAACCTGAAGCTAAGACTTTGTGTGCATGCCAAACGCTGCTAAACATTAAACAGGCTGTGTCCTAATTAGTTGCATGACGTTTTGCTTTCAGGAATGTGAGCTCGGAGCGAAGCGAGGCCAGGAGGAAGCTGAGGGAGTGCGCTGGACTGGTCGACTCTCTCATGTACATCGTCCAGTCACAGATCAACTGTAAAGATGTGGACAACAAGGTAACCGCTGAACTTTGACCTTTAGGGTTTTGTAAACTGCATTTTTCATACAGCTCTTTTATGACAGGGAAGCACAGGACAAGAGCGTTTTAGGGAAGAGCAAAGGGGGAAGAAAGCATTGTTGGTCATTTTTATTGCATAGTGAATATTTTTTGTCATATTTAAATGCACTGTAATAATACAGGTTGGGGAATGGTTATTTAGAGCTATTTCCCTTTTGTGGCTGTTTTGATAGCTGTTCAAAACATTGGGACCAGTAAGATTTTTAGTGTTTTTTTTTTTTTTTTTCTTAAGTTTCTTAAGCTCATCAAGGCTGCATTTATTTGATCAAAAATCCAGAAAAAAAGGTAACAATGTGAAATATTGTTTACATTTTCTATGTGAATATATTTTAAAATCTAATTTATTCCTGTGATGCAAAGCTGAAATTTCAGCATCATTACTCCAGTCTTCAGTGTCACATGATCCTTCAGAAATCATTCTAATATACTGATCTATTATCAATGTTGAAAACAGTTGTGCTGCTTAATATATTATAATATAATATAATTATATTTTTTCAGTATTCTTTAATATATTAAAAAAAAGTTTGTGGGCAGTATTTTTTTTTCTTTTTTGAAAGAAATTAGTACTTTTATACAGCAAGGATGTGTTAAGTTGATAAAAAGTGATAGACAAGACTTCTAATTAGGGGCCAAGCACCAAAGGTGCGATGGCACCTATTGTATCCGTTGGCGTTATTATTATTCCGCTTCTTCCTCTTCCGCCGCAAGTCTATGGCAGCCCATAGAACCGCTTGCGGGAAAGTTGTATAATTTGGCACACTAATAGAGGACAGTCTCAACTTTAACCATAGCAAGTTTGGAGTCTCTAACTCAAACTCTCTAGCGCCACCACTTGTCCAAACTTTCACTTTCTTTTTGCTAATAACTTTTGAACCGTAAGCCACAAAATCAAAATTCCCTGAATCCTTGGGTCATGCCGAGTCGAATGAACACCAAATATCAAAAATCGTAAGGATTAGTTTTTTTTCTATAATTAATTGTTTGTAAAACTTACTTTTTCAAACTCGTCCTAGACGGTTTGTCTGATTTTCACCAAAATTGGCTCAGATCATCTTCAGACCATGATGGCAAAAAGTTATGGAATTCAAGTTGATTGGACAAATTGTTTTTGAATAACATGCAAACGAATTCTACGAAAAGCGCGCAAAAATAGATGTGAGGCCGTATCTCGGCAACGGTTTGTCGTATTGAGACCAAGCTTGGTGTGTGTTATTACAAGCATGACCTGAGGCGTCCTGCAGTGTTTCGTCACAGTGCCACCTAGTGGTCAGGAGATATGAAAAATGGCTATTTTTGCTTATAACTTCTCAGTGGTTTGACCAAAAATCTCAACGGGTCTTGTTAGATTCGGAGGAGCATGCCGAGTCGACCCATATCCAATTTTCCCATGTCAGCCATTTTGGGTGTCGGCCATTTTGAATTTAGCTTTAAAATGCTGTATCTTGAGAACGGATTAACATATCGTTTTGACAATTACAAAAATGTTCGGCACCATGCCCTGAATGTACATAAAAATTTTGGGGCCAGCGCCACCTTGTGGTCAAAAGTTATAACGAAATTTCGAAAAATGCTAATAACTTCTGAAAAAAATGGCTTATTGTAATAAAAGTGATCTCAAAATATTCCTTGGGTCAGACCGAGAACATTGATACCAATTATGCCAAAATTGGCCTAACTTCCTGTTCGCCATTTTGATTAATGTAGAAAACCTACTTTTTCGAACTTCTCCTAGACCGTTAGTCGGATTTTCACCAAATTTGAATCGGATCATCTTCAGACCATGCTGACAAAAAGTTATGGATTTCGTGTCGATATTCGAAACCATTTTCATTTAACGCATCAACGAATTTGCAGGTAAGATGCCAAAGCGCATCGGAAGCTGTATCTCTGCAAAGCTTTGAGATAATTGCACCAAATTTGGTATGTGGCATTACCACCTCACACTGATTACACCACATCAATTTGGTAGCAGCGCCACCTATTGGTCAAGAGTAATGAAACATTCATTAACCATTAGTTTTAAAATGAACAAAAATGCTAATAACTGTAGATAGCATTAGCCTATTGTAATGAAACTGGTCTCAAAATATTCCTTGGGTCATGCTGACAACATAGATACCAATTATGCCACAGTTGGCCAAACTTCCTGTCCGCCATTTTGATTTATGTTGAAAACCTACTTTTTCGATCTAGTCCTAGACCGTTCGTCCGATTTTCACCAAAATCGAGTCAGATCATCTTCAGACTGTGCTGACAAAAAGTTATGGATTTCATGTTGATAGATGAAACTGTTTTCGTACAGTGCCTCTATAAATTTTAGGCTTGATGTGAAAATGACTCTAAGGCTATCTCTTTGGAAAACTTTGACATAGGGCTGTAATCAAGACCACCTTTGTCGAGTCCAAGACAAGTCCAAGACCAGGACTAGTCGAGTCCAAGTCAAGACCGAGTCCAAAGAGGTTCGAGTCCAAGACAAGACCGAGTCCAAAAAAGTTCGAGTCCGAGTCAAGACCGAGTCCAGGACAGGAAAAAAAGCCGTATGCATGACATCATCAAGACAATCATTTTGGGTTATTATTTGTTGATCTAAAAGCAAAAACAGTGTCACAACTAGACTTGTAGTCAAGACCAAGTCAAGTCGCCTAAACCGAGACCAAGACACTACCAAGACCAGAAGGGATTGAGACCAAGACAAGACCAAGTCCAAGACCAAGACAGACCATGTCAAGACCAAGACCAAGTCGAGACCAAGACCGATACCAAGTCGAGACCGGAGAAAAAAAAAAACAGACTAGTGGTGAAGCCAAGGTTAATTTAGTTTAGCTTTTTAAAATTTGTTTTATTTTGGTATAGTTTTCAAATTTTCAGTAAAATTTAGTTTAGTTTTTGTTAGTTTCATTAACATTTTTTTTTAGTTTTAGTTTAGTTTCTATTTTGTGAACACATTTCTATTTAGTTTTTATATAGTTTAGTTTCAGTTTTAGTTTTTTTGAGATTAAATAGAGATCACAATTTCCTCGCAATTCTAAACTAAGCAAAATAATGTGAGACAAAATATTAATTGCTTCAGTCTATTTAAAAGTGTTTAATTCATTTTAATGAATTCTTAATAATTTAATACATAATATTTATATTTAAAATAGAATATGTTTAACACACCGATTTTTTATATTAAATTTATGAAAAAGTGGTTTGAATGAATAAATGACATGCTCACAAAAACATCACTGGATGAATCTGCATTTTTGAATCAATCTCTATTCGTTGACAAATCCATTTTTTAACAGTTGTTTCCATCTAGTGGCGAAACAATGCAATTGACACAAACATTATTTGAAGCGCCAATTACTTTCAAAAGATGACGTGCTCTGTTTTAATTTCTACCATAGACATCACATCAGTGTTTATATCCAAACTATGACCTTTAATCATAATATTGCTGTGATAATATGAATGACTGGGTAACAACACCCATGATTTTTAAGTATAGACATTCCCCTTGATATCATATAATCTATTAATCTAAAGAAAACAGAATGATGACATATGGTGATACCTCAAAATAGCAGTGTTAGAACTGATATACAAACACCAACCCACTACTATTACCAATGCTCGGTACTAGTACTGAGCATTTAAGCAACTAAATTACAATATAGCTTCACTGCAGATGCACAGTAGTGTAGAAAAGAAGTGACCAGTAGGGGAGAGCGTGGCACAACCTAACACTTTTTGAATTTCGCGGTTTATGTAAATCCACTTGGGGTTCAACTTCAGAGTACAATTTTTATCGACATTATTTTCACATTTGTCTAGTACAAATATATCGCTTTGTTTCATATTTACAGTGTATACGTTTTTCGTTATTTACCTCAAAAGAAAGGAAGTGAAACGTGACAACATGCCCCATAGATGGGGTACATTGTAACATCTGAGGGGCACGTTGTAACACGACCATATGACAGCTTAAAATGTTATCTGATCAAATGAAAAAAATATACACAACAAACTAAAATACATGTGTTAACTTTTTCAAATGAAGTAATGACGTTTTTTTAAAAAATAAAAATGGTCTAATTTTGGAGTTTGACAATGAACATATCGCGACGATGCTTTGAACGGTCCTGATCGCAACACACAGCGGTACAGTAGTTCAAAACAACGTGGACAAATAAATGAAACACATATAGACATTCAGAAAAACATTCCCGTCCCTCCACACACAGCTCTCATAGAACACGACACACATAAACCAGCCAAAATGCTTTACATGTCTTGAAATAATAACATCTGAACATTAAACATTGATTGTCAGCCTTTATTCACCTGTTTCTTGTGGTTTCTTATCAAAATCCTTAGAAGTCAATAGTGTAAATTGCACCGCTTATGTCATGTTAGAGTGTGTGTGAATCAATGAAAATTAACGTTAGCAGGGCACGCAGATGCAGAGCGTGCCGTGCAAATATAATCTAGTGTGTGATTGGTTATTACTTTTTTTGTTTTGTTTTTTTGTTTTTGTGATTGGTTATTGGTAGTGATGGGTCGTTCGGGCAAATGACGTGACGAAAAATAATATTTTAATTAAATTCGGGCGGGGTGAAATGAAAAAATTAAAATTATAAACAGTTTAAAATGTGTGCTTACTGGGAACATAATAAAGACACCTGGACTCGGTCGAGACCAAAAGCCATATTTGGCAAGACCAGTGGCCGAGACCGAGACAAGTCCGAGTCTGAATACCAGCGAGTCCGAGACAAGTCCGAGACCATAAAAAAACGGTCTCGAGACCGGACTCGAGTCCAAGACCGGACTCGAGTACTACAGCCCTGCTTTGACATAATGACACCAAACTTTGTGTCACCTCACACTAAACACACCACATCGATTTGATAACGGCGCCACCTGTTGGTAAAACCTAATAAGCCATTAAATCATATCAGTATCATTTTTCTGTCATTTTGACTAAAATCATCCTAAAATGGCTTTTTTTTACTTATTGTTGCAGTTGGTCTGCTGTTCCTGCCATCCTTAGCTCCTCATTTTCCGCTTTGAGTGCTTGGCCCCGTAATTGCTGCTTGCAGCTATATTTTTAGTTAGTGCTGTTAGCTTAACTGTTGCCAGCATTATATTAATAAATCAGCATATTAGAATTATTTCTGAAGGACCATGTGACACTTTAAAAATGTAGCTTTGCATCACAGGAATAAATTTAATTTTAAAATATATTAAAATAGAAAACCATTATTTTAAACTGTAATATTTCAGCTTTTTTCTGTATTTTTGTTTAAACAAATGCAGCCTTGATGAGCATAAGAATTCTTTAAAAAATATAAAAAATCGAACTATATATAATTTTTAACCCGTGTAACATTATAGAGAAAAAAAGACTAACCTAATAAAGCAAATGTAGTACATGTATAGTACTGTTCAAATGTGTATTGTCAGTAAGATTTTCAGCAAGGAAGAATTAGATTGACACAACTGCTGATAATATAAAGTCTTAAAGGAGTAGTTCACTTCCAGAACAAACATTTACAGATATTTTACTTACCCCCTTGTCATCCAATGTGTTTCTTTTTTCTTCAGTCGTAAAGAAATAGTTTTTTTAAGGAAAACATTTCAGGATTTCTCTCCATGTAGTGGACTTCCAGAATGCAGTTTCAAAGGGCTCTAAACCAGCGGTGCCCAACCCTGTTCTTGGAGATCTACCTACCTGCAGAGTTTAGTTCCAACGCTTTTATTATCAAGTGCTCTTTCAGATCCTAATTGGTTGGTTTAGGTGTGTTTGATCAGGGTTCACGCAGAGCTAAACAATACGAATATTTGAGGTTAAAAAGTACATTGTCTATTTGTTTATTCTTTAGAAAATAACTGATCGTTTCACTAGATTAAAACCTTTTTCCTCGGCTGAGATCTTTTAGAGCCCTTTGAAGCTGCGTTTATACTGCCTTTTGGAAGTTAAAACTCGGGGGCTCCATTGAAGTCCACTATATGGAGAGAAACCTTAAAATTTCTTTATGACTGAAGAAAGAAAGACATCTTGGATGACGAGGGCGAATAAATTATCTGTGAATTTTTGTTCTGGAAGTGAACTTCCTTTAAGCACCAAATCAGCATGAGATTGATTTTTTGAAGGATCATGTGACACTAAAGACTTGGGTAATGGATGCTAAAAAAAATCTTCTTTGTGAATTAATTTATTTTTATTTATTTATTTTAAATATATTAAAATGGATTTTTTTTATTTTTAATTTATATCACAATATTATAGTTAACTTACTGTTAACTTACATATAATATATATACATATATGTTTTTCTAAATATAACTCTTTAGTTGGTAGAATCAGCTTGTACTCTTATCAATCATTTAAAAAAAATGGAATTTGCCATTAGTTGTCCCGTTTCATTGTCTTGCACAGTATCTATTAATTAATCATGTTTATTATGTCTGTGTGCAGCTGATTGAGAACAGCGTGTGTCTGCTGAGGAATCTGTCCTATCAGGTGCATCGGGAGATACCAGGCTGTGAGCGCTATCAGGAGACGGCTCCTGTCAATCAAGGCCCTGTCCCTTCCCAAAAGGGCGGCTGCTTCAGCTCCCGAAAGGGCAAAGGTGCATGTCTGATTCATTTAAAGAAAAATACAGGCACTGGCTGTGGGCCGTAACCAATTAAAAGAAGTTAACTTGCTATCTTTGCATTCCAGTGCATTATCTCTATGTTGTGTAAACAGTACTAAAGAGGCCATGTCTATTTTTTTGTCTTAATCATAGTACACACTTTGAAGTGTGTTAAGCTTGTAAGTTTGATTTGTGTCAGATTAAGTTTGTTTACACAAGAAGGAGATGCAACATGCATGAATTTCACATGAGTATGTGCTTTGTGGGTTTGTTGCTGAATAATTGTAGGGTGGCTGGGGCACTATTGCAATTTTTTTTTTTTTTTTTTTTAAATGCCAAAACAGTTCTTTCCTCATTTTTCTTCTGTATCTGTCTCTTCTGCTTTCAATCCGTACATCTTTTTATCCTGTAACAGACGAGTGGTTTTCCAAAGGTAAGCTTTTCTCTCTTTTATTGTCTTTTCTTTCCTTTTTTGAAGTAAAGGCTTTGCTTTGCTTTCATGGGAATCACTTACATTTTTCACCTCATCATAACCCATTATTAACCATGTTATAAGTCAGAGTTCAAAAAATGGATGTGAAATGGGAAACTCAAGTAATGTTTCTCATCCCATTTCATGTTCGTTTTATGAGCTGCACTACTTTTGTAAAGTAAGAAGGCATTTTAAGGGGACCAGTCACACAAATGAGGTTTTTATTGATCTGAAGGAAGTAGACGTGGAATCATTAACAAGTATCAGATTATGTCGTTGGACGCTAAACTCTGTGGCTGTTTTTAAAGCATAGTAAGCTTTCCTAAGCATCCAGACTGTTGTCTAAGAGATTTCATCACAAATATACAAATATGCTGTTTTTAGAAAAATGAGAAATGAGGGACGAGATTCCTCCCCCAAAAATCTTTTCAGTATTCTTTTAGATGTTACTGTGGCCTGTTAAAATGCTTTCTGTATGTATAACATTTCACTAGTAACCACCAGAGGGTGCCAGAACAGTATTTCTGATCAATCCATTCTTTATAAACCTTCACTGTTAATCTTTAATCATATAGACATATTAAAAGAGAACTGTCTGATTCTTTTAAACTTGCACTTTGTCACCATTCTATAATGTCATATACTACTGTAAAAGGCCTGTTTTATAGGCCTGATATACTTGTTGCAAAGTTGACCTAGACAGACTGAACAGATAAAATTCGAATATTAAGACTTCTATCGTAAAGAAGACAAAGCCCCAGAGCATGCCTGTCTGTAATTCCCACACACTACGTCACACCAGTTTGTTCTTTGACTTGAAGTATATTGGGGCTTTAAGTCATCCGTCATTAAATCACATGGGGTTTTCCTCAGGGAACAAACGTAGCCTGTGTCATAACTGTCTGAAGAAAAAGTCCTTGTCTAAAGAAAATCCCCTTTTTAAATCCTTTGAAGTAGTTTCTTCTAAATTGTCACTAATGACATCGCTACACGAACAGCAGATACGATTTGTCACGTTACCTCTGTTGCTCATGCCGTCTGCTTTGTTCAGGAAAAAAAGAGGATGATGGAACTTCAGATACCATTGACATTCCAAAGAGAAGCACACCAGCCAAAGGTACAATGACAGTCTGTCGACTCTGAATGCGTACACTTATTGTAGTTAAATAATAGATTAAATACAATGTATTGGTTTGTGTTTTGTAGGTTATGAATTACTGTTCCAGCCAGAGGTGGTGCGTGTGTACACTTCTCTCCTGAAAGAGAGCAAGAACCCATCAGTTCTAGAAGCCGCTGCGGGGGCTGTGCAGAACCTGTGTGCAGGCCGCTGGACTGTGAGTATCCCATCATTCTGGAAGTTTTAGCATTTTTGTGTGTAGTTACAATACTGCTGTTGCTTGATTTACTATGAAAACCTACTGAAACTTTACCTTTCTAGTCCAAAAACACAAACGATTATGAAAACTGAGCTGCAAAATCGATTTGTTCTAAACTTCTGTAGCTTTAAAATTTATTTCATGAAAGTGACCTAGATTTATTTCTTGATTCTGATTGGCTAACAAACATCCCAAGGGTGTTGATTTAATCTGATTTACATCCTTGCCACATTACCACCTTGGTATTAAAGGGATAGTTCACCCAAAAATTAAAATGACCCCATGATTTACTCAACCTCAAGCCATCCCAGGTGTATGACTTTCTTCTTTCAGATGAATATAATTGGAGTTATATAAAAAAAAAATGTCCTGGCTTTTCCAGGCTTTATAATGGCAGTGGATAGGATTTCAGATTTTGAAGCCTAAAAAAAACTATCTCTATACATCATAAAAAGTACTTCACACAGCTCCAGATTTGTTTTGCGCCCTCCTCTGTGCATCCACATTTGTTAGTGGAAGCTAGAGATCACATTTCATAAAGTTTTAAATATAGATATATTATTGCGTCAGAAGGGCTTTATTAACCCCCTGGAACCATGTGGATCACTTTTTATGATAGATGGATCAGTGTTGTTTTCGTCAACGATGACGATGACAATCATTTCGTTGACGCCACTTTTTTCCATGACGATAACGAGACGTTGACGAGATAAAAATGTCTCGTTGATGACTAAAACATGACGAGACGTGTGTGAGTTTTCTTTGACGAGACGAGAATAGACAAATGTTAGTGGGTGGTCCGTCAGACGTTTAAAATGCATGACATTTCTGCTTTTGTGCATGCCAATTAAAACCGGAAAATATCTGCCGCTATGGCAAGCCGTTTTAGCATTAAAAACTCCTTGCCATACTAGTATGGCAAGCCGCTTTAGCATTCCATCCTTGTTTGTATTTTATGTTTTAAAACATTCCTTCATTATTGTAATTATTGGTGAAAATAGTCGATCCGGAAGCTCACATTGTGTTGAACTATAGATCTGCTATTTTCAGAACTTATAAGTGACACTACCCAACAGCAAAATACTTACTGACCTACATTAATTTGTTAAAAGACTACTTTTTCCCCTTTTTTTTTGACTAAAACTAGACTAAAACCTTTTTGACTTTTTGTCGACTAAAATTGGACTAAAACTATCACATATAGAAGTGACTAAAATTTGACTAAAACTAATAACCATTTTAGTCCATAAGACTAAGACTAAATCTAAGATGGTTGTCAAAAACAACACTGGGATGGATGCACTTTATTGGACTTCAAAATCTCAACTGCCATTCACTGTCTTTTGTTTTCAGTATGGGCGGTACATCAGAGCAATGATGAGACAGGAGCATGGCCTGCCGATGATGACAGAGCTG
Source organism: Garra rufa (assembly GCF_049309525.1). Classification (NCBI taxonomy): domain Eukaryota; kingdom Metazoa; phylum Chordata; class Actinopteri; order Cypriniformes; family Cyprinidae; genus Garra; species Garra rufa. The sequence goes on from NC_133366.1 coordinate 17,806,044, forward strand.
TTGTCTCATGGGAACGACCGTGTGGTCAGAGCCATGTCTGGAGCTCTGAGAAACCTGGCCATTGATGCCCGCAACCGTGAGCTGCTAGGTATGTGAGCAAACGATACCTGTTTAGCCTTCGTATTTGTGTCCATTCAATGTTATTCCCATTAAATTATCTATATTTGTACAGTCCCAGTGAATCTCTTTCCTCTCTGTGTAGGAAAGCATGCAGTGCCTAACTTGGTGGCCAATCTGCCAGGCGGAGGTCAGAGTCAGCCAGTGCGTGCGCTCTCAGAGGAGACGGTGGTGTCTGTTCTCAGCACTATGACGGAGGTGGTCGGCTCCAGCGTGGATGCGGCCAAAACCCTGCGCAGCTCCCAAGGCATCGAGAGACTGGTGCTCATCAACAAAGACAGGTATGTTAAAGTCTGTGATTGGTCGCATTGGAGGAACCTGGATGAGGAACATGTATTTTAACTGCAAATGCCAATCGTCTGTATTTTTCCTATATAGCAACCGTTCAGATCGGGAGGTGCGTGGCGCTGGGCTGGTGCTGCAGCTCGTGTGGGGCTTCAAAGAGCTCCGCCGCACACTGGAGAAAGACGGCTGGAAGAAAACAGACTTCATGGTGAACCTTAACCCTCCTAACAACACCCGCAGCAATGGGGGATACGAGGACAGCACCCTGCCGCTAATAGACAGGGGTAGGGATACAACACATTCCTGCTGAATGTTTTTGTTGGTTTGTTTACACAACAAACGTGTTTAACGGCTGCATGGACACAACTCATGTTGTTTGGGTCTCTTTGTTAGGGGGCAAACAGGACAGAGACATGATTCCTCTTAATGACATGGGACCAGGTAAATACACTTTATTCTCATACTTTATGCTTGTACACCAGGTCTAAAATGAACCTTTAGCCACATTTTCCAGTTGATGCAAAAAAATGATTGATTCCATGTCAGATGGGTGGGCGTTAAAAGGTTATACACTTATTCAAAGTTTTCAAAATTGAAATTAAATTTAGAAATTAAATCAAATCCAAATCAAATCTGAGAGAGGTAAGTCTAATAGAAATATTAGACTGTCTAGGTGAGCCCAGTGTCAGAAAAAGATAGAGAGCAGAGAGAAAGGAGAAGTAAGAAGTGTAAAGTGTCCAATCCGCAAGGGGTGCTGGGTTAGCACTTCTTATACCCTAAAACCAGACAGTACGGAAAGTCTATAGGTTGCTTTTGATGCTAATTTTGAGTGGGGAAAACATTAGTCATGTCTCAGCTCATGACCAAATAAATATAAAAGGTGTCATTATAGATAATGGCCCTCGGACTTCTCTTTTTCTTTTAGAAATTTAGTTTTATCACTCTATTGAGACCCTGTAATTTATCTGTTTTTGTAACACTTGGTACTTTGTGTTCCAGGAACATCAGTTCTGCAGAATGTACTTTGGACCTTTGATTAAAATACACATTAAAACCACAGATAGTTAAGAATACATGGACTCCTGTTTGTGAATATTAAGCGGCAAGAATACTATTTATGAAATATTAAATATATATTATTTATGTTCTGTGTTTCTTTGTGTGAATGAATGGCGCAGAGGTGCGGTTTCATTTACTACACACATACTGTAGCGCAAGAAGGAACTGCGACGACATATATTTGACCCTGGACCACAAAAGCAGTCATAAACCCTTTCCAATTTTTGGAAACTGGGATTTGAACAAATAAGCTTTAGATTGATGTATGGTTTGTTAGGATAGGACCAGATTTGGCCAAGATTTGAAAATGTGGAATCTGAGATGGAAAATATGGAATCACCTTTAAAGTTGTCCAAATTAAGTTCTTAGCAATGCATATTACTAACCAAAAATTATGTTTTGTTATATTTACGATAGGAATTTTACTAAATGTCTTCATTAAAACATGATCTTTACTTAATATCCTAATGATTTTGGCATAAAAGAAAAATCAATAATTTTGACCTATACAATGTGTTTTTGGCTGTTGATACAAATATACCCGTGCTACTTAAAACTGGTTTTGTGGTCCAGAGTCCCATTTTACTTAATGTAATGATAGTGTTACTACTAATAATTAAAATATTGTTAAAACATATGTTTTTCTGGTAAAAATTCCTTAAAAAAAATGTACGAGAATGTATTTGCCACAAAAAGTAACACCGTATTTCTGAAAAAAAAGAGAAAAAAGTAAAATAATAAATTACTGTTATAAGTGGAGATGCTTTTTATTATTACTGCAATAATAAAAATAATAATAATCATTTTATATAATGAAACTATCAAAATGGAATGAAGAAAAATTAAATGTAAATTAAATTCAGTAAAAACGGTAATATTGTGAAATTGTAAACTCCCAACTACAAAAACTTAAATTTCTTTTTTAAATTAATGGTTCTTCTTTTCACCAAGCCTGCATTTATTTTATCCAAAGTACAGCAAAATCAGTAAAAGAAATGAAAGTAATTAATACTTTTTAGCAAAGATGCTTCGAATTGATAAAGTAATGATAAAGACATTTTTAATGTTACAAAAGACGTCTATTTCAGATATTTGCTGTTTTTCTTAACTTTTAATCATTAAAGAAATCTGAAAAAATCTACTTAACTGTTTTGAACATGCATGTTGAGCATCAAATTACAATATTAGAATGATTTCTGAGGGTTCATGTGACTGGAGTAATGATGCTAAAAATCCAGCTTTGAAATCATTGGAATAATTTAAAAATATATATTTAAATGGAAAACTTATTTTAAATGGTAAAAATATTTCAAAATGTTGTTGTTTTTGCTGTACTTTGGATGCAAAAGAGAATTCTTTAAAAGACACTTCTAGTTTATTTGTGTGAGAGATCTGTTACGAATTGCTTTTTATCTGTGGCACACAGACGCTTACTCTACGCTAGACCAGAGAGGACGGAGAAACACTTTAGATGACACTCTGGATCGCTCTGACAGAGAGGCACCTCAGGTAACACACACCTGCAAGGGAACATCCACTCCTGCGCAGTTACACACAACAAACAACTTGTGTTCTCACCTAACTTCCTTCACAAGCAATTCAGCACACAAGACATCCGGAAACCCACACTCTACACAACCTGAAACTTATTAACCTGCTGTGATTTCACTAATAATACTGGAGGGTTCTCACCTCAACTAACTCTCTCACACGCCCCTCTCTTTCTATTATCACTCACCTCTTCTTCAATGCCTTTCCTTTTCTTTTATTCTCTGTCAACCTCTCTCTCTCTCTTTCTCTTTGACTCTCAGGGAGGAATGTATGGGGAGAGGCGGGGCTCTTTGCCTCTGTTGGACTCTTATGATGGTTAGGCCACTCCCCCTCCCCCCACTCAGTGCATGAGCACGCATGGTATGTGTGTCCACCTTCTGCATGGCCTTCATGTGGATATTTAAGTGTATGTGTGTCGCTCAGTGTTTTTGTGGTTCTAACCCTCATTAACCGTATTTTGCTATTTTGTACTTTTGAGTGGAAATGGTGTTTACTAATTTTTGGAAATCTTGTCCAGTGTTGGGGAAGCTTCTTTAAATTTGGAGTAGCTTGTAGTTGGGAAGCTGCTGAAAATTAGTTAGGTGTGCAAGCTGCTTACTAATAGAATTATTGTATGTTCAGAATTACAGTTTTCAACTAAGACCGTATTTATCTGGTTAAAAAAAAAAGATATCAAATGACCGCTTTAAATGAAAACGAATGTACAAAAACAAACAACTACACAGAATTTCACTGCAAAAATGTAATAAATAAATAGGGGTGACTGCTTCAAATTCTATAGTCATTTGTTTTTCAAGGTAAACATGGATTGAAACATGGATTAATTTTTACAATTGTGACCCTGGACCACAAAACCAGTCATAAGGTTAAATTTTACAAAACTGAGATGTATACATCATATGAAAGCTCAATAAATAAGCTTTCTATTGATGTATGGTTTGTTAGGATAGGACAATATTTGGCCGAGATACATCTATTTGAAAATCTGGAATCTGAGGGTGGAAAAAAAATCAAAATACTGAGAAAATCACCTTTAAAGTTGTCCAAATTAAGTTCTTAACAATGCATATTACTAATCAAAAATTACATTTTGATATGTTTACAGTAGGAATTTTACAAAAAATCTTCATGGAACATGATCTTTACTTAATTTCCTAATGATTTTTGGCATAAAAGAAAAATCAATCATTTTGACCCATACTATGTATTTTTGGCTATTGCTAAAAATATACCCCAGCGACTTAAGACTGGTTTTGTGGTCCAGAGTCACAATTAGTCATATTTATCTGGAGCAAAAAAGTATTTATCAGCTGTTTTGTTATACATCTGCTTTAAATTTAAACAAATTTACAGTGAACAACTAAAAGACTGAGAAGTCATTTTTTTTACTGCAAAAAAATCAATATAAAATGGATTTCATTTTTTTTTAGTATTGTAATATTTGATTTTACATTAGAGCTATTTATATTGTGTAAAAACAAGGATGTCAAATAGGATTTTTAAAATTGATCTATTTATGTATTCTTTTAATTGATTCCTTTTTATCTGGTGCAAAAACGAGGATGTCAAATAGGATGGCCGCTTTAAATTCAAACATTTAATGTATTTTAATTTTTACAATTAAAAGCAGTGTTCATAAGCTTTTTTGTTATATCTGCCTTAAATTTAAACATTTACAGCAAACAACTAAAGGAAAAAAAAGACAGTTAATTTTTCACTGAAAAAATAGACAATATAAATGTTTTCTAAAATGTATTTTTATGTATTAAAATATTCTTATTTGATTTTTCATTAGAGCTCTATTTATCTGGTGCAAAAACAAGTATGCCAAATCCGATGACCGCTTTAAATTGAAACAAATTTAATGCATTTTAATTTTTACAATTAAAGCAGTATTCATCAGCTTTTGTGTTATGTCTGCTTTATAGTCAAACAATTTTTTAGGGAGGAATAAAAGTAAAAAGGAATAATCATTGATTGAAAAGTCAATATTTCACTGAAAAAATAAACAATATAAAATGGGCTTTTTAAAATAATTTATGTATTCATTACAGCTCTGTTTATCTGGTGCAAAAACAAGGATGCCAAATAGGATCACAGCTTCATAATTCAAACAAATGTTACGGATTAATTTTTTACAATTAAATCAGTATTCATCAGCTTTAGTGTTTCACTGTAAATTTGTTTAAATTTAAAGCAAAAAAAGCTAAGGAATACTATTTTAATTGTAAAAATGTAAATGCATTAAATTTGTTTGAATTTGAAGCTGTCGTCCTATTTGGTGTCCTTGCACCAGATAAATAGAGCTGTAATTAAAAATCAAATAAGAATACATTTTAATAAAAAAAAAAATGAATACAATTTTAAAAAGCGCATTTTATATTGTCTTTTTTTTTTTTCAGTGAAATATTGACTTTTCAGTCTTTTTACTTTAGTGTTTCCCGGTAAATTTGTTTAAATTTAAAGTAAAAAAAAGACTGAAAAGTCAATATTTTACTGAAAAAAATAATATAAAATGGGCTTCAAATTTTATTTTAAATGTATTCTTATATTAGTTTTTTAATTAGAGCTCTGTTTATCTGGTACAAAAACGAGGAGGATGACTGATATAGAATGACAGCTTTAAATTAACACAAATTTAATGTATTTTAATTTTATTACAATTAAAGCAGTATTCATCAGCTTTATGTATCTGCTTTAAAGCTTAACAAATTTACAGTAAATGACTAAAGTAAAAATAAAAAATGACTGAAAATTCTATGTTTCACTGAAAAAAAATAGATTTTTTTTAATTTGTATTTATTGATTCCATTTTTATTTTTTTATTAATGTATTCTTATTTGATTTCTAATTACAGCTCTGTTTATCTGGTGCAAAAACAAGGATGCCAAATAGGACGATTTAAATTTTTACATTTAAAGTAGTATTCCTTAGCTTTTTTTGTTCTATATCTGCTTTATTCGTTTACTGTAAATTTGTAAAAAAAAAAAAAAAAAAAAAAAAAAAACACTGAAAAAATAAACAATAAGAAATGGACTTTTATGATAAATGTTTATTTATTAATTTTTTTTAATGTTTTCTTATATTTGACTTATTAGAGCATTATTTATCTAGTTGAAAAACAAGGATGCCAAATAGGATGACAGCTTTAAATTAAAAAACAATTAAAGTAGTATTCCTTAGCTTTGTTATTATATAATGCTTTAAATTTTAACACATTTACAGTAAATGACTAAAGAAAAAAAAAGACTGAAAAGTCGATATTTCACTAAAAAAATAAACGATATAAAAAATAAGTTTAATTTATTTTTATAAATGTTTTCTTACATTTGACTTTTCATTAGAGCACTATTTATCTGGTTTTAAAAGAAGGATGCCAAATAGGAAGATGGCTATTAAATGTAAAAAGTTCAATTATTTTAATTTTTACAAATAAAGCAGTATTCATCCGTTATATATCTGCTTTGAAGTTAAACAAATTTACAGTGAACAACAAAAGTAAAAGAAAGATCGAAAAATCAGTATTTCACTAAAAAATAGAGAAATTGTATTTTATATGTATATTTGTATCTTATTTGAATTTTCATTAGAGCTCTACAGGGAGTGCAGAATTATTAGGCAAGTTGATATTCTTGTCATTTTTTTTCCCAAGCACATTTGAATAATTCCAAACCACATCAATCTTAATAACTACTATTCATTTTGTATTTAATTAATTATAATTGATATATAATTGTCCATGAAGGCTGGAAGTGTAAAAATCCTTATTTTCAGGTGTGCAGAATTATTAGGCACATTTTCTTTTACAGATAAAATGAGCCAAAAAAGAGATTTACCTCAGACTGAAAAGTCAAAAACTATTAAATGCCCATGAGAAGGATGCAATACTAATGCAATACTGCAATTTGCAAAGTTAAGGCACGACCACCGGACAGAAAAACGCTTGTTGCATCTGCATTGTCAGAAAAAACAGGTGGAGGAGAAAAGATGCATGTTAATTGCAAAAAAAGTAAGAATTAATGTTAAGAATCAGATATGAAACCATCAGGAACCATTTAGTCTCCAGCGCCACCGTTTTCCAGAACTGCAACCTACCTTGAGTCTCCAGAAGTGCAATGTGTCAGGTTCTCAGAGACTTTGCTTGGGCAAAAAATCCTAAAAAATGACCCTCAATTAATAAGAATAACATTCTGAAGTATTGTCAAATACATAGAGATGGGTTTTTTCTAGGCTTTATAGACAGATGAGTTGAGAGTGACTCTTGAAGGACCAGCACCACATCCTCTTGTAGCACTCTTTCAGGTTTATCCTCCAGAATCTGGCAGTAAGTTTTGGGACTTCAGTTTTAGTCCATCTCCTATCCTGAAATGTCTGTCTTGCAGAGAGGGACCAAAATAAACTCTTAAAACTTACTGCCAGATTCTGGAAAATATATTTTTGAAAGAGTGCTACAAGAGGATGTGGTGCTGGTCCTTCAAGAGTCACTCTCAACTCATCTGTCTATAAATCCTAGAAAAAAACCATCTCTATGTATTTGACAATACTTCAGAATGTTATTCTTATTAATTGAGGGTCATTTTTTAGGATTTTTTGCCCAAGCAAAGTCTCTGAGAACCTGACACATTGCACTTCTGGAGACTCAAGGTAGGTTGCAGTTCTGGAAAACGGTGGCGCTGGAGACTAAATGGTTCCTGATGGTTTCATATCTGATTCTTAACATTAATTCTTACATTTTTTGCAATTAACATGCATCTTTTCTCCTCCACCTGTTTTTTCTGACAATTCAGATGCAACAAGCGTTTTTCTGTCCGGTGGTCATGCCTTAACTTTGCAAATTGCAGTATTGCATTAGTATTGCATCCTTCTCATGGGCATTTAATAGTTTTTGACTTTTCAGTCTGAGGTAAATCTCTTTTTTGGCTCATTTTATCTGTAAAAGAAAATGTGCCTAATAATTCTGCACACCTGAAAATAAGGATTTTTTCACTTCCAGCCTTCATGGACAATTATATATCAATTATAAATAATTAAATACAAAATGAATAGTAGTTATTAAGATTGATGTGGTTTGGAATTATTCAAATGTGCTTGGGAAAAAAATATGACAAGAATATCAACTTGCCTAATAATTCTGCACTCCCTGTATTTATCTGGTGCAAAAACAAGGATGCAAAATAGGATGAATTTTAAACATTGAAAGCAAACAACTAAAATCTAAAACAAATGACTGAGTAGTAAATATTTCACTGCAAAAATACAGTATGTAAATTTGATATAACATTTTTTTTTTTACATTAAAAAAAATCTCAAAAATATTCAGAAGTAGTGTTGCTACTTTTCAGTTAGTTACTCCCCAACACTGATCTCTTCCCCTCATGTGTCCGCTTTGGTCACATGACTGACGTTTCAGTGGTTGCACCCGTCATCACTATGGCGCATAAAACAAGTGATGTGATTTTTGTGTAACGCGCACAAATTCCCATTGCAGCTCTCTGATGACGCATAACTGAATCATTTTCCTTTGTTTATTAGTAAACCCAATGTAAGCGAGTGCCACATCTGACCTTCACGTCTCATCCTGTTTGTGTCCACAGAAAAACTGATCGTGTGCATCACCCGCCGTGAGTTTCCTCCTCCTGCCTACTGTCCCTGCTGAGCCTCTGATCTCATCACTTACGGGACCATAGCCACTAATTGCAACGACCCTTCCGTAGTTTTCAACATTTCTCATGTCATCGTCACTCTCCTGCTTTCATCGAGATCAATGTGATTGAGAACAGCCACTACTTAAAAATGGACTCGTTTTATGTCAAATAATGGAAACACTAGGAAAAACAAGCTCTGTTTAGTCACATCCCCAGCTTATCGTGCTTTATAAATCATTTCCTCTGTTTTGTTGTTTTTTTTTGCTTATGCATCTATTAGAACACTAGTTATGGCGTTGGTATTTTTGATTCCTTTGCTTCATCCTGCTTAAAAGGTAATGCCAAATTGCATCAGTCATACGTGGCCTGCAGAAAATAATGTATATAGAACTTCTCAGTAAGTTGTCTCGTCGACACATTGCGATGGGCATGAAGCCTGTGGTGTTTTTTTTTAAAATCGTTTTCTAAAAGCACTAGATGACCAACAATTCCCCTTAAGTTATCCATCTGTGGTTTTTGTGGATCTTGTGGAGTGTTCAGTCTCTAGGAAGGGGTTGTGAAAGCATTAATGAAGCATTACAAAAGAGGCAGAGGGATGTTTATTTGGGAGATTTGTATTTTCTTTTTTACAAACCAGTAGCATCCAAGAGTTCTCTAGTTGGTAGGTGAGTATAGTTTTGTTTTTTGTGACGACTCCTGTCGTAAACCTATCAAATTTGCAAAGCATTCCAGAGTGGGAGAGTTGTTTTGGCAATTTTTGTTTTGTCCCCCTTTGGTTTGCGTTATGTAATTGTCACCTACAAAGTGAAACTCAAGTTCCTCGCCAGTCGTTTTTAATAAATCCAGTTAAATAGCCACAGAAAAGATCTTAGATGGGTGCTCCCACTTTTCAGTGCTTTGTGAATCGGCCCTGCTGTTGGACCCAGTCGTGCGTTTTCACTTTTGTCTGAATATAACTGAATGTGTAAATATGGCCGCATCTCACAAATCCACTCTGCATACTTGGAGTGCCTCGCTTGCTCAGCGCGTCGTGTGAGTGTGTTTGTGAAAGCGGTGAACAGGGACGTTCGGCCACCCTTCTGCCTCTTGGTTTCAGTGCCTGTCTGTGTAGAGAGTGAACGAGTGTACATTTGAGGATGTATATGCATCTTTTTTTTTTTTTTTTTTCCTCTGAGATCCGTAAGTACAGTGCTTGTTTCTTAGACTGCAAATTCAAAATGCACAGTAAGTCTGTTGTAGATATTTACTGAACGGAAACTTTAGCACTAGGGGTCAATGGATTTTTTTTTTTTCTTTTTTTTTTTTTCTAATTCCTGCAATCCAATCTTTCGAGACACTACCGTCAGTAAAGGAGTTCGGCTGTTGACTAAAGATGTGAGCCAGAAGTTTGAGTCCTGATAGAGGAGGCTGTTCGCATTAAGTTTGAGGAATCAATCGATTGTTCAGTGTTGAGGGAGGCAGATAAATTAATCTTTTAATTACGAAAAATATAAAGAAATTGCATCTCCTTCAGGCAGGATTTAGCCAGATTCTGATTCTAGCTTGATGAGAAAATAAGATAGAGAAAATAAAAGCACATTTAACTATATATGCCAGAGAATATTTGTTAATTTTAATTATTTTTTTTCTTTATTTTTTTTGTCCTGCTCTTTCTTTTCTATATTTTATGATTGGGGCTGATTTTTTTTTTTTTTTTTTTTTTTTTTTTTTCTTCTGGGGTGTTGTGGGTGAATGCATATGCAATCAGTTTTATTTTTTAAATAAATGCATTTACGGTTTATATCTTTTAATTAAAGACAAAAGGAAAAATTCTTTGTGTCATGTGCTATCAGTTGACATGTTTCTGCAACACTAACATGTGGATCTTGATTCATAATTCCTATATTTCAACACTTTACCTTTTGGTCTTAAACGTTGCACCTTTCTCTCATGGATTGAACATGTAACTTAGCAATACTGTTTTTTTTAAATAAAAGAATGATTTTTTTTTTCCAAGGTTCTGACAGTGAATTTTTGTGTGATTCACAGAGTTTTAACACATTTATTGCTTTTTCAGAACGTCAGTGTAATGAAGCAACATTGAGAAATTTGATAAATCTGCACTTTGCAGAATCTGCAAAATGCTAATTATTTTACCAAAATAAAAGGGATGATACAAAATGCATGTTTTTTTTTAGTACTGACCTGAATAAGAGATTTTACATGAGACGTTTACATATAGAGAAAATAATAGTTGAATTTGAGTTGGGGCAGAATGAAGATGTGTACATTTTGCTTATTTTGCCTAAATATGTATTTTTTCATTTAGTACTGCCGTTCAGAAGCTACAGAAGATACTTGCATGTTTCCTAGAAGACAAAATAAGTTTAAATTTACCCTGATCTTCAAATTCATAAATTTATGAATTTTATGATTCATAAATCATAAAAGCGTTTGAACCTTCTGTAATAGTTGCTTATAAGTCTTTAAGTTGTCCTCAGTGTAAAAAGATGGATCTCAAAATCATACGGTCATTGTTAGAAAAGGGTCCAAATACACAACAATGCTGGAAAACCAAAGAATTTGTGGGACCTGAAGGATTTTTCTGAAGAAAAGCGGGCAGTTTAACTGTTCAGGACAAATAAGGGACTCATGAACAATTGTCACAAAAAAACAAAACAAACAAAAACAGCTGTGGATCATTCAGGTAACAACACAGTAAATCAAGTGTATGTAAACTTTTGAACAGGGTTCCTTTTTTTTTTTTAAATTCAGTTATTTTCTCTTGTGGACTATATGTAAATGTTATGTAAAATGTTATTCAGGTCAGTACTAAATAAAAAAAATAACGTGTATTTCAAGATCAATCAGGGAAATGTTTCTGAGGAGGTCATTTTTAAAATGAAGTTCTGAATTAAATTATAATTATTAGCTTGTTTTGCCCTATTTTAAATCATATGTAAATGAATGGATTCCAGTAATATAAAACAGCTAGTTTTGTTGCTTGATATTGCAAACTGGTGTGTATTACCATATTATTTTAATGTATTGTGTCAATTATGAACGCACTGGTTTGTAGTGCAAACAGTTTTACATTTACTGCACGCTGTTATTCTTCTCATTATTGAACGGAAGTCTCACACATTCACAGAAAACGGCTTCCTTCCACGTTGAAAAATAAGGTGATAAGTTGCACTGCATAATTCACTTGTAAAACACATTTTCTCTACCTGAATTCACAAAGTAGGACTGTTTTAATGAGACTGTAGTTGGGAGAGAATTTCTAAACAGATGTAGCTGTGAATATGTCCAATAGTATGCAGTAGGTTCTACTTACAATTGTCATTTTGCAGATGTTTTTATCCAAAGTGACTTACAAATGAGCACAATAAGCAAACAAAAGAGAAATAACATGCAACTGCTATGACAAGTCTCAGTTAGCCTAACGTAGTAAAGTTTTTTTTGTTATTTATGTAATAAAAAGAAAACCAAATAGAAAAAGAATAGAGAAAGCTAGTGTTAGAGGCCTTTATTAAGGAAAAAAGTAATAGAAGAAATAGAGTGCAAGTCATAAAGGGTAAAGTGTTTTTTTTTTTAATTATGAAAACGCCAGATAAAGTGTAATTGGAATAGATAGAGGGTCAAATAAATATGGAAGAGATGTGTTTTTTGCTGTTTCTTAGGAGAGAGTACATAAAGAAATATAAGCCAGCGGTAAAGTGTGCTTAATTACACTATAATATATAGAAAGAATCTAATGTAGGGCCAGGCAAATGGCTTTTTAAGTGTTTTAGAGAGACAACTGTATTACATGAAAGGATAAGTTGAACCAGTGGTATGTATAAATGGTTTACATTTAAAATAAAATAATGACCATAAATGTGACCCTGGACCACAAAACCAGTCATAAGGTTAAATTTTACAAAACTGAGATGTATACATCATATGAAAGCTCAATAAATAAGCTTTCTATTGATGTATGGTTTGTTAGGATAGGACAATATTTGGCTGAGATACATCTATTTGAAAATCTGGAATCTGAGGGTGCAAAAAATCTAAATACTGAGAAAATCACCTTTAAAGTTCTCCAAATTCAGTTCTTAACAATGCATATTACTAATCAAAAATTACATTTTGATATATTTATAGTAGGAATTTTACAAAAAATCTTAATGGAACATGATCTTTACTTAATTTCCTAATGATTTTTGGCATAAAAGAAAAATCAATAATTTTGACCCAAACAATGTATTTTTGGCTATTGCTACAAATATACCCCAGCGACTTAAGACTGGTTTTGTGGTCCAGGGTCACAAATGAGTTTATATAAAATAAAACATGATAAAATACTTTTCCTACATTATAACCTTAAATTACAACGTTTCATTCACACTATTATTAAATAGCATTGGGTTTGACAACAGTGAATCCCCTTGACAGAGCGCTAACACTATTGCGTAATAATTCCTTGACAGAAAATCTCTTCATTAATCTTCGTCGGCTTTAAATTGCACGACAAAACGAAAACTGACAGAATTATAAAACTGCTTGGTGTTTTTAACGAATCGTTAACGAATAATAACAGACTCTTTCAAAATGCCCACCTATAGCGCCATCTACTGGCGTAAGAGTGAACAAATCAGCGAATGAATCTTTTTGGTGAACTGATTCAAAAGATTCATGTCACTTCTAGATGAATCTGCTAATGAGAAAAGCGAGAGAGAGAGTCGGTTGACATGAGATGATTTGTAATGCAGTGGCTCACGTGTCCTACAGACCACCTGTGTTTGCGTTCGTAAAATTATTTGTGTATTTTGGATTATAATACGGGAAACGTAGCAAGTTTTGATGAATCACGTGAACTTAGCGTTTGAAAACGCGACTCTTTTGCAGTAATACTCGCGATATCAAGCTCAATTGAGTTTAGAGATTGAGAATATGGCTGAACTAGCATTTCTTTGCCATTTAATACCAAACAACATAAAGACGCCGGATTGAGATGTTCATACTCAGGCCAGTCTGTCTAAACAAATAGAAAAATAAAATAAATAACACTGTTCATATCAGCAGTTGGATCTGAACTGGCAACACAAAGTAAGTAAATGAATCTTTCGAAATTGAAGAAAGTTATTTCTGAATCGTTAACAGTTTTAACTTTTGTTTTGAAGTTTCTAAATGTGTTTTAGTCTGAAGTTGCTAGCATGTGGCAGTATCAGCATCCCGACTTTGCACTGTTCCTACTTGGTGAACTTCAGAAGCAGCAGCAAGGAAGCGTCTTCTGTGACACACTTCTACAGACAGACGGTAAGAGATCAGAGTTCTTCTGTGTTTTAGAGCCTGGGTCATTGAAAAAAGCATAGAGATAAAAATATATAATTTTGTAAATTAATGTTGTAGAATCTATAGACTACTTTTTTTGCCTGGAATGTGGTACTTGACACATTTTTTCCTATAATTAAACTTTTTCAACTCATCAGGTGTCTGTGTTCCAGCTCACAGTTGTGTGTTAGCTGCTCTAAGCCCCGTCCTTTCAAGAGTACTTTCCACTTCCCCTGTTCCACATCCAGGCCAGAACCGGCTTCTGAACCTTGAGGCTGTAGGATCTTGTGTCTTACTAAAGCTAGTTAGATTCCTGTACACGGGTGAAATGGAGATCAAGAGTGAAAGCGAACATGAGGAAGTAATGGCTGCTGCCTTCAGACTTGGACTTAAAAACCTTTTAGAAAAAAAGAGAACGTGCGTGGATGTTGGGAGGCGTTGGAGAGAGGTTGGTGTGCAGACAGAAGATGTGAATCTTAACCAGGAAAGTGAAATCATGTCTAAGCCATTAATGATACAGAGCAGTGCTCTTCCGGTACGTTCAGTGCAACCCTGTGGCTTGTTGGAATCCAATTTGGCGTCATTGTCATTATTTGATGAAGATAGTTCAATTAGAGGTTTTAATCAGAGCAGTAATGCCACTGTTACATCTCACGCTGTCGTGATAGACACATCCATAACAAATCATCATAAAACAAAGACTAGGAAGAGGTGGAAAATGGCCAAGAGAGAAAGCCAATTAAAAAAGTTCACTCAGCAACACATGAATGTTTCAGGCAAAAACTTCCAGAAACTTTTAGAGGCAGGTAATAGGCAAAAAACTGCTACTGCTGAACAAAAAGAGGCCAAATTGGACCAGCTTAAAGTCAAGATAAAGCTGAGGAGGAGCGGAGCTTGCTGGGAGAGCGACCTTCTCGTTTCTGTCCATGAGAGTGAGAAGAAGCCGGAAGAAGTGAAAGAATGTGGACTTCAAACTCGGGTAAGGATTATCTTTAAATCTGAATTCATAACACAATTTAGACAATTAAAACATAGTTTATATATTTGAAATATACACTACCAGTCAAAAGTTTTTGAGCAGTAAGATTTTTTTATGTTTTTGTTTTTAAAGCCTGCATTTATTTGACTCAAAGTACAGGAAAGATAGTACAATTTTAAAATAACTGCTTTCTGTTTTAATATATTTTGAAATGTAATTTATTCCTGTGATCAAAGCTACATTTTCAGCATCATTACTCCGGTCTTCGGTGTCACATGATCCTGTTGAAATCATTCTATGCTGATTTAATGTTTAAAAAAAAACATTTTTGATTATTATTATTATCAATATTTAAAAGAGTTGAGTACATTTTTCAGGATTCTTTGATGAATTGAAAGATCCAAAGATTAACATTTATCTGAAATAAAAAGCTTTTTGTAATATTATAGACTATATAATTTTTTTGCTGAATAAAAGTATTATTTATAGGAATTTAAATGGTTCAAAAGTGACGATAAAGACATTTATAATGTTGCAAAAGATTTTTATTTTAGATAAATGCTGTTCTACTGAACTTTCTATTCATCAAAGAAACCTGAAAAAAATATATACTCAGCTGTTTCCAAAAATAATAATAATAATAAATGGTTTTTGAGCTGGAGTAATGATGCTAAAATTTTAGTTTTGAAATCACAGGAATAAATCACATTTTACAATATGTTCAAATTCAAAAAAGTTATTTTAAATGGTAAATATATTTTAAAATGTTACTGTTTTTGCTGTACTTTGGATCAAATAAATGCAGACTTGCAGAGGAGGCTTCTTTAAAAAACATTAAAAATGTTACTGTTCAAAAACTTTTTACTGGTTGTGTATATACAAAATATATATACACATAAATATTACATTATATATTGACATTTTCACTTGTGATATGCCACAAAAAAAAACTTACAATTGTAAATTATGACAAAATGTTTTTGATTGCAAATTGCAATTGTATATATTACAAACTACATATAACTGCATATGAGTATACAAATTTGACTAAATATGTTACAATATATAACTTTCTATAGCAAAATACTCAATATTGTTATTGGTATTGATTTTATAATTTTTATTTTTACATTTTCTCTGACTAAGGGTGGCCCACCTAGTGTACTTCCTGCTCAAAGTCTTGGAACTCTCACCCCACCGACGGAGCTGCCTATTTCCCCCTCCAATTCTTCCACACATGCCTCTTCAGGTAAATGTCCTCATACTCCACACCACATTTCTGTCTCTCCCTCTTTGGCAATACCAACATTATCTTCAAGCCCTCCCCAAGCGGATGAATCCGATGAACATATTGCAAAGATGTTGGACGATATGTTAATGGGTTTAAACATCCTGCCGTTGATGCCAATAGACAGAAATCTGGATGAGCAGGAGCAGCTAGGACCTCTTCAGGATCCAAAAAGTGGTCAGAGGGCTGCTGAAACGTCTGCTCCAGGTGTTTGCCTTTATGTTCAAAGCTGCGAGCCAGAGATGAGGGAATCTGATGTTTGCAAGTCAGCAGTACCGGTTGGGTCTCCAGGACAAAGAGATAAAGGTAACCATCATATTAAAATGGCTTGGGTGTTTTGTTTAGTTTTTTTTTAGAAGTTTTTCAAAGAAGATTTTAAATTCACATTATATAATCTGCAAAATGTTACTTATTTTAACAAAATAAGAGGAATCATACAAAATGCATGTTATTTTTTTATTTAGTACTGACCTAAATAAGATATTCACATAAAAGACATTTAAATATAGTCCACAAGAGAAAATAATAATTGTATTGATAAAAAATGACCCCGTTCAAAAGTTTACATACACTTGATTCTTAATACTGTTTTGTGTAGTGATAGTCATGAGTCCCTTGTTTGTTCTGAACAGTTAAACTGCACATTGTTCTTCTAAATTTTCCTCAGGTTTCACATTTTTGTGTTTTTAAACCATTTCCAACAATGACTGTATGATTTTGAGATCTATCTTTTCACACTGAGGACAACTGAGGGACTCATATGCAACTATTACAGAAGGTTCAAACACTCACTGATAATTCAGAAGGAAACACGATGCATTAAGAGCCAGGGGTTGAAAACTTTTGAACAGAATGAGGATGTGTACATTTTTCTTATTTTGCCTAAATATCTTCTTTTTTTCATTTAGCACTGCCCTTTAGAGGCTTCAGAAGACGCTTGTTTCCCAGAAGTACATTTACCCTGATCTTTAAATTCAAACGTTTTCACCCCCCTTCAGTGTGAAAAGATCATAAAGTTGTTATTGGAATGGGTTCAAATACACAGAAATGCTGAATGACCAAAGAATTTTTAGGACCTGAAAGATTTTTCTGAAGAGCAGTGAGTAGTTTATCTGTTCAGGACAGACAAGGGACTCATGAACAACTGTCACTAAACAAATTACAGCTGTGGATCATTCACGTAACAACACAGTATTCAGAATCAAGTGTATGTAAACTTTTGAACAGGGTAATTTTTAAAATTCAAATTTGCTCTTGTGGACTACATGTAAATGTCTTATATGTATAATATCTAATTCAGGTTGGTACTAAATAAAAAAATAACATGAATTTTGTAAGATCCCTTATATTTTGGTAAAATAATTAACATTTTGCAGATTCTTCAAGGTGTATGTAAACTTTTGACTTTAACTGTATATAGTCATTGAACACTTTATTCTTTTACCCCTTGTTTTTTTAGACCTCTCAGGCTTTCAAAATCAGTCAGGATCCAATACCTTCAAGCTCCTGACTCCTGACAACTTGAACAAAGATAAGAATCTGGCAACTGTGACAAGAAACTCCACCTCGTCACTGGTAGAAGACTTGTTTTCAACCCCAAAAGCCACAGCTGTCCCATCTTACCCTTCTCCTGCCGCAGGTAAAATGCCAAGCCTTGAAATGGCTGGCATACTGGATGACAGGCCAGATTTCAACCTACTACGATGCCTTTCCCCCCTTGAATCAGATAACAGAGACATTGATGTTTCTACACAAGATCCATCACACAGCCAGGACCTAGAAACTCAAACCCTTCCCATGTGGCTTTCTGAGTCACCACTGAAATTAGACTTCCCTCTAAACACGACGATGGATTCCTCCCACCCGCATCCACAGCCTGACCTCATCGCCTGCCAAAATCAATCGTGCCCTGACCTTGCAGAAAATCAAGAATTGAATACTTCCTTTTCACACAATGATTTAACAAGTGGGAGTAGCTCAAACATCATTCAGCGTGATGTGCAGGATGCTAGTGAGCAACCAAATCAGAGAAAGACGAGAAGTCGGAGGCTTGCAACTCGAAATTCAAAAGTGAAAGAGTGTTCACAGTGTCAAAACCTAGAAAATCAGAATCAAGTTAAACCGTGTGATGATTCCCATTGTGAAAATGCTCAGCCATTAATTTCTAATATACGAAGAGTCAGTACCCGAATAAGCAATGCGAACAGAAAAGCAACTGTAGGTGCGAAGAGAAAAAGTGAAGCTTCTTCACCTGTCAGTAAGAAAATGTCTCTCTTGAACACCGCCAGTCAACAACATGAAGATGTTTTATCTAAACCAAAAGACACTGGTGTTATAAAACGTAGTCGTGTCAGACACAAAGATGTTTTATCTAAACCGAAGGACACTGGTGTTGTAAAACGTGGTCGTGGCAGACCTTCTAGATTCAAAAACACCGCTGTAACTCCCTTGTGCACTTCAAAATTACCCACTTCAGAACAAGAGGATTGTGAAGTGGAAAGATCTAAGACAGACAGTGAGATTGAACAGGCTAATAAGCAAGAACCAAATACACAGCAGGAGAAAGACTCAACAGAAATGGAAGAAGCAGATGTTAACAGCAATTCTGCACAGACAACGCTGAATTCTCACTTAAAATATGCTGGTCAGCCGACGGGACCGAGTATCCTTGATCAAGTTTTCCATCAGACTCTTCCAAGCGTCGAAAGCCTCGCTTGTAGGAGTTCTCCGAATATTGATCAGCAGCTAACATCAAGCCTGCGAGAGACATTTTTCAGCCTTCAAAAATTCCTAAGAGGGCAAAGTCAAGACAAGAATGGTAAATTAGTGAGGAATATCAGTGAACTGATCAATACAGGCATTCGTGGTGAGAAAAAAGCAGAGACGTCTATCAACGAGAAGGAAGATGTGGAGGTTTGCCATGTAGAGTCATGTGGAGACATGCCAGATAATGTGACATGTTCAATCAAAGATGGAGAAACTGCCACTGAGGAGAATTCAAATACAAAAGCCACTGTTTTAAATAACAGTGATTCCAAAAAAGACATTCAGGACCAGAAGACTGAGATTTCTGTCCCGTTAATAGCTGAGGAGGACATCGTGAAAAAAACTATGACGTCGACTGATGATATTGATGATGTTAATCATGCCACGTCATCCACAAAGAAAGACTGTGTTGTTTCTACCAATGAACTGATGGTGAAGGAAGGATTAGAAATGAATTTCTGTTTGAATCCTAATAGTACACAAGCAGAACATTTCAGAAACGAACAAAACTCAGGAGAAGATACGGTTTCTAATGAGTGTTCATTTGAGGCGACATCAGACATGGACAGAGATGCTCAGGCAGTGCTTGGTGTTAACACCCAGGATGTTAACTGTGTGGCCGATTGTTTGGAGAAAGAGGAGGATTTAGGTAGGAACCAAGAGGTTCAGATGATTGAAGAAACTGTGGAGGGAGAAGAAACTGAAGTATTTGTAGGGGAAAATGCTCTGCTCGTTTCATATAATGGCTGTTGGGAAACCACCAATGGTTGGGATGGTAATGATAAAATTTCTGTGGAGGGGGAGCAATACTGTGTTGAGAGGATTGATGAACAGACCCCACTGAAGGAAGATGAACTGAGTAAAGGACTCATTGCAAATGCTGAGATTGCAGATGATGCATCAAATATCAAAGGTAAAAAGGCTGAACTTTGAACTATAATTTAGCGTTTTTGTATATTCTGTTATTAATAATCATAATTCCTGATTTCTGTTTTGTCCTCATAGATCTGAGAAACCCAGACAAAATAATAAGCAGAGATGCTTCTCCTGTCCAGCTTGAAGTATCCCTTCAGTCAGACCATCAAAGTGAAGATATCACAACAGTGATGTGCATTTCAGAATCAGGAGATGATGAAGACATTGAAGTAGACGTTGTAGATGAGTCTGTAGAAAATCCATTAGGGCTTTTGGCTGATAGACAGGTTGTCATACTGCTTATTGAGGATCTAATGGATCAAGAGGATGAGTTGGATGGCACTGAAGAAGAGGAGGTAGATGTGACTGGAGAAGAGACAGAATGATTTTTGTTTTCATGTTAGGAAAACATGTTTAGCATTTTGAAGCCAATAGCAGATGTTTGAGCCAAGTTCTTAACCCAAGGTTTATATCAAATGGTGAGAAGAATTTTTTTTTTTTTTTTGTCAATTTGCCCTTATGTGAATTAGTCTATCAATTCATCGTTTATTTTTGATTGTCTCATACATGTATAAAGTTACATATTAAAATTATGTAAATTAAAATAAATTTATATAACTTCATATAACACTTATGTGTGCTTTATTTAATGTGTGTGACCCTGGACCACAAAAGCAGTCTTAAGTAGCATGGGTATATTTGTAGCAAAAGCCACAAATACAACATATGGGTCAATACTATTGATGTTTCTTTAATGCCAAAATCATTAGGATATTGAGTAAAGATCATGTTCCTTGTAGATATTTTGTAAATTTCCTACCATAAATATATCAAAACTTAATTTTTGATTAGCAATATGCATTGCTAAGAACTTAAATTGGACAACTTTAAAGCGATTTTCTCAGTATTTTGATTTTTTTGCTATCTCAGATTTCAGATTTTCAAATAGTTTTATTTCGGGCAAAAATTATCATATCATAACATATGTATAACCATACATCAATGGAAAGCTTGTTTGTACAGCTTTCATATGATGCACAAACCTCACAAATTGACACTTATGACTGGTTTTGTGGTCAAAATACATATTATGATAAATATTTGGCATAATTATTTTAGTCTGACTTTATGTGTGTATCTTTATCCTTTGTAGTTATGTATGATTTCTTTTTTTAAGAAATAATTCTGCAAGTGTAAAATAAAACATACAACATAAAATATAACATAATAGGTTTCCCAAGGTTACCTGTATTCCCAAAATATAAAATTCCTTCGAAATATTAGTAAATTTGAAAAGTAAAAAAACATGCATAAATATACTTATTTTGTGTAGCATAGCTACAATCATTCTATCAGTTAGAAATTGCATTTTAAATGCGTGATTTCTGTTTTTGATTTTCTTATCTTTATTCAGTAATCACAACTAGAAGTCATATTAGTAAAAAAAGATGCAAAAAACATGACAATAGCGAAATAATATAATATTTAAATTAAAAAATAAAACATTACAATATATTAAAACGTTTGTTATTATATTGTTAATATACCCAAAAGACTACAAGCAGACGAAGACGCAGCGAAGCGACCAGCAGTGTTTTTGAATAGAAAACTTTATTGTCACCGGAAGTGGCAATTTCAACGCTGGATGGATAGGATCCACGTGGGTACTGCCTCCGGTCAAGCGCGCGCACTGAAGGTTAAGCAGACTGTCAGAGCTCTTTGTCGAACGGGACCCACGGTCTGTCTGGTGGGTTTTTGGTGAGGGTGTACTTAAAGGTCATTTGCAGAAATGGACCCCATGAAAGCGCAGCAGCTCGCCGCGGAGCTGGAGGTTGAGATGATGGCTGACATGTATAACCGGTACGGTGGTCTTTTTATATGTGTAACAGCATGCGTTCTGTTAACGTTACATTACTTTTTTTTTTGCTATCTGACATATTAAATATATGGACTTGTGTAATAGTTTATCTAACTATTGAATATTTGTATTTAGTAGATGCAGTGTTGTAGTACAATCAGTGGCTATAGAAAAGCTATACGTTTTGTAATTTAATTGTTAGATCGTATTTAGACACCAGGCCTTCTCAATATCCTATACTTAGATAATTTAGAACAAGATATAACTTGATTTATGCTGCAGTAGCTTATACTATAGGCCTGCATCTGTCTAATAACTATCTAACCTGCAGCATTGTTGTGTAGTACGCCAGTCGTGACTTGAACCCCTGGGGTCTTGTTGCTTTTACACTGACAGTTTAATGCATCCTGTTATTAAAGGAGAAGTTCACTTCCAGAATAAAAATTCCCTTGACTTCAATTGTGCCCAACAGCTTAAAGGTCCAAATTGCAGTTTCAGTGCAGCTTCAAAGGTCTCCACACACTACCCCAGCATTTTCTTCTCCAACTTCAAAGTTGTCTGACATCGTTGTTTTACCTTTTTTTGTAAAGGGCGTTTGACTTTCTTTGCACACTCTTATTGTAAA
Source organism: Garra rufa (assembly GCF_049309525.1). Taxonomy (NCBI): domain Eukaryota; kingdom Metazoa; phylum Chordata; class Actinopteri; order Cypriniformes; family Cyprinidae; genus Garra; species Garra rufa. Next base: position 17,828,430 of record NC_133366.1, read on the forward strand.
CACTGGGCTGGTACTTTCGCCTACGTCACGCTGACCTTTCCAACATTATCACATTTTGGAAGGTCGGGCTGGTGCAAGATGATCATTTGTGGTTAAAAAGTATATAAATTTATATTGTTTTATCAAAATGACCAAACGTTTCCCTAGACAAGACCCTTATTCTTAGACTGGGATCATGAAGAGTCCTTTGAAGCTGCATTGAAACTGCAGTTTGGACCTTCAAACCATTGGCCACCATTGAAGTCTACTATATAGAGATAAATCCTGGAATGTTTTCCTCAAAAACCTTCATTTCTTTTGAACTGAAGAAAGTAGGGCTGCAACGATTAATCGACCGATGTTGTGAGGCGTGTTTAGTCAATGAAGCCGGTACTTTGATTAGTAGTAAATCCCCATCACGTGCGTTCAGCTGGAGCGGCAATTCAAACACCCCGCCGTAAATCACTGACAAGCCATGCCAAATCGCGCTCCAAATCGAATTCGATTTTCAGCGCGATTTGGCGTGGCTTGTCAGTGATTTAAGGCTGTGTGTATTAACTGCCACTCCAGCTGAAAGCACGTGATGGGGATTTACTACTAATCAAAGTACCGGCTTCATTGACTAAACACGCCTCACAACATCGTTCGATTAATCTGATATTGATGAATTAATTGTTTAATTAATCCTCTGTTACTCCTCTCGTAAAAATGCAATTACTTGTTGCAATTTAAGTGAAGTGACATGATGTGGGCAAGTATGGTAACCAATACTCAGAATTTGTTTTCAGCATTTAACCCATCCAAATGCACACACACACACAGCAGTGAGTCGGAGTGGTGAACATACACTGATCCTCATGCAGCATGACCTACAATTCCTGTCAGCACTGAGACACAAACCCACAACCTTATGGTTACAAATCAGACTGCAGACATGTAGCAGCTGATTCTATGTTCTGAGTTTTATCCATAAAAAATGCATTATTAATTACTGTAAAATGACATGATTGTACGTTTTCTGAATGTTTCAGTGAATGCGATTAATCAATCAAATCTGTTGGTTTTTTTTCCTTAGCGATTTGCGAAGTCAGACCTATGTAGTTTCAAAAAAAACAAATAGTGGGATGAGTTAAAGAGATAGTGGACCCATAAATTAGAATTCTGTCATTACTTACCCACCAGGCCCGGATATAGGCATGGGCAAGGTGGGGCAATGCCCCCCTAAATGCTGTGACTGCCCCCCCAAACGTAAAGGCATGCAAAATTCCGAATTTCATAAAACAAACAAACTAAATTGCCTTATGTTATTTATCCTATTTACACGAAGGTATGTCATTTCTGTCTCTACATGATCGCGCGTTTACAATGTCTCCTCTGCGAAAACACGGACGGGATCGCGCACTCCATTCATAAAAACCGATTTTACTATAGCGCGGAATACCACAGAATTCGTCGATTTTTGGATTAATAAATCAAAAGTTGGTCTGTCACTTAATTCAAATTGCGATATGGACTAGTGTCTGTGAAAACTGAAATGCAAAAAGACTGGAAAAGAATTTAAAAAGACTGATGATGATGGCAATGTAGAGTTTGAAGACCTCTCTACCGTTTGCAAATATCTACACGGGTATAAGAATGCATTTCCTCAGCTCCATCGCATGTATGTGACCTCCCTTGTGATTGGAATATCATCTGCATCATGCTAAAGCTCTTTCTCCACTTTGTCTCGTGTTCTTACTCCCTTCCGCCGCACTATTGCTACATGAAAGAAAAAGAAATGTAGTTATTCTGGCTCAGGAGAAGGGCATAACCACAGGCCTAGATATGCATGCATTTGTTAGTCTTTTTGCACAGAAAAGCAGACGACTGATGCTTTAAAAAAAAAAAAATTTGTAAAAAAAAAATACACAAAAAAAGAAATAAAAAATATATGAATAAAATAAAAAGACAAAAAAATGAAAAGATAGATAGATAGATAGATAGATAGACATTTAAAAAAGTTAAAAAAAAAAAAAAAAAAAAAAAACATAAATGCAGCCTCAAAAGGGCACAAGCCAGTGTCCTATTTGTGCCGGTCCCAAGCCCGGGTAAATGCAGAGGGTAGGGCATCAAACATAAAACCTATAAGACAAATCAAATGGATCAAAGGAGAAGATAGAGATATGGATAGGTGGACTGATATGATGACAGCATAGTTAGTATAGTTTTCTTTGCATAGATAATTAGAGAAGCTACCCCACACTTGCCCCCCCAATATTCTACATGCACCCCCTAATGGGGCTGGCTAAATCCGGCCCTGTTACCCACTCTAATGTTGTTCCAAACACATAAGACCTTCATTCATCTTCGGAACACAAATTAAGATATTTTTGATGAAATCCAAAAGCTTATTGACCCTGCATAGACAGCAACGCAACACGTTCAAGGCCCAGAAAGGAAGTAGGAGCATAATTAAAATTGTTCTTGTGACATCAGTGGTTCAACCTTAATGTTAAGAAGCTATGAGAATATTTTAGTTTACTTTTTGCACAAAAAGTAACAACTTCATTCAATGATTTCTTCTCCTCCATTTCAGTCTTCGACGCAGGAGCCAGTGTCAGAATGTCCATCTCTCTTCGTCTGTATATTCTGGTTCAAATAAGTAAGACTGGGCAAAAATTGCAAGTCATCCTCTCTGTCGAAATCTTCAGACATGTTTACAAAGACTGTTTTATGTACAGTGTGCGTCGTCTTCTGCTTGTAAACAAGGTGCAGCGCATCTGGGTTCTACGTCAGAACTCCGACTCCTGCATCATGGTACTCTTGTAAATGTGCAGTGAAGACTGTCATGGAAGAGAGGAAATTGTTGAATTAAGTCGTTATTTTTGTTTTCTTTGTGCAGAAAAAGTATTCTTGTAGCTTTATAAAATTACAGTTGAACCACTGATGTCACATGGACTATTTTAACGACATCCTTACTACCTTTCTGGGCCTTGAAAGTGTCAGCTGCGTTGTTGTCTATGCAGGATCAGAAAGCTTTTGGATTTCATCAGAAATATCTTAATTTGAACAAAGATGAACAAAGGACTTACAGGTTTGGAACGACATGAGAATGAGTAATTAATAGCAGAATTTTTATTTTTGAGCAAACTATCCCTTTAATACAGATGATAGCACTTGAATCAGTCATAAAGATGAACATTTCTGGTTTTTTAAACAAGATTATTTGTGTACCATCTAATTTGTCCTGTCCTTTTTTCTTCATGCAGCATGACCAACGCATGCCACAGGAAATGTGTTCCACCTCATTACAAGGAGGCAGAACTTTCAAAGGGGGAAGCTGTGTGTCTAGACCGCTGTGTCGCCAAATACTTGGACTTGCATGAGAGACTCGGTCGGAAACTCACTGAGCTCTCTGTTCAGGACGAGGAGACGATGAGGAAGGCCGCTGCAGGCACTGGATAGACACGATACAGACTTCAGGGGTGGGGCTGAAGGCATTTGGATGGGGTTTGTGGGTGGATTGGGCACTTTGGACATCCAAACAGGGAAATCGGATAGCGTGGGCACTAGGATATAAACAATATAAAATGAATATGAACAATATTTTAACAAATATTGATCCACTGTTAGACATGCCACTAAAAGATCAAGACTTTTGAAAGGAAGTGGGATATATTTTACCCTATGAGTTGTTGTTAGTTTGTTGGCATGAACATTATTAACATCACAGGAATAGAGCATTGACTGGGTAGGGAGTTTTTTGAAGTATTGTGAAATGATGTCCTTGTGAAAGTGTTTGAGATTTTTTTTTTTTTTTTTTTTTTTTTTATGTTGACACTGATCATTGTAATTTCTAAAATTCTTTGAGTCATTTTACAAAATGTACCCTTATTAGTCAATAGAATTAAAATGTTTACCATTCTAGTTCTCTTGTGACTTTTTTCTGGTTCTTTAAAATGAGCAACTGTTCTGAAAATTATTTAATAAAATTGTCAGGATGTGTTTTCTTTTTGTTTTAAATGTGCTGACAGCATGTTAATAGCAACTCACGGACTGTCAGTATGCTTAAAAAATGGAGAAGTGTCACTAAATTCATCATCTTTAAGAACTACTTATGTAACAAATCCTCTGTTTTCAATGAGACATTTCCTTTTTGATTTTGGAGATCACTATAAACTGATGTTGTATGGAAAACAGCTGCTTGTTTTCTTCAGTACTGACAAGAGTTTTCATTTTGGGTGAACAATATTTAAAATATACATATGTGACCCTGGACCACAAAACCAGTCTTAAGTCGCTGGGGTATATTTGTAGCAATAGCCAAAAATACATTGTATGGGTCAAAATAATTGATTTTTCTTTTATGCCAAAAATCATTAGGAAATTAAGGAAAGATCATGTTCCATGAAGATTTTTTGTAAAATTCCCACTGTAAACATATCAAAATGTAATTTTTGATTAGTAATATGCATTGTTAAGAACTTAATTTGGACAACTTTAAAGGTGATTTTCTCAGTATTTTGATTTATTTGCACCCTCAGATTCCAGATTTTCAAATAGACATATCTCGGCCAAATATTGTCCTATCCTAACAAACCATACATCAGTAGAAAGCTTATTTATTGAGCTTTCATATGATGTATATATTTCAGTTTTGTAAAATTTAACCTTATGACTGGTTTTGTGGTCCAGGGTCACATATGGTTGTGGTAATGTAAGTGCCCTGTTTCCTAAGACTCTTATTTCAAGCTTTCTCAATGTATGTTAACTTGTGTAAAAGACTGGTAAGTAACACTGTTGTGTTGATAGCAATGTTAGTTTTTCCTCATTATGTTTTTTCCACACACATTAAGCAAGAGCAGCCAAGCAGGCCGTCTTTCAATTGATGTATGTCAAATGTGAATAGCCCACATTTTGAAGTACTATCCCTTTAAGAAAATGGGGAACTGAGGAGAAAACTTTCGTTTCCTTCTCTGTTTTCTTAATATAAGCTACACGCAACAGTTTGAGTCAAAAGTTTCATTAGATGTTATATACGTTCCTTAACATCAGGTTTTAAACGACTTTGCAGCCTCACTATAGCGACGTTCATCGTTTCCACTTTTGGTGAGTTATATTTGCTCTTAGTTAATGCTTAATGTTTACTTCGCCCTGCGCGATCGTCAAGCTTCATTACATATACAACATTACCTATAAATGTTACAGTGTGGTTGTCTTGACATCGAATGAATTCGTTTTGTACGTTACACCTGTGTTGTTAGACCTTCCGCCCTCAAACTTTGATAGTATTAACTCCAGAAACAAGTTTGTGTAATATTTAATTTAACATTAATTCACAGGCACACAGTCGCCATAGTTTTCTATGATTTTCCTCTTCTTTGCTGCCAATTATGTTTATTATGTTTTGTTTAATTTAAAAAAAAAAACGTTTTTACCTTTGGCAGTGATCTACCTGCATTACTCTTGGGGTTAGATATCAGTGCGGCCGCCAGATGGCAGCAGTGATCACTGAGGATAATGTGTACAGCGAGGCTGAAGTGAACGGCGCGCCCCCTGCTGATGGAGATGATCAAGTGCAGCTGCCCGGTCCTGAGGGAAACATACAGGGACAGGTAGCCACTAGTATTTAAAGCATGTAGGCTAGGATTTCTTCTGGTACGTCTTTAACGTTTTGTTAAAAAAACAACAAGGACAGATCAAATAATTAATCATTTTTGGTCCTACTTTATATTAGGTGGCCTTCTGTAATTAATTACTCCCCATCATGTCGTTCCAAACCTGTAAGACCTTTGTTCTTCTTCAGAACACAAATTAAGATATTTTTGATGAAACCCGAGAGCTTTTAGTTCCTGCATAGACACCAATGCAACTACCACGTTCATGACAGAGAAAGGTAGTAAGGTTCAACTGTAATGTTTTGAAGCTACAAGAATACTTTTTGTGTGCAATAAAACCAAAAGTAACAACTTTATTCAGCAATTTCTTTTCTTCCGTGTCAGTCTTCGACACACATTCAGGAGAGTACCAGTACCAGTGACAGAGATGGACTATGAATACTTTTCCATTGAATGGCAATCAGGCGTTTTGCATGCAATAGACAGGTTTCAAAGATAAGGCAGGTGGAAAAAGACTACAAATTGTGCCTAGATGTTCTGCAAGCTGCTTGCTCATGTTATTCAGCTGCAACACTAAAAAGACAGAATAGGTATGTTTGACATCTACTTTTTCTTACTGGAATCGAAACTAGGAATCAGTAAGAATCAGAATCGATAAGCAGAAGCAGAATCAGAACTGGAATCGGAATCGATAAAATTCAAACAATACTCAACCCTATTAGAATCAGAATTTTCTGCCCTTTAACTACTATGTACTTACATTTAAATTAATATTTGATACATCTTTTTGCATTGTACATCTGTAATTACATTTATAATTACACAGTTGACCCATCCCTTACACCTTAACCCACCCTTAACCTACTCATACCACCAAACCTGTCCCTAACGTTACCCGTATCCCACCTCAATAGCAGCAAACGTGTTTTTAATACAATATGAACACAAGAAGTACATTGTACTTATTTTTTAATGTAAGTACATAGTAGTTAAGGCCACCTAAAATAAACTGGGACCCATGTTTTGTAGTTAATTTCTTTTTTATTTTTGATAGCAGAACTTTGTCACTGTTTTTCACTAAAAACAACAGTGGTTTAAGGGGATGTTATGATATGTAAATATAAGTAATATTATGTAATTTTAAATGTTTTACATCTGTTAATTGAGATTCTTTTAATATAATTTAAAGTTTTCTTTAAATACTCAGGGTTTATATTCAATATATGTCAATTAAATATAATGATGTGCAATGAATTTCAAAGGTGTAAAATAATAAAAATGATTCTACTTTATATTTATTACAATATTTTCTTGACAAATTACATAAATAATTAGAGTTTTTAATGTTTTAGTGAAGTCTTACGTTCACCAGCTTATTATGCTCAAAAACATGGTAAAAACAGCGTTATTGTGAAATAGTATTACAATTTAAAATTGCACAATTCAATTTTTTCTTTTTATTTTAATATATTTTAACATTTTATTAATTCCTGTGATGACAACACTGACTTTCCAGCCAATTTAGTCTTATACTGCAAAAACTGCTTTTCTTACTTAGATTTTTTTGTTTTGTTTCCAGCCAAAATATCAAAAAATTCTTAAATTAAGAAGGATTTTCTAGACGAGTAAAAATGATTGTCTTGTTTTCATCTGTAGGTAATTTTGCTTGTTCTAAGCAAAAACTCACTTAAGTTTTTTCTGGAAACAAGACAATAATTACTTGTCTAGAAAATCCTTCTTGATTTAAGAATTTTTAGATATTTTGGCTGGAAACAAGACAAAAAAAATCTAAGTAAGAAAAGCAGTTTTTGCAGTGTAATCAGCATAATAGAATGATTTTTGAAGGATCGTGTGACACGATAATTCAAAAATCTTTCTAATATGCTGATTATCTGCTCAAGAAATATCGAGAAAAGTCTGAAACAGCTGTGCTTAATATTTTAATGGAAACTTGAATATTCTTTGATGAATAGAAAATGTATTTATTTAAAATATATATTTTTATAACATTAGAAATGTAACTTTGAGCAATTTAATGCGTCCTTGCTGCATAAAAGATTTCATTTCTTTCAGAAAATCTTTTTGACTCCTGACTTTTTAAAAGTACAGTGCATTATCAGCACAACCAACTGAGTAAAAGCTGATTAGGGAAAAGAACTGGAGTTCACATCAGTGTCACGAATGTGCTAAAAACTGCAGAATCTCAAATATTCAATTTAACCTCATAACTTTGTTATTTAATTTTATAAAACCCTGAAACTTTGTTTATGTCCATGTATAAATGAAAAAAAAAACTTTTGGACTTTTTTCCACTTATAGGTGGAGGAGTTTCTCGGCCCACATCCTGACTACGATGAGGAGGAGGAGGAGCGCAAGTACTATAGACGAAAGAGGCTGGGTGTAGTGAAGAATGTGGTGGGGGCCAGTTGCGGAGGAATGATCATCTACAGCGTTTACATGGGTCAGCCATTGCGCATAACGCACCACAGGCACATACTATGATTCAGTCCAGTGATGACTTCATACTCCTCAAAGTCTGCACGCTGCTTTATAAAAAGATCTTACTCTAAATACGACATTGAGTAGGACTCTACTTATGTCAGACTGTTGTATCAGCGTGATTTCATTATGCACTGTCTGCAGTGCAGATGAATATGACAAGCTTTGTGGATGACATGTTTCACTCTTCTGGCCATTTTAGCAGGTTCATTGGCATGCACACACACAAAGATGTCTCATTTGCTCTGGGACTGTGAAATCTAGGAACAGCTGACAAATCTGGGACATCTTGTCACATGCCAAAAACAAAAGAAGGTTTTTCATCATGAGCTGTTTCTTTGTAGGTCTGTTACAGATGCAGTTGATTCTGCACTACGATGAGACGTACCGTGAGGTCAAGTATGGCACCTTGGGGCTGGAGGATATTGACAACAAAATGCTGATGGGCATCAACGTTACTCCTATTGTCGGCCTGCTCTACACGCCGGTGCTCATTAGGTAGCATTTCTGTTTCTGTTTTGTTCGTAATGCTCATGCGACATCCGTTTTCCTCATTTGGCATGGTTCTTTTGAGGTTTGTTTGTCAGTTTGTTTGTAATTTATTAGCAGAGCTTCTACTGTTCGTCTACTGTCCACTTAATGCTTGAGCAGTTTTGGCACAAAAGGTCTTCTCACACCCGTGGTGTAAACTGAAAATGACTGGTGATAATTACAGTCCAGTAATCCCACACCCTTTATTTTCCATTTATCCTTTTATTGTCTCAGATTTCTTGGCACTAAATGGATGATGTTCCTGGCATCAGGCATCTATGCTCTCTTTGTTTCAACCAATTACTGGGAGCGATACTACACTCTTGTACCGTCAGCCGTGGCCATTGGTGTTGTCATTGTGCCACTTTGGGCATCACTGGGAAACTACATCACCAGGTACAAATGTTTTATATTTAAAATAAATGCTGTTCTTTGTATTCATCAAAGAGCCCTGAAAAATGTACAGTGCCTTGCGAAAGTATTCATACCTCTTTATTTTTTCATGTTTTGTTGTGTTGCTGCCTTATGTTAAACTGCTTTAAATTACTTTTTTCCACATCAGTCTACTCTCCATTCACCGTAATGACAAAGCAAAAACAGAATCATCACAACTTCGTAAATGTATTAAAAATAAAACATAAGTGCATAAGTATTCATACCCTTAACTCAGTACTTAGCTGAAGCACCTTTACAGCCTCAAGTATTTTTGGTCATGATGCAACAAGCTTTGGACATCAGCATTTCGCAATTATCTGCCATTCTTTTCCTGACTTCTTCACTTCTCAAGCTCTGTCAGCTTGGATGGGGGCAAACGTACATTTTCAGGTTTCTCCAGAAATATTTTATTGCGTTTAGGCCCATCTGTGGCTTGGCCACTCAAGGACATTCACTCTTTCTGTGTGCTTAGAGCCTTTGTCCTGTTGGAAGGTGAACCTTCTGCCCAGTCTGAGGTTCATTAAGGCTATCTCAGTATTTTGGTGTATTCAGCAATCCTTCTACTCTAATGAGTCCCTGCCACTGAAAAAACAGCCCCACAGCATGAGGCTGCTACCAGCACACTTTACTTTTGGGATGGTACTCTGGAGGTGATGAGCAGTGCCTGATGTCCTCCAAACATGATGCTTGGAATTGAGGTTCTTCAGACCAGAGAATTTCTCACAGAGGGTCCTTTAAGTGTTTTTTTTTTTTTTTGCAAATTCCAAGTATGTTTTCATGTGTCTTCACTGAGGAGAGGATTGAGTCTTGCCACACCACCATAAAGCCCAGATCGGAGGAGTGTGGCAGTGATGTTTGTCACTCTGTAGGTTTCTCCTATCTCCACGTATGCTCATGGAGCTCAACTAGAGTGATCATCGGCTTCTTGGTCACCAGTCTAACCAAGGACTTTCTCCATCAATTGCTCAGTTTGGCCAGGAGGCCAGCTCTAAGAAGAGCCCTTGTTGTTTCAGACTTCTTCCATTAAGGGTAACGGAGACTACATGCTTCTTTGAACCTTCAATCCAGCAGAATTTTTTTCTGAACTCTTCCCCAGATGTGTGGCTTGACGCAGTCCTGTTTCTGAGCTCTACAAGCAGTTTTTATTACCTCAGGGATTGGTTTTTACTCTGATATGCATTTTCAGCTGTTTCAGCTGAACTTTTATAAAGACTTGTGTGTCCTTCCAAATCTTACCCATTTAATTAAATTTGCCACAGCTTAACTTCTCTCGAAGTGCAGAAACTTTTACAAGCAATAAGAATGCTCCTGAGCTCAATTTCAACTGTCCCAGATAAGGGTATGAATACTTAAGCAATGGAATCATTTAAGTTTTTTGCTTTTTTGTTAATTTGCAAACATGTTTAAAACATTTTTTTGCTTTTCTATTATGGTGTGTGGAGCATAGATTGATGTGGGGAAAAAAAGTTATTTAAAGCAGTTTAACATAAGGCAGCAACAACAAAATGTGAAGAGGGGGTTTGAATACTTTTGCAAGGCATTGTTTATTTTGCAGTTACTGGTATGGATTAATTGCTTTCGTGCAGAATTGTCATAGTGGTGATTCCTTTAATATTTTTAATACACAAAAATGATCCCAGTTCTGTTTTCAGAGACTAATAAGCCAGTTGTAGGTTGATTTCCAATATTGCAACATTGACTCAACCAATCAGCACTAAACATAGAGCATTTGTGAAACCTGCTTAGTCATTATTTTTCAGATTATGCAGCTAGCAGTTCTCAGTTATACCTCCTCATGTTGTCTAAGCATAACAAAAGCCCACTGCTCAGTCTTTCAGTCTTGACAGATACAGATACAGTCAACTAACTACCCACCTGCTTCCACCTCTTTGTTTGTGTGTGGTTATCAGAATGGCCCAGCAGTATTATGAGTATGTGAACTACAAGGACGAACATGTCCAAGAGCAGAAGAAGCCCCCCAAAGGAGCCTTCCATTCTTACATCATCATTTTTCAGTCCGTCTTCTACATCATTTTCCATGTGAGTTAAGATAATCCGTTTAAGGCACTTACGCTAAAATGTGTGAAAATGCTGTAAGTTGCAGTAATTCGGTAATAGTTAAGATGTGATTAGTTGTGTTTTCCTCATCATAACTGAAGTATTTATATGTATTCACAGCTGCGTGTGTGTATGTGTCAGATGCCGGCTGCATATGTGGGTTTGTGCATTAACATGCAGCTATTTATAGCGTTCACTCTGTCTCTCTTCTCTCCTGCAGCTGAGTTTCGTGTTTGCCGAATTCCCCATGGTGCTGTTCCTCAATAACTATCTGAATGATTACAAACACACTCTCTACAAAGTCACACAGTGTGGTAAAATCCTTTCTCTCGATCTTATGCTGTTTTTAGCTTTACACACGTAGGCACATGTGTCGTTCACTGAATGAGCAGCTGCTCAGTATGACATTTGCATTAGTTTCAGATCCTTTTGTGAAGCTTTCACATGCCTGATACATAATGTAAAACTAAAAATAGTCAAAAATGACTTCATGAAGGAACTTTCTCATGAACTTTAAAAACTGAAGTGCTGCTGTGCTCCCTGGAGAGGCTTTTAAAAAGAGAAAGTTACTTACTTTTTGTTGGATATTTCTCAAAGTTATAACACCTATAAAATATCTAAATCTAATCTAATCTAGTGGTAAAACTACCACTTCAAACTTAAGGTACACCATAATCTATACATAGGTGTGCATATTTATAAAAGAGCAACAAGACATAAAAACAAAAAACTGTGGAAAAACAATATAACACCTCAACAGCTGTTGATTGAATACCAAACTTGCTAGGAAAATGAGTAACCCAATGACAGAAAAAGAACAATCTCAGTATTAGATTTATTCAAAAGTTTGTCAGTGTAATTTTAAATAACGTTTTTCTATTTTAATATATTTTTCAAAGTGTAATTTATTCCTGAAACTGAATTTTTTTAGCATCATTACTCCAGTCTTCTGTGTCACAGGATCCTTCAGAAATCATTCTAATATTCTGATTTGGTGCTGCTTAATATTTTCATGAGGCTTTTTTTGAGGATTGTTCAAAAGAACTGCATAATATTACATTTATTTATTTTTTTTTTTATTTAGTGTGCGTGTACCAGTATAAATCTTCAGTATCACTTCAATCAATGTAAGGCATCCTTGCTAAATAAATGTATTAATTTCTTTTAAAAAATGAACTTAATCCAAACTTTTGAACATTTGGTATTTGAAAAGCTTCAAAGTTTTATGAAATATGCGTGCTGTTCTAAATGAAGACAAAATATATTCTGACTATTATTTTGTAGCTGTCAAATGTTAGTGAATCATATTCATAAGCCATGCAGTACACCTGTGGTGACATCCACTAAAATTCATCTTAGGACCAAGTAGTGAAAATGAATTGCAAAAATCACTCCGAAAGTAAAGTTAGTTCTCTAAAATAATATATTTCCAGATTCTCCTTGGTTTAGTTTTTTTTATTATCTAATTTATTTGAATTATTATATTATTATAATACAGTTGAGGTAAAAAGTTTACCATACATCTTGCAGAATCTGCTAAATGTTAATTATTTTACCAAAAATGACCCTGTTCAAAAGTTTACATACACATGATTCTTAATATTGTGTTACCTGAATGATCCACAATTGTGTTTTTTGGATAGTGGTAGTTGTTTACATTCATCTTCATTCTGTTCAAAAGTTTACACCCCTGGCTCCCAATGCATCGTTTTTCCTTCTAAAACATCAGTGAGGGTTTGGACCTTCTGTAGTAGTTGCATATGATTCCCTTAGTTGTCCTCAGTGTGAAAAGATGGATCTAAAAATCATACAGTCATTGTTGGAAAGGGATCAAATACACAAAAAAGCTGAAAAACCAAAGAATTTGTGGGACCTGCAGGATTTTTCTGAAGAACAGCAGGCAGTTTTACTGTTTAAGGGACTCACAAACAGCTATCACTAAAAATGGATCATTCAGGTAATAACACAATATTAAGAATCAATTGTGTATGTAAACTTTTGAACGGGATCATTTTTATAAATGTAACTATTATTTTCTCTTGTGGACTATATGTAAACTTTTTTTATGTGAAACGTCTTATTCAGGTCAGTACTAAAAAAATAACATGCATTTTGTATGATCCCTCTTATTTCGGTAATATAATTAACATTTTGCATATTCTCCAAGATGTATGGAAACTTCTGAGCTCAATTGTATATTGTTATGTAATAAGAAATTTACCTCAGTCAACTCCAAAGAAAATGGTTAAAAAAAGATCAAAACCATCTTGAAGGCATGATAGTTTCATGTGCTAATACTGAGAAGATATCAAATGTGTCAAGAATATTTACAGTTGAAAGATTCAGTCAGTTGGCAATTAGAAACTTCACACTTCTGAATTCCTGCAAACCGGGGCGTCAGCACATCTGCTCGTCAGGGCTCTGCTATGTCTGGCTCTTCCTAGCTCTAGGCAGAGATGACGATCAAGTTTTTTTTAAACCAGAATTTGCAATTGCAAAATAGCTAGTTACGCCAAATCATCAGCAGCACTGCTTAACATGGAAAGTCGCCCACTTGCCATATTGTGTAGTGAAAAACACTGCACAGAGAAAGAAGCAGTCTGAAGTCTGAAGCCTTTAAAAAATAGATGTGTCCAGACCTAAAATGTAATAAAAAAACAGTCTTGCAGTCTTGTCAGATGCATTATTGTCTCGACTCATCTTTTCTTCTCTTTCCCTCAGGAGCCTCCGGGAAAGGAGTGATAGAGAATTTAAATAAGACAGTTTTGCGCACCTTGCCTCGCTCTCTGCTGCTGATCGAGGTGGAGAGTGTGCTCATGGGAGCAGCCTTCCTCGCCATGCTTGTCGTAAGTCTGTCATCATCATCATCATCACTATGACGTCTCTATCGACCACAACATCCTAAATAAAAAAAGGATTATATCAGCGGTTTTAACAGCAGTTTGACCTTGATAGTCTTAGATATTTCATACTGAATCACAGTAGGTTTGAGAGTGTTATTTTGTGTTTGGTAAATCAAGTTATAATTTAAAAAAAGGAATATTTCACTCTAAATATTTTCACTTAATTTCTAATAACACTTCATTTTAACGTGTCCTTGTTTTACATTACATGTATTTACTATAGAAATAACAGTAAATGATGCATAATTAAGCAAGCAATTAGTAGGTAATTACTAACAAGCATTAGTATATGTAATTACGTAGTAACAAAGACAATAAAAAAATGAGTGGACTTTTTATTGTTATTCCATATACAGTGGTGGCCAAAACTATTAGAACAATAGTATTTTCACCTGCTAAAATTGGTTTTAAGTCAATTATTTCTATCTTTTTGCTGTAGTGTGTCAGTAGGAAATATCAGTTCTCATTTCCAAACATTCATTTTGCCAATAATTGTATAATCCAGTGAGATTTTTGTTTGCACAAGGAGTCTGACAACAGCCAGTGCTCCACATAGAGATCTGATCTCATCATCATCCAGTCTGTCTGTCTGACTTAAAACCATTTTTAGCTGGTGACAAATATTAATTGTAATAATTTTTCCCCACCACTGTATATGGAAGCGAATATTAATAACAACAAATTTACACTAAATTTTATTGTCTTTGTCTTTTTAATGTAATTACATATACTAATTGCTTGTTAGTAATTACCTACTAATTGCTTGTAATTATTTATTTACTGTTATTTCTATAGTAAATACATGTAATGTAAAACAAGCACACAGTAAAATGAAGTGTAATTAGAAATTAAGTGATAATATTCAGTGTGAAATATTCCTTTTTTAAATTATAACTTGATTTACTAAACACAAAATAACAAGTGAACAAGTGAAGTGAATGGGTCAATGACTATCAAGCTCCAAAATGACAAAAAAGTACCATAAAATTATCATAAAGTGGTCCATACAACACATGGACTATTTTACAAGTATTTGTGGCACAAATAAACTGCAATTTAATCACTGTTCATCTTGATCACATCAAGTTTGACTTCAACTGCTTAAATATTAGTACATAACACAAATAAGTGTGTGGTGGGAAAAAGAAAAAAAGAAAATGTGGTTCAGGGTTCAATAATTGCTTACTATTTAAATATTTAAAGGCATAATTCACCCAAAAATGAAAATTCTGTTATTAATAACTCACCCTCGTGTCATTCCAAGTAGTTCATTCATACCACTCGTGCACATGATGAACAACCTCAGTATCAGGATGGAAATCTTTTATTAAAGAAATAGTTGACGCAAAAATGAAAATTCATTAAGTCATTAATTACTCACCCTCATGTCGTTCCAAACCTGTAAGACCTTCATTCATCTTCGGAACACAAATTACGTTTTTTTTTTTTTTTTTTCTGTGAAATCTGAAATTTGATGAAATGCGTTGTGGTACCATCATGAACTCACGTCGAAAACAGTCGTTATTTTTGTTTTCTTTGCAGACAAAAAATATGATGATGTCACATGGACCTTTTTAACAAGTGTCCTTACTACTTTTCTGGGCCTTGAACATGTCAGTTGCAGAAGACTTCATCAAAAATATCTTAATTTGTGTTTGGAAGATGAACGAAGGTCTCACAGGTTTGGAACGACTTAAGGGTCAGTAATTAATGACTTAATGAAGAATTTTCATTTTTGAGTCGACTATTCCTTTAATTAAAGATTTCCATACTGATGCTGAGGTTGTTCGTCACACTGTAGTCATCATGTAGTTTAAATATAGTGCACGAGTGGTATGAACTACTTGAATACCATCAAACTTCACCTTTCGTGTTCCACTTTAAACAAGAATTTTCATTTTGGAGTTAACTCTTCCTTTTAACAGTGTGCTATTAATGTCTTCTCTACTAGTTCCTGGTGTTGTGCGGAGCTGCATATCGGCCCACAGAGGAAATTGACCTCCGCAGCATCGGCTGGGGGAACATCTTTCAACTGCCCTTCAAGCACTTACGAGACTACCGTCTCCGTCTGCTCTGTCCGTTCTTCGTCTACTCAGGCTTTGAAGTGCTCTTCGCCGTCCAGGGACTCATACTGGTGAGAAAAACAGACTGTGTTGATGAAATATACAGGTAAAATTTGAATACCAAAAGTCACACCGTGTCAGCTCTCAGCGCTGAGTGTTTTTTAGCTTAACAAGGCAATTCTACAATATTAAGCACCTACGAAGAAGCAAGTAAACCAATATGCCTGGTATTTAGGTTAATGAAGCTATTAAAGAAACAGCATGCAATTACTCATTACCTAAACAGATTTTCTCCTTTTACTGTCTTTCTTTTTCAGTCATATGGAGTGTGTGCAGTAGGGATGGAGAAGCTGTGGTTGTTAGTTATGGTGTATGGTTTGTCATCCTCCATCTGTTCGGGCCTGGCCCTGGCGCTGCTGCGCTTGCCCAGGCCGATTATTCTTCTGGTGGGCGCCTTTGTGCACTTCGTGCTAATTATAGCCCTTATGTGCTGGTCTCCCCGTCCACAAACGCCTAGCTATCTACCGTATCTGTTGGTGATCTCTGCCCTCTGGGGACTGGGCACTGCGCTCAACAAGACCGGACTGAGCAGTGAGTACAAATGCCATTTACACCCATTTCAGGAAGTAGCACTCTAGACTGAAGACTGCACTAACGTCAATGGTATAACATAACGTTGTTGTGTGTAGCTCTGCTGGGGATGCTGTATGAAGACAAGGAGCGACTAGACTTTGTTTACACCATCTACCACTGGTGGCAGGCTGTTGCAATCTTCATCGTCTACCTTTGGTCTGCATTGCCTATGCGGGTAAATCATTTAATTATTGTAGTTTTTGATTGCATGCTTTGCATTTACTGTTAAAGGACACCAACACAAACATGTTCAGTTATGTCAATAAGGTTCCAACATGTCACCCAAACTGATTTTTCCTTACAGTTGCTTTAGTAAAACCTCAGAAACCACAAGCATTGATATTTTAATAGCAAATTTCAATGTATGTCAACTATGTTTTGAATATGTACCTTTAATTAGACTTAGGGATGTAACAATTCACTCAACTCATGATGCAATACTATTCATGATATTGATTTCATGATATGATTTTCTCACAATTTATTTTTACATTATTTATTTTTTAAATTTAGATTTTAGATCAGTTGTAAAATAAAAAGTGTTCTTTTATTATTGCTCGGACAAAATGCTGCATATTACTTTGTGAAATTTGAATATGTAAAATAACAAAACTAACACAAACAAACTCAAAATCAAATAAATAACAAATAAAAGAAATCGCTTTGCCTGTGCTCTTTCCATGGAAAATCAGAGGCAACCACTGTGTTTTAAAGTTGAAATCAAAATTGAAGTTTTTTGGCTTGTAGTATGAATGTGATATCTAAAAGCTAGTTTGTTTCAAAACTGACACAATTCACATTTACAAGATATAAGCATTCAAAAATTACAGTCTCTAAATTCAGCCAATGTTTCAAAAATTTTGATGACATGCCTGCACTTCAGCTTCAACTTCAACTTCATCCCCAACTATATCTGATTCGTTTTCCATCTCAACCGATTTGTATCGATTTTCAACTGGCTTGGGGTAACATTTGTCGTTTAATTTCAGATTGGATATCCTGTAAATAACTAGCAGTTTAGTAGGGTAGTCAGTTGTGAACTCAGTAACAACTATGGTGTGTTCACACCAAAAGTGAATTTAATTATTTGTGCCAGTATTACGTACAAAGTCAATGCAAAGGCGCTATTAGATGCAAATTTCGCGCCAGGCGATGCCAATGATGCAAATTGGGCATCACAATTACCGCAAACCTGCGATATACATTTCAAATGCGTCTTCCACACAAGTTCAAAAATTTCAACTCGAACGAATAATTTGCACAATGCATTGTCGCGCAAACCTATGAGCAAAGAGCTTATTGACACGTATGTCGGTTATAACAGAAAATGTTTTTATTCACGCGAGTGATGCGAAACACATCCCGCGAGTAACACGATTAGGGCTGGGTGATTATATCAAATAATTCAAATGTAATGTTTTGCCACAATTTAATTTAATTTTTTAGAAATCGAGCAATCAGGATTTTGAGTAGAAATATTACCAAACATTAAAATTAGACAGTCTGACATTATGCCAATGTTAACACTAAAGAGGGTTAAAGGAGTAGTTCACTTTCAGAACAAAAATTTACAGATAATGTACTCACCACCTCGTCATCCAAGATGTTCATGTCTTTCTTTCTTCAGTCGTAAGGAAATGGTTTTTTGAGAAACATTTCAGGATTTCTCTCCATATAATGACTTCAATGGTGCCCCCGAGTTTGAACTTCCAAAATGCAGTTTAAATGTAGCTTCAAAGAGCTCTAAATGATCCCAGCCGAGGAAGAAGGGTCTTATCTGGCGAAACGATCGGTTATTTTCTGAAAACATTTACAATTTATATACTTTTTAATCTCTACACAGAGGTAGACAAGATGAGCATTTGAAGTTAAAAAGTATAAAGTTGTCTTTTTTTTTTTTTAGAAAATAACTGATTGTTTTGCTAGTTAAGACCTTTCTTTTCTCAGCTGTGATCGATTAGAGATCTTTGAAGCTGCATTTTGGACATTCAAACTCGGGGGCACCATAGAAGTCCATTATATGGAGAGAAATTCTGAAATGTTTTTTTCAAAAAACAATTTCCTGACAACTGAAGAAAGAAAGACATGAACATTACATTATCTGTAAATGTTTGTTCTGAAAGTGAACTACTCTTTAAGGGTAAAGAGGGTTAATACAGAAAAAGTTACTTTATGTTATAGTTACATTTTCAAGTTGACTAGATAAAATCCATATCACTTAGCCCTAAACACGATGCAAATATTTGCTTCCCGCCTAGTGTGCACACACCATTAGACTAGCACGAAACTCCCAACAGCACAGATTCCTGTTGAAGTGAATATATATAGGACCACACCTTAATATGTGGAGATATATTCACATTTTTATTTACATATTAACAGAATTATGAATCAATGTTTAAAAATGGTGATTAAGTCAACTGCACATTCTCTCTTTTCTCTTTTTAAGGCCAAGCTTGGAATCCTATTGTTCACTCTCATAGTGGCATGTTTCTGCTACGTGCAGATGGAGCGGCGCCTGGCGAAGAAAATTCAGTTCAGGTTGCCACGGATTCCCCGTCCACGACACAAGGTAATTCAGCTATTAAGGGAGTAGTTCACTTTCAGAACAGAAATTTACAGATAATGTTCTCACCCCTTGTCATCCAAGATGTTCATGTTTTTCAGTTGAAAAGAAATGGTGTTTTTTTGAGGAAAACATTTCAGGATTTCTGTCCATATAATGGACTTCTATGGTGCCCCCGAGTTTGAACTTCCAAAATGCAGTTTAAATGCAGCTTTAAAGGGCTCTAAATGATCCCAGCCGAGGAAGAAGGGTCTTGTCTAGTGAAGCGAATGATTATTTTCTAAAAACATTTACAACTTACATACTTTTTAATCTCAAATGCTCGTCTTGCTGAGCTAGACAAAAAGAGCATTTGAGGTTAAAAAGTATATAAATTGTAATTTTTTTTTTTTTAAATAACCCATCATTTTGCTAGATAAGACCCTTCTTTCTTCGGCTGTGATCTTTTAGAGCCTATTTGGAAGTTCAAACTCGGGGGCACAATAGAAGTCCATGTACATTATCTGTAAAATTTTGTTCTGAAAGTGAAGCACTCACATTTATTCTGTAAAATAAAAGTTTCCAGGTTCAAAACAACTTTATGGACAGAAGCTGTCAAGTACAACAGACAATATTTTTGACTCATCCTTAATTTCCAAAACCAAAATAAAGATGCATTCATTCACCTAATTCTTAAACGTGGAGACTTCCAGTCCATTAGCCACTTTAGGGAAATAATGAGAAGAATAACAATAAAACTGTTTGCACTACAAACCAATGTGTTCATAATTAAGATAATACATTAAAATAATATGGTAAAACACAGCAGTTTGCAATATTCAACAGCAAAGCGAGCTGTTTTGTACAGCTGAAAATAGCTAGATGTGGATGAGACCGGAAGCCAGACCTATAAAATGTAAAAATGTCTGCACCCACTCTTACGGGATAAATAAGGTGGATATTCTTTCATGCAAAAATGCTTCCACGATTGTTATTATTATACTTCCAATTCACTCGCACTGCTAATGCATCACATTACTATCCTCTTCCTCAAAGGTCAAAGGTTACCGATACCTTGAGGAAGAAAATTCCGATGAATCCGACACGGACCTGAGTGATGCTGAGGATGATGAGAAAGATGAGAGAGAGGATGAGAGAAGGCTGGTTGAGGAGGACAGAAATACAGACGACGATTCCCAGGGTTCACCGGGACCGGAGAGAAGCAGGGTTAGAGACCGCAGAAAGAAAAACGACAACGCTGCCTACGAACAGGCAGGAGAGAGAGAAGACTAAGTCCAACACATGAGGGACTAGAAAAGGAGAGGTGAAAAGGTACGACTGGGGATTGGAAAGAGGTGAGAGGAAGTTGTAAAATACTGAATAGCCAGATTGAAAGAGAGTCGATGGTATAGGAAACGTTTACTCACTCATATATTAAATAAGCCTTTTTTTTCTATGGAAAGGGAAAGTGTGGGCCACCGATGGAAAAAATTAAGGTCAGTAAGTAGTTCACAGTAGAAAAAAAAGAAACAAGTAGAAGTGAACCAAGCGTTTCTTTGAAATGGGAAGTGAAAAGAGGAAACGGCAGCTACCTTGTAAGGTTAGGTGGGTTGTTGCCATAGAAATGGATATTCTCCATTTTGAACTTGGTCAAGGTGATGTGCTTGAGTTGTGTATTTCATTTTAAATCCTTTCTGTGCGCTGTAATTCTTTACCTAATTCATATCTCATTGTAAACTTGAACCAAATTTCTTTTTTGTTACATTTTGTGTTTCATTTTCATATGATGTTATAAAACTAGTTTTACAGTTGTAATAAATAGAAAATAGGGTTGATATATGATTTAAAAAGCTGATTTTGCCCATTTTTGAATGTTTTGAACCAATGAAGGTGAATGTGATTTATACGATAATACTGCAGTTTTTTTTTAATTACTGTATGTTGTTTGCAGTGTTTCTCTTTTATATGCTTTAGATGTAGGTGTTCTATGCAGTAACATTCTTTGTGGCTGTCCAGAATGAATTTTTGCATTCTACTGTTCCATTCTTTTCTTTTTCTTATGTAAACATGCACTAGACTTGTTTGACTGTTGCACTTGTGTGTTTTGCAGCATCTCACACATAACACAGCATTATAAAAATGCAGTACTCAGGTTAAAGTTCATCAGAAGATATTTTTGCATCTGAGAATGCAAGACCATTCAACTTTAATCTCAAGTGTTTCTATTAGTTTTTACATACATTTGGAAATTTTGTATGAGGGTGTATAATAGGAGAATCTTCACATTAAAATACGGTTGAAGAAAAAGTTTACATACATCTTGCAGAATCTGCAAAATGTTTATTATTTTACCAAAATAAGAGGGATCATACAAAATGCATGTTATTTTTTATATAGTACTGACCTGAATAAGATATTTCACATAAAAGACATTTACATACAGTCCACAAGAGAAGATAATAGTTGAATTTATAAAAAATGACCATGTTCAAAAGTTTACATACATTTGATTCTTAATACTGTGTTGTTACCTGAATGATCCACAGCTGTGTTTTTTGTTGAGTGATAGTTGTTCATGAGTCCCTTGTTTGTCCTGAACAGTTAAACTGCCTGCTGTTCTTCAGAAAAATCCTTTAGGTCCCACGAATTCAGTTTTTTTCAGCATTTTTGTGTATTTGAACCCTTTCCAACAATGACTGTATGATTTCGAGATCCATCTTTTCACACTGAGGACAACTGAGGGACTCATATGCAACTACTACAGAAGGTTCATACACTCACTGGTGCTCCATCAGAAAAAATGATGCATTAAACGCCAGGTGTGTAAACTTTTGAACAGAATGAAGATGTGTGCATTTTTTTTTATTTTGCCTAAATATCATATTTTTTCATTTAGTACTACCCTACAGAGGCAACAAAAGGTAGTTTCCCAGAAGACAAAATAAGACGGTCAAAAGAGTCGCTGTCATCAGAAGCCTGCTTGATTGCAGTTGTTGAGGGGTCCTTTTGTGGTACAGACTTGATGCTTTCATGGACTGCAACATAGTGCTCCTTGGCTTAAAAGCAGGGCACAGTAGACGTAGGATCCAAAGCCAGATCAATTACTATAGAAGCTCTGTGATTACAACAACCATCATTTTAGGTGTCACAAAATTCTGAAATTATCGTACATTATGTTTTGTTTTTTCATTATTGATCATACATCGTACAGAGGTCAAAATTATCATGCAAATAAAATAATTACGGTACGTCTCAAAATCATAGCTTGAATCATAGCTCATTGTTGAAAGAATTTGTGGGACCTGAAGGATTTTTCTGAAGAACAGCAAGCAGTTTAACTGTTTAGGACAAACAAGGGACTCATCCACAAAACAGCTGTGGATCATTCAGGTAACAACACAGTATTAAGTGTATGTAAACTTCTGAAGAGGGACATTTTTATCAATTATTTATAACTATTATTTTCTCTTCTTTTTGACTACATGTAAACATCTTTCATGTTAAATATCTTATTCAGGTCAGTACTAAATAAAAAATAACATGCATTTTGTATGACTCCTCTTATTTTGGTAAAAGAGCTAACATTTTGCTGATTCTGCAAGGTGTATGCAAACTTTTGACTTCAACTGTAATTTCCCTAATCCCCAGCATAACATGCCTTGTCTATTAGTGCCTTATTGCTTTTACAAAACATTTATTAGATGAAATATATTTAATATATTAAAACGTCTGTAGTGCTTAGCAGTGTTTCACATCTTTCAAGTTTTTAGCATGTTTTATATATAAATATGTAGGGTAAAACCATTAAAAATAAGTATTGTTAATCTTTTTGTGAGTATTGTTAATCTTTTTGTGAAGAGGCAAAAAGACAAAGATGCTAGTTTGAGGTGAGTATGTATTTATTAGTCAACCGTTGTCCTCCTCTCCTCCGAATGGTCTAACACACACTCCCATCTGTCCCCATATGGCACTCAAACGTCAGAGACGTGACACGGTTGCATATACAGATACACATCTTATCTTGATTTACAGATTTTTACTCTCCAGTGTCCCCCACTGTGCTTCCGCTTTAAAGAATATTACTCTCTTATGAATATTGTATATAAATGCTACTACTTCAGCTTGGATGGCGGGATGTATGTGCATTTGCTGGTGGCTTTTCTTGAACGATTAGCGATGTGTATCTGCGTATGCGTGGCTTTTTTTTTTTTTGGTGTAGTACTAGAGCACCCTAAGTGGAAACTACGTGCAACCACTAAAGGTTTTACAATTTGCTACACTGCACCTCATATAGTGACTGCTGTTAGAATGAGTGATGTGACTTCTCTGCTTCCAAACTCTGCACGCTTTTCGTTTCCCTCCATTCGCCCTGAGGCATTATTGCTGGATTCTACGAATGGACTGGATCTGAGGGGTCTGGCAGTGGGAGCCCCAGTCCTTCCAGTGCTGGTAGTCTCCGCTGTGCCTATCACACTCCATAACATACTGCTGTCCTCGATAGCCAGGGTATTCATAACACACAAAGCTGCAGGGAAACAGACCGTGACAGGAAATGAGGAGGAAATGAAGCAACTGAACACAATATGAAAAGCTGTGTGAAGGGGAATGGAAGAAAAGTGTTTTAATAGAAGCCAAGAATCTTCAAAATGCAGCTGGATTTCTTTACTCACCACTATGTATTCCAAAATGTTCATGCATTTCTTTCTTCAGTCAAAAAGAAATTACGGTTTTTGAGGAAAACGTTCCAGGATTTTTCTCCACATATTGGACTTCAATGGTGGCCAACGAGTTGAAGGTCCAAACTGCAGTTTCAATGCAGCTTCAAAGGGCTCTACATGATCCCAACAAAAGAATAATGGTCTT
The DNA here is from genome assembly GCF_049309525.1 of Garra rufa. NCBI lineage: Eukaryota > Metazoa > Chordata > Actinopteri > Cypriniformes > Cyprinidae > Garra > Garra rufa. The sequence goes on from NC_133366.1 coordinate 17,852,536, forward strand.
ATATAGTGAAACAATCAGTCATTTTCTGCATTGAAACTGCAATTTGGACTTTCAACCTGTTGGCCACCATTGAAGTCCACTATATGGAGAAAAATCTTGAAATGTTTTCCTCCGAAACCTTAATTTTTTTTTTTCGACTGAAGAAAGAAATGCATGAACATTTTGGATTACATGGGGGTGAGTAAATTATCAGGAAATTTAATTCTGGAAGTGAACTAATCCTTTAATAGTGAGAATTGGACCTTAAAATAAAGTGTGACTTAAAGGAGAAGTTCACTTCCAGAACAAAAATTTACAGATAATTTACTTACCTCCTTGTTATCCAAGATTTTCATGTCATTTTTCTTCAGTCATAAAGAGATTGTTTTTTGAGCAAAACATTTCAGGATTTCTCCCCACATAGTGGATTTCTAAGGTTCCTGCAAGTTTGAACTTCCAAAATGCAGTTTAAATGCAGCTTCAAATGGCTCCAAATGATCCCAGAGGAAGAAGGGTCTTATCTAGCAAAACGATTAGTTATTTTCTAAAAAAAAATAATTTATGTACTTTTCAACCCCAAATGCTCATCATGTCTAGCTCTGCGTGTACTCTGGTTCATGACAGTTACAGTATGTCGAAAAACTCTCCTCCAACTTCAAAATCATCCTACATCGCTGTTTTAACTTTTTTTTTTGTAAAGGGCGTTTGATCTTCTTTGCATGCTTACTTTGTAAGCACTGGGTCAGTACTTCTAAAGCAATGTAGGACGAGTTTGAAGTTGAAGGATAAAATGAAATGAGTTTTTCAACATATCCTGACTGTCTAAACTGGAATGCACAGAGTTCACGCAGAGCTAGACAAGATGAGCATTTGAGGTTAAAATGTATATAAATTGTCTTTTTTTTTTTAAGTAAACAATCGTTTTGCTTGATAAGACCCTTCTTTCTCCCCTGGGAATTAAGAGCCCTTTGAAGCTGCATTTAAACTGCATTTTGAGAGTTCGAACTCGCAGGCACCATTAAAGTCCACTATATGGAGAGAAATCCTGAAATGCTTTTCTCAAAGAAATTCTTTCTAAATCCCTATGACTGAAGAAAGAAAGACATGACCATCTTGAATGACAATGGGGTGAGTAAATTATCTGTAATTTTTGTTCTGGAAGTGAACTACACCTTTAAATGGAATGATTTAAATAGTCATAATTAAGACTTGCTTGCCTATGTCTCATGGCAGAATGGGATGTTTTATCATCTAACAGATGAAAACTGCAAGTCATTTTGCCATGGTAAATTATCACTGTGTTAAATTATCAGTTTCGGCGATGACATGCACTGAAATGTTGATATAACGTCATTACATAACAGATGTGGCAGTCACAGGTACAGTATTCCTGTGGGTCTGACGCACCAAGTGAGGAACGTGCAGTCAAAGAACGATCTGACAGTATGTTACACTGTACTTTATTGTGAAAGCAGAATCATTAACACTTCACAAATACAAGGACTAGATACTATGAGTCAATGACTGTGTCGTGTGTAAGTGTATTGTCAGCACAGCTGTCGAGCATGAGAAATGTGTCGTTTAGGAGAACAGTAGTTTGGCACTAATGGTGTTTTGTCCAGCGTTACTCACGCGCCACACTGCACATGCATGGAGCCCACTTGCTTGTCGCACCAGCCCATGGCCTGCAGAGACGGGTAATCATCACACAGCTCTACATTGCGGCCCAAGAAATTCTCCTTCTCATAGATGACCATACGACTGCTCTGCTGGTCCTACAAATGGAATGTAAAAATAACTACTTTGTCATTAATTATTCACCCTCATGTCATTTCAAACCTGTAAGACCTTCGTTCATCTTCAGAACACAAATGAAGATATTTTTGATGAAATCCAAGAGCGTTTTGACCCTGCATAGACTGCAACGCAACTGACATGTTCAAGACTAAGGCAAAGAGAAGAAATTGTTAAACAAAGATGTTATTTTTGTTTTCTTCATGTACAAAAAGTATTCTCCTAGCTTCATAAAATTAAGATTGAGCCACTGATGACACATGGACTATTTTAATGATGTCCTTACTGCCTTTCTGGCCCTTAAACATATTAGTTGCGTTGACATCTATGCAGGGTCATAAAGCATTCCGATTTCATCAAAAACATCTTAATGTGCATTCTGAAGGCCAATTGGTATGAAAAGTTTGAAAAATCTGATTTCAAAGCACCAGAGTGTGTTCACACACTCACAGCGCTGCAGATGGGGCGTAGTGACATCATCCTCTCCACATGGTAGCCCAGACTGCCGCTATAGGCATCCCAATGAGGATATTCTCCTTTTTCCAGGACAAACTGCTGTCCCTGGAAGTCATGGTGCTCGTATCCCACCCAGCTGCACAGAATGAAGGAGAATTAAACATATATAAGGTATTTAAAATAAGGTTAGAGATACACACTATCATTAAAAAGTTTAATGTTTTTTAAAGAAGTCTCTACTGCTCACCAAGCCTGCATTTATTTGATCCAAAATACAGCAAAAGCAGTAATATTTTCAAATATTTTTACTATTTCAAACTGCTTTCTATTTGAATATATTTTAAAAATATAATTTATTTTTGTGATCAATGCTAAATTTTCAGCATCATTACTCCAATCCTCAGCGTCACTCAATCCTTCAGAAATCATTGTAATATGCTGATTTGCTGTTCCTCAAACATAGAAATTAATACTTTTATTTAGCAAGGATGCTTTAAATTGATTAAATGTGATGAGAAAGACAATAATGTAACAACACATTTCTATTTCAGATAAATTATGTTCTTCTGAACTTTCTATTCGTCAAAGAAATCTGGAATAATTCTGCTCAGCTGTTTTAAACATCATAATAATAAATGTTTTTTGAGCAGCAAATCAGAATATTAGAATAGTTACTGAAGGATCATGTGACTGGAGTATTGATGCTAAAAATCTAGCTTTAAAATCACAGGAATAAATTACATTTTAAAATATATTCAAATAGAAAACAGTTTTTTTAAATAGTAAATATATTTCAGACTTTAACCGTTTTTTCTGTACTTTGGATCAACTAAATGCAGGCTTGGTTAGCAGAAGAGACTTCTTTAAAAACATAAAAAATCTTACAGTTCAACAACTTTTGACTGGTAGTGTATTCGTTTTATTTTCATAAAAAGATGCGCGTTAAGGTGTGGAATTTTTTTGGCTTTGTTTTTCCTCCTGAGTCGCTTCTCAGACATTTTCATAATTTATTAAAATGCACATTTCCCAACACATTTTACAAATCTCATCACAGGATGAAACACTCAAAAGCTTTCAAAAACATCTAAAACTGTAATTTCCTTACTAACTGGCAAAATTTTGCAATCATTAACACAGAGTGGGCGACTCACGCGCCGCTCTCCACACGGACAGAGCGGATGTTGTCAAACCCACGCTCCTGGATGTTGTGGCATTCTGAGGTGAGCTCCTGACATTTGCCTTGGAAATGCTCCTGCTCGAACACAGTCACCTGACAAACATACATGCACATACCCCTTAATTTGGAGAAATGTCTCTCTCTCCTGCACACACAACCACTGGCCTCCTGTCCTTTCATTATGTCCTCTATCTGTTAGAGGGGTAGTTTACCCAAAATTGAAATTCTGTCATTTACTCACCCTCAAGTTGTTTCAACCATGTATGAATGTCTTTTTTCTTCTGAACATTAAATAAAATATTTTGAGGAATGTGGGTAACCAAACTTTGCTTGGTTGCTTGTCTCACTCTCCGCTGACATCCATAGCACAAAAAAAAAAAAAAACTATGGAAGTCATTTTGGGAGCGGAAACTGCTTGCTTACCCACATTTTTCAAAACAGAAAGACATTCATATACTGTAGGTTTTGAACAACCTGAAGGTGTTCATTTCCGGTTGAACTATGCCTTTAAATAATACAGAATTCTTCTCATGCTTCTGCACATTTTGGACAAGGAGTAGCAGCAGCAGCCGTCCACAGAGCATTCTTCTACAAAGTCTCAAAATCAATACCTAAGCAGAGTAAGCCTTTGTTAAAATATTGATAGTTTGGCGCCTTGTTTCAACCCTCTCAGACAAAGAATCAATAGCTTGTTTCTCACTATTGCATTGTTCTTCTCACTTGAGAGAAAGAGAGGTAAGGTTTTTTACCTTAAAGCAAGGAGCCGTGTCTATCCCTGACGTTGATGTGTTCGTTTGGATCTTAGTAACTCTGTTCATCTTCTTTCCTGCACAAGAGCAAAGACTGAAAACTTCTTCAAAAGTATTTTACAAACTTTGGGAGATGTACAGTTATGTTTCATACAAACATACTGTTTGACGTACAATTTGGTGTTTTAGAAAATAATATAATATAGCCACTTTATTCTTAAACGTGGAAGTAAGCCTATGGCCGAGACTTCCGGTTCATTAGCCGCTATAGGGAAATAGCGAAATAGGGAAATAGCTGTTTACTCTAAACCAGTGTCTTCATAATTAAGATAATACATTAAAATAATATGTTGAGACACACCAGTTTGCAATAGTCAGCAAAACAAGCTGTTTAGTACAGCTGAAAATAGCTGGGTGCAGATGAGACCGGAAGCCAGACCATAACATTTACAAAATGGCCGCTCTCACTTTTACGGAAAAATAAGGTGGATAACTTTACAAGTAACAGCTGTATAACAAACCGGTGCAACGTTCATGTCCCTTGTATCACTCCACGAAGCTCTCTTTTTAATACAAATACTAAAAAAAGAATAGCTTACACATTTCACCTCAAAACAACTGTGGTTAAAAAAAGTTATTTGTGGACTTAAGTATTGCTTTTATGGTCATAACATTTCAAAGGCCACTTGAGAAGCACCACCTTTGTAGTAGCTATAAATTTGATGCTCACGAGTTCACAGGAAAGAAAAAGACAATATTTAGAAAGGTAACCAGAGAGAGACAAATTTGAGTTAGCCTATATGAGAGAAAAGATGTTTGACTAAAGTATTTGAGCTAACTCGTCCACAGAAAACCTGGATTTGCAGATTAAAATTATTGAAACAATATAGTGAAAATAAAAAAAATAAAAAATCGAAATATTGTTTCAGCGTTCGATGCTACTCTGATTGTTGTGCACTAATGTTTCCCAGCAGAAGCTTTAATATACAGGCTACACTTAATCTTGTAAAGAAGTCCAGGGAAATTAATTCATTGGAAATTATTAACTTTTGTTTTTTAGATTTGTCTTTATAGGTAAATTTACTATCACTATTGATCTATTATCTTACCTGAATTTCCACCTGTCCTACTTTACAGTGATGCTCGTCAGTCCCGTTTGCCGAAGAGTTTTATGATTATTTGACGCTTCTGTTTTATACCGACGACGTCGCGACGCTAAAACTGATAGAAGCACTTGCGAGGGAGTATGTGTGTGTGTGTGTGTGTGTGTGTGTGTGTGTGTGTGTGTGTATGTGTAAGTGTGTGTGTCTGTGTGTGTGTCTGTGAGATAATTCTCTTTATTGTGAGTCCAGAGTAGTGGAGTATTTTGCGCCGTCAGCGCATTGGATTTGATGGAACCGTGAGCGAGTGCGCGCTCCCTTGGTTTGTGTGAATGCAGACACATTGATTCGCACAATGGAGCGCAAGCGGCTGTATTCCTATCGGTCAGCACTGTGCATCGTATGCTACACAATGAGCGGCCTATATGTGGAGAATACAGGGATTTGACTCACAGCATACAGTGGACGTCCTCTCTTTCAATGCTCCCAGAAACATGTTTGTAGTTTGTCTGCAGTCTTAAGGTTTGGAAGACAGCCACGACAGTTTGGTAATCGTCAGTAAACTCAACTTGGGCGAATTCACACATTATTATTTAGGAATATTCATACCCAAAACACTGATTTATGTGCCTTGATTAAAAAAGAGGTTTTACATCTTTGAGGTTTAACATAATTATTGTAGTTCCTATTGTAAGTTTAAGGGTTTTTTCCCCTGTTTTTTATTCTATTTGTTTACTTTGTTTAATTTCACCTAAACTTTTTGCAAATCCTAAGTGAAGAATTGAAGACGATTCTGTAATACAACCAGAAATTTTCCTTTATGATAAAGCATACTGTGCTAAATTCATCATAAATCTATAATCCACAGGTGTCACATGGCTACTCCTCACCTGATCTGACCAATGGCCCATAACCCATGACCTAAGTGTTAAGGTAATAGGAATGTGGTTTAGAATAGATTACTATCACTGTTTACTAAATACAAATGCAGTTTAAAATGCATGAAAACAATGTATAAGAAATAGCAGGAAAGATCTCTCTACTTAAATCATTAAGTTAACATCTTCAAAATGCGGTTATTTATATTTTGCCCCCAATTTTGTCTAAAAATATCTTACTGTGTCATAAGACTCAAATTTTTTAAGAAAAAAGGTTACAAACTACAGCTGATATTACGTTCATCCATCACACTAAAGATGGAAGAGTCAAACTCAATGCATTGTGGGATTTATTACGGTTCTGAACATAGCCAGTGTAGTAACAGCTTCGCCTCCTAAATAAATAAGAGTGCCTTGTGGCTGTCTGTAAAAAAGTATGTGTTCCATATGTTCTTGTAACATGTTTTTAGTCTACAATTATTAGGCTAACAGTATCACTCAGCCATGATTCTTAAAGCCCTGGGTATTATGACTGAAGTATGTAGTAGAAAACCCATGAGAGATTTACATTATTTTTATATTATTTTTAAAGAAATCCACATAGTTTTATACATATTTTATACTATGTGGGTGCTTATGACATGAAATGGTTGTGTTTGGGGAGCTACTGGTGCTAACTGTTGCTATTTTTACCGCAACACAATTCAGAATACACAACTCTGAAAATAAAATACTGAAATGATCTGTATTGTTAAAAGCGCTATATAAATAAATGATCACCACAACTACTGAAAGATCTTACAGGTGGCAATGGAAGTGTAGACTTAAACCAAATGTTGTATCATCGATTTTCCCCACAAGGAGTCTAAAGGCCTTTGATATTGAGTGAAACCTAGGCTGAGAAACTTACTGAAAACTTCAGTGGCTGTGGCATCATGGCAAGCATCAATATGTTTACATATGTCTGCGAGGATGGCATCTAGCATTTCTTGTCTCTGCCATTTGTAAGCTCTTACAGTAGCTGTGGTCTACCAAAATCCTGGGGTGGCAAGAACAAAGGTGCACGTCTTTAGGACGTTTTATTCGTCCACAGGCACTTTCCCAATGTTTTATTTTCTTATTATCGCTAGGAAAAGCAGTGAAGACTTGCATCACTTCTCTTGTTGCCCTTCGACTAAAAATTACAACCACACAATGTGGCACTAAATAAGTATTTTATTTAATGAGTTGTCTTGTGGTAAAAATAGCAACAGGTAGCGGCAGTAGCTCAATAATTGCAGCCATTTCGCGTCATTAAAATAATTGCCCCCCCCCCCCCCATAGTCCAAAACATGTATAAAATGAAGTAGATTTTTTAAATGACGTAAGTCAAGATTTTTAAGTCAACATATTTAAGTAAGATAGATCATTTACGTTATATTAAGCCATACAAGTTCCCTTTAAACAGATATTTCACCCAAAAATGAAAATTCTGTAATTAATTACAAACCCTCATGTCGTTCCAAACCTTTAAGACCTTTGTTCATCAGAACACAAATGACAATATTTTTATGAAATCCGAGAGCTTTCTGTCCCTGCATAGATGACAACACAACTGACACGTTCCAGGCTCAGAAAGGTAGTAAGGACATTGTTAAAATATTTCATGTGACATCAGTGGTTCAACCATAATGTTATAAAACTATGAGAATACCTTTTGTGCACAAAGAAAACCAAAATAACAACTTTATTCAATCATTTCTTCTCATCTGTGTCAGTCTTTAATGCACTTCACAAGAGTACCACGACACATTTGTGTGCATCCGTATGATTGAAAAAAAAAATAACATTATGGTTAAATCACTGCTGTCACATGGACTACTTTAACAATGTCCTTACAACCTTTCTGGGCTCACAAAATTCATCAAAAATATCTTAACTTGTGTTTTGAAGATAAACAAAGGTCTTACGGGTTTAGAGCGAGTTGAGGATAAGTAATAATGAAAGATTTTTCATTTTTGGGTGAATTGTCCCTTTAAGATTTAATTGGTGCTTGTTTCTGGCATATTACTCTAAAAAACTAGCTTTCACAGTTGGCATCATGATTGCCAGAGTTTTAACACAACATATGGGCGGCGTAAGCAGCTTAATCTACTGTGAATGAAACAAAAACAAACTTTTATCGGAACCAAATTAGCATGCATTTTATGAAAAACATCATACATTCAGTGTAACTTTGGAAACTTGCCAAGTCTACAATTTGGTGCCTGATGGTGTTCCATTACACTGACAAATGTGACTTTGTTTAGTCAGTTTTAGTTTGTTGCAGAAGCAGGCTAATGTAGTTCTAAATGAGATAAAACCACAATGAACGTCCGCTGCCATCAGTTGAATTAGCCTTTTACTTAAAACATCATAGATCCAATGTACGAGTGGGAAATAGTTACAATCCAAGCATTTATCACACTGACTTCAAATGACTTCATCAGGTTTTATGTTATTCATTTCACAGTCTTAAGATTGTATTGTGATGGTGTTCAATGGCATGTATTTTATCATCACCTTGTAAAGACCAAAGTCACAGTTATGAAAAAGCCTTCTTGGCTTTGAGAAATAAGTATATCTCTCTGTCTTTCTGTCTTTCTCTCAGTGTTTGATGATGGGGTGATTTCTTTTCTCTGTGTGGGTTGGTGAGCTCAGCGAGTTTGTTTCTGTGGGCCTAATCCCCCCATGCTGGGCGCCAGCCTATAAAAGGGACACACGTTTGCTTTCAATACACACGCTGACGCGCTGATTGAGACAGAGAGCGGCAACTGACTAACACACAGGTAAGAGACTGAGGTCTGTGAGCAAAAACAAACTGAGAGAGTTGATCCCACGTTTAGTCTGGCTACATAGTCTACAGCAAGGAAACCCCAGCATGGGCTCGTGAAAGAATATCTCTAACAGCTATGACACATTAGTCACCGGTAGAAGGCAATTAAAATGTAATCCTTTTGTGAGCACAGCACTTTATTCAGCGTCAGGATGAACTGTAACCTTTTTGTCATAACAGAAATATGAATACAGAAAAACTGTGGATATGAAGAGAGAGAGAGAGAGAGAGAGAGAGAGAGGGTGAATTAAAGAAGTTTGTTAAATAAAATATAAAAATGCAGTAGCGAATGATGTGGGTTTTTATTTATTTAATAAACACATGGTTTATAATTTAAATGACTGTTAATTACTTATTAGGGGTGTTTTAATTAAAAAGGGTTATGTTTGAAGCCTTGAGAGAATGTGGGACTAGGCTAATTCAATATCTTACGCAAATATTTTGAAGAAGCAGCAAGAATTGTATCAGCCGATATTTCCTCTAGATACCTTAAGGGTCTCGTTTCATGTTCTTTTGGTGATATATTTGTAAATTAGTCATCTCAGGCAAATAGTTACGTATGAGCATTGCACGTCTGTAACACTATTGTGTAAGTGTTTCAAAGTAAGTGGGTGAAGACTTCATTCAAGGGCTATAAATGTACTCGATGATTTGTTGGAATGGGTTTCATTTCTTGCTTGGAGCAATATTTAGCCCTTCACATCACTACACATCCAACAATAGATATTTCCAGCAAGAAGGCTGTTAATTATTCACGTTTCTCCACTCTCGCATATGCTCTCTTGTTGTAGTCATCATGTCCACTGGTGGAGAGAAGTCCAAGCCTGCCTCCCAGCCTGATGGGAAGGCTGCTCAAACTCAGAAGAGAACCGAAACGGGCATGGGAAACTACAGGGTATGTATTTGTACCATGTTTACAGATGCATAAATGATGACTGATAAAAGGTGCATGATGGCAAGCAGTTGTGTGAAATAAGCCAGTTTCCATAGAAATAGATGTGGGAGTTGTATGTATGCTTTCATTTTAAACTAAGATAAACTGACAACTTTTAATTTATAGTTCTATAATAAACAAAACTGACCTGACTTTCTTCTCTCTCAGATGTATGTGTATGATCAGGAGAACTTTCAGGGCCGCATGATCGAGATCTCCAACGAGTGCATGAACGTGTGTGAAATGGGCATGGATAGAGTGCGTTCCCTCCGCGTGGAGTGCGGCCCGTGAGTGTTCCTGTAATACAGACAAAGCTGGGTAGTAACTGATTACATGTAATCTGGATTGCATAATCAGATTCCAAAAATTAAGTACTTGTAATTAGATTAAATTACATACTCGTAATCAGACTACAGTTACATTTTAATGGATTGCATGAGTACATACTGTTTACATAATAGCAATAAATTATCCCTAATTCCTCTTTTACATTTTTTTTCTCTCTAAAATAGTCTATATACATTCAGAAAGTCGTCACTAGTTGACATTCCCACAAAGATCAGTCATTATTCAGGTGCTGACATAGCATTTGAAAACTGATTTGCAAAAATAATTTTCGGTTTAAGAAGTGTTTCAACGTTGCATCAACTACTGATGAACACTATTATCCTATTAGACCAATAGCATCGCGTTCAAAAATTACCAACGAGTTTCCATATTTGTTGTATTTAAAACTTGACTCTTCTGTAGTTATATCGTGGACTAAGACCGGTGGAAATACAAAGCTGCGAGTTTCTAGGCTGATAAGATTAGGAACTACACTTCCATTCCGGCGTAATAGTCAAGGAAGTTTGCTGCCGTAATATGGCCGAAGCAGGCGGAGTATTATCAGAAATGAGTTCCCAGCTAGTTTAGCATTTGCACATGTGCTGCGTGGTATTACTGCTCCTGCTTCGGCCATATTACGGCAGCAAACTTCCTTGACTATTACGCCAGAATGGGAGTGTAGTTCCTAATCTTATCAGCCTAGAAAATTGAAGCTTTGCATTTCCACCGGTCTTAGTACACGATATAACTACAGAAGAGTCAAGTTTTAAATACAACAAATATGGAAACTCGTTGGTCATTTTTTAACGTGATGCTATTGGTCTAATAGGATTCAATGATCTATGCTAAGCTATGCTAAAAGTGATATCGCCAGAACAGAACGGCTGAATGGATTTCAAAACGGTAAAACTCAACTTATTAACTCAGGGGTAGTTGGAGAATGAGCCTATTTCCCAAAAAAGTGGAGTGTTCCTTTAAATCAATGTGATAAATGGCTTAAGTCAAAAGTAATCTAAAAGTAGTTTAGATTATATTACCTAAAATGTGTAATATAATGGATTAAGTTACTAACTACAATTTGTGTCATGTAATTTGAAATCAGTAACGGATTACAATTTGTTAGTAATCTACCCCGCTCTGGATACAGATATGAGTGACTTACCAACTGTTCTGCATTTTAACACTTTCTTTCATTTTTCCATTTAGTTGGGTGGGTTGGGAGCAGATGAACTTCTGCGGAGAGATGTACATCTTGGAGAAGGGTGAGTACCCCCGCTGGGACTGCTGGAGCAACTGCCACAGGAATGACTACCTGCTGTCCTTCAGACCTGTCAGAATGGTATTCATCCCTTTTATTCATTATAAGCATTTCTGGTTTTGTTTAGAATGTTTTCATTTCGTTTTAGCTAAATAATTATAAAATTATTCAGATTATGGTTCACTATAGGGTAAGGGAAATAAATCTCTTGAATCGAGTCTGAGTTTAGTTTTTAAATGCGGATGGCACTGCATGCTTTAGAAGCAGTTTCTTACACACATTTGAATCTAAAATAATAATTAATAAGGTTCAAAAAGTTTTAAACGAATTACAAGGATGTTCACACTGAGCTGTGTTTATTTTAAACTCCAGTCCAGAGCATTTGAGTGTTCGGTTAAGAACTAGATTAAAGCGCCATCTGCTGTTAAAAACTAAGCTCAGAATCGACCCATGAATCGCGATGCATCGATTTATCGTGAATGAGATACGCGTTTTTCCTTTGGGAAATGTTAAGTTTGATTCCTGTTCCCAGCATGTCCCTAACTTGCTTAAAGATAGGCTGAAAAATAAAAAATAAATATTTTTAAATTCTTGTTCACCGATATATTTTCTCACATGTGTGTTTTTGAAGGCAATCCAAGTCAACATTTTCTAATCTCTTCCCTCCCATCATTTCCTGTCATATCTCTGTCACTATATCCAAAAAAGTGTCTAGAAGCCCAAAGATAAACTGGAAAATGTAACTTTTGAAATCATACGCATTTATTAATGAATATTCTACCTTGATCTGCACTTGTTTGTGCTCCTCACAGGACCCAGAGAAGCATAAGATCTGTCTGTATGAAGTTGGAGATTTCAAGGGCCGTAAAATGGAGATTATCGATGACGATGTGCCCAGTATGTACACTTTCGGCTTTACCGACCGCGTCGGCAGCATCATGGTCAGCTGTGGCACGTAAGTGGTCTCACATCAAAGAAATCGGAGTAGACTGTGGGATCTGAACATAAAAGAGATATCTCAACATGAAAAATAGATCTGATAGGAGAGAAATTTGAAGTCTGTGATCTATAAGTTATACACTCACTTCCTAAATCCGAGTTTAGAATAGAAATTTGTAGGTTTTTATGTTAAAACACTCTCTCCTAGCTACCAAAAAGTGTATAAATTGTGAAGATGTTGCTCTTTTCTTGGGGGGTCCCATCTGTTCTCATGGGAAAATGTACAGTTGAAGTCAAAAGTTACAAACCCCTTTCAGAATCTGCAAAATGTTAATTATTGGACCAAAATAAGAGGGATCTTACAAAATGCATGTTATTGTTTATTTAGTACTGACCTGAATAAGATATTTCATGTAAAATATGTTTACATATAGTCCACAACAGAAAATAATAGTTGAGTTTATAAAAAGGACCCCGTTTAAAAGTTTACATCCCCTTGATTCTTAATACTGTGTTGTTACCTTAATGATCCACATGATTTAGTGATAGTTGTTTATGAGTCCCTTGTTTGTCCTGAACAGTTAAACTGCCTGCTGTTCTTCAGAAAAATCCTTTGGTTCCCACACATTCTTTGGTTATTCCAGCATTTTTGTGTATTTGAACTCTTTCCAACAATGACTGTATGATTTTGAGATCCACCTTTTCACACTGAGGGACTTAGGGACTCATATGCAACTATTACAGAAGGTTCAAACACTAGGAAAAACTATGCATTAAAAGCCAGGGGGTGAAAACTTTTGAACAGAACGGAGATGTGTAAATTTTTCTTATTTTGCCTAAAATATCATATTCTTTCTTTTAGTACTGTCCTTCAAAGGCTACAGAAGATAGTTACATGTTTCCCAGAAGACAAAATAAGTAAACTTTACACTGATCTTCAAAGCTCTTAATGCTGTAACTACTTTACCAGGTGCCAATTTTGTGTTAATCATATGATTTCTAGTAAGCATAAAGTTCCACTCTTAAACATAACCATAACTGAGAGAAAAACAGATTGTATGAAAGTGTACAAATGAGTTCAAATGAATTCATACAAATTAGTAGACAGTTTGTCCGGCTAATGGCAAAGTTTCTGGAAACCTGTTTGAAAACAGTAATTCTATGAGGTGGTGATTTCCTACAATGTGAATCAGAAACTTATGTTTTTCTGAAAAAAAAAAAAAGTATGAAGGTCCTCTAAATGTAACAGTCATTGTGGCATAAGCATATCATACAAATGAGATTGAACAAATTCATGGGAATTAGCCACCAGTATGCCAAAACATAAAATTGTTACAAACAGAGCTGAGTTGTTACTCATAAATCTGGATGTAATGAATGTGATCTGGATTATGTAATCAGATTCCAAAAATTAAGTACTTGTAATCAGATTAAATTAGATATTAAAATACTCATAATCAGACTACAGTTGCTTTTTTATGGATTACATGATAACATATTTACACAATAGCAATACATTTTTCATAATTAATTGATTTTCCCTAATTCCTATTTTTTTATCTTTTACATTTTCCTGTCTAAAATAGCCTATACAGCTTATATACATTCAACAAGTCTTCTAATTTTGTGGACATTCATACAAAAACAGTCATTATTCAGGTGGCGGCACAGCATTTGACCGCTGGATTTACTAAAAATAACTTTAAGAAGTGAAATTTTATCAACTACAGATTAACACATTGATTTTTATTTGAATTATCACTATCACTATTTCTATGTCTTTGGAAGGCTTTTGTCTTTCAAATGCATTAAAATGCACAAGTTCACAAACATTTTTGTCATCTGATCCTTTTATATTTACCTGAACTACCCCTGAGTTTTCAAAATAAGTATATTAAATATAGAATATATTTTCGTACTCTTTGTATTTTATGTCAGTATGGTACAAGATTATTCTATTTAAATCAATGCAATAAACAAGGCAAATCAAAAGTAATCTAAAAGTAGTCTGATTATATTACCTAAAAGGTGTAATGTAATGGATTACGTTACTAAGTACAATTTTTGGAATCAGTAACGGATTACAATTTGTAAGTAATCTACCCAGCTCTGGTTACTTCTTTATTCTCAGATCTGTATTTCAGGTTTATTCATTCTCTATATTTGTTTGTTTTTCCTCTGATTTCATGTCTTAGTTGGGTGGGCTACCAGTATCCTGGTTACCGTGGCAGCCAGTACCTGCTGGAGAAGGGCGACTACCGTCACTTTAACGAGTATGGTGCTCGTCACCCCCAGTTTCAGTCCGTCAGGCGCATCCGTGACATGCAGTGGCACCCAGACGGCTGCTACACTATGGCCACCAAGTGAGGGCTAGGGAGGACGAGAAAGAGAGGGAACAGGGGAGAGAGAAAGAGAGGAGGAGGAGAAGATGAAGGAGGGGGAGGGGGGAGGGCCAAGAAGGAGAGGAGGGGCGCACCCCCTGTATGAGTCATCCTGGGAAGGGGAAAGAAGGAGAGAGGAATGAGGTCAGTCAGATATGGGCAGCAGCTCAGCAAACAAAACACCACAAGAGAAAATGTGGATGTTGATATCAGACGAAAGCATGGCTATTTCTTCCCCGCCCCTTTTATTATTCTCTCTCTACTCTTCACCTCTTCTCCCATCTTCTTCTTTCTTCCCTCTTCCTCCCCTTCCTCATCCTCCATTCACTTTTCCCCTGAGGAATTCAGTCCATCACAAAGAGCCTTAACTGATGCTTGACTCTTGGGGTCAGGGATGATGATTGACAAGGGTGGGTTGGTGGGGCGGGACAATGGGTGGCAGAGGGAGGGGTGTTTTGGCCTGAAGGCCGTGTAAAACCTCCACATCCTTTTGGAACGGTAATAAAAGCAACACCTGTGACCGTTGTTCCTTGTTATCACCTTGTTATAACTTTACTTTCACCTTCAATATGTCAGGCTTCTCATATCACCACATTATCAAAAAATCAATCCACTATTTAACACTTTTCAGAGAGAGATATCAAATGCTAACATTATTTATGTATTATATGTGACCCTGGATCACAAAACCAGTCTTAAGTAGCACGGGTATGTTTGTAGCAATAGCCAAAAATGCATTGCATGGGTCAAAATTATCGATTTTCCTTTTTGCCAAAAATCATTGGGATATTAATTAAAGATCATGTTCCATGAAGATATTTTGTAAATTAATTTTTGATTAATAATATGCTAAGAACTTAATTTGGACAACTTTAAAGGCGATTTTCTCAGAATTGAAATTTTTTGCACCCTCAGATTCCAGATTTTTAAATAGTTGTATCTTGGCCAAATGTTGTCCTATCATAACAAACCATACATCAATGGGAAGCTTATTTATAAGCTTATATATATGTGACCCTGGACCACAAAACCAGTCTTAAGTCGCTGGGGTATATTTGTAGCAATAGCCAAAAATACATTGTATGGGTCAAAATTATTGATTTTTCTTTTATGCCAAAAATAATTAGGAAATTAAGTAAAGATCATGTTTCATGAAGATTTTTTGTAAAATTCCTACTGTAAATATATCAAAATGTAATTTTTGATTAGTAATATGCTTAGTTAAGAACCTAATTTGGAGAACTTTAAAGGTGATTTTCTCAGTATTTTGATTTTTTGCACCCTCAGATTCCAGATTTTCAAACAGTTGTATCTCGGCCAAATATTGTCCTATCCTAACAAACCATATATCAATAGAAAGCTTATTTATTGAGCTTTCATATGAAGTCTCAATTTTTAAAACAATGACCCTTATGACTGTTTTTTTGGTCCAGATTCGCATATCATTAAAAGGTAGTATAATAAAAAAAAGTCCTTGATCTTTTGGAATTAAAGCTTTCATACTATGAAATCTAAACTTTATTGAAAATGAAACTAAGCGGCAAAAGTTGGTATATACTGACAATAGCATGAAAGTTACAGGGGTATACTAAAAACTTAAAACAAAACCATTCAAAACGTGCTACTTGAAATAAAATAATATTTTACCTCGGAAAAAAAAAAACTTCTCATTTGTATTTGGTGTAACTTGATGTATTAAATTAACTAAAAACCAAAACTGAAATAAAAGTGAATACAACAATATGAATAAAATTGAAAAATTACAATGAAAGCACAAAACATAAAAGCAAAAACTACTTTCAAAATACGAATAAAAGCTATAGCAGTATCGCAATGATACTGAAATAACACTGAAAGCAATTCCTAACTATTTTAAGTTTGGGTGAATTCATACTCATACAAAAAAAAAAAAAAAAAAAAAAAACTCAGCTGCACATTTTTGTCAAAATTTTCATGTTGTATGGTAATTAAGAATATTTAAAAGTACAAATTAATATCTAAAGTATGAGCACCTTTTGAAAAGGTGACAGCTTTTGTACCTTTTTGCCTGAGAGTGCACCTAAATTATTAAAAATAAAATAATTTATATTTTTAAAGAAATGTTACATATACTGTCTTAAAATGACCCCATTATTTATTATCCCTCAAGCCATCCTAGGTGTATATAACTTCTTTCAGACAAATACAGTCTGAGTTATATTAAAAAATGTCCTGGCTATTCCGAGCTTTATAACGGCAGTGAATGGGTGTTGAGATTTTGAAGCAAAATAAAGTACATCCATCCATCATAAAAAGTACTCCGCATGGCTCCAGGTGGTTAATAGAGGTGTTCTGAAGTGAATCAATGCATTTGTGTAAGAAAAATATCCATATTTGCAACTGTACAGACCGTAATCTCTAGCTTTTGCTAACTGTCATACCTGTGTTCATGAGAGAGTGGCATTTCAGCGGATGACGTAGGACGTAGGCAAACGCGGTGATGAACGTGGTGACGGATGTGGTGACAAACGCGGGAGTGCAGAGACATCAAAACACTGTTCACAAATAAGAAGTACAAAAAAGGATTTGCAAAGAAAAATGTTGGAGGATTTCAGTATAAGCCAAGAGGAGATTTGGTTTTACTTTGCTGTAAACAAAACTAGCATATTCTCACCAGAGCTTACACTACACCTACATCCTACATCATCCACTAGAACACTATGAAGGTTTAAATATGGAAATTTTTCTTACAAAAACACATTGATTTGCGTCAGAAGGCCTTTATTAACCCCCTGGAGCCATGTGGATCACTTTTTATGATGGATTTATTATTGGACTTCATTCATCCAACTTCATCTTAAACCCCATTCACTGCCATTATAAAGCTTATAAGAGCCAGGACATTTTTTTAATATAACTCTGACTGTATTTGTCTGAAAGAAGAAAGTCATATCCACCTAGGAAGGCTTAAGGATAAATCATGGGGTAATTTTCTTTTTTGGGTGAACTATCTCTTTAAAAGTAGCAGTAGTCTAGGATTACTCATTTAAAAGGAAGATTCCGAGTGCACTGTCAAATATACTAAAGATTGCATAATAATTACACAAGATGATTATTAACAGTTTTGGAGCATGTGCTGTGTGCGCTGAATAAAAATCAGCATTTGTTTTGGCTGTCAGTTCTATGGAATTTAATTGCATCTAAAACACACACACACACACACACACACACACACACACACAAGATAGAAACAGGCTTGTGTCATCATGAACAGAATGATTGTGGGTTCATACAACACCTGACAAATTCTTCATTCAAATGCATGGTTATGTATTATCTTAACATAATGTATTTCTAAACCGTCCTGAATCAATTAATAATATATCTGAAATTGATGTCATGCTTCCCACATAAGGCCAAAAACACACTCACAAGCACAATTAAGATTCAATCCCAGCTCCACACAAGATCCAACCTTTCCATTGACGTCAGTCACCCCGAGGCCCTACTCACGTAAACATCTACACACACACACACACACACACACACACTCCAAGCACCTTGGGAAATCTAGTAACTCCACATCCTAAGTGTGTGATCATCCTTTCTCTCACACTTTTTTCATCCTCACACTCTGCGAGGTAATGAAGAGAAGGCAGACCATGATTTGGGACACAGACTAGAATGATTTAGAGGGAAGATAGGCTCAGTTGGATTCTGAGGTAATTGAATCTCACTCTTGTAGTTCCACACAACCACCACAAGAAGGTACTAACAATTGTGTTTTGTCAGTCCACTTGTTTTGCTTATTGCTTGTTTCACACATTTTTTTGTGCTTTTCTTTGGAAAATAATTGCAGTTGCTTTCAATTCACAACATTCGAGAAATACGTCATGGTGACGTCAACAACACAATGGCTTCACATCTACACACACACACACACACACACAGTGCAAATGAGCAGTTGAGTCCTTAAGGATCTTTTTCAACCTGAAAATTCTTAATTAGTGTGACCTCAGTTCTTTAGAATCATGTTGATGATCAGTTAAATTAGATTAGCACATCCTGAGAAAGGTTCCTGAGAAAACCCTTTTACAGTGCAATATCCTCTTTCACTAATGGATTCACACACAGAGATACAGAGATGTCCTTTGCCGTTTCATCTCTGTGCTTCTGAACCACAAGCGTACACAGAGCCTGCAAGAGCTGTATGTGTGTGTGTTTGTGTGCGCGGCAGGTCTCTTTCTTGCGTCACGGCTGTGTTGTGAGTTAGCCGGGGGAGAAGCGGTTCTTTTTCTGGAACTTCCTAAAAAGTCTTTCCGCCAAGAGTGATGTAAGCTATTTGTCTCAGTGTTTAACAAACGAGTGGGTGTGAACCTATCAGTAAGATCGAGAGAGTTAGAGAGAAAGTGACAGAGAGATAGTGGAGAATAGGCAAAGAGTGAAGACACCTACAAAGCTGCATATTTATCTTACTGTACACAGTAACAAAAGGTGAAAATGTACAGGTGTTGCCTTGAGGAGCCATGTTTTGGGTATCTACCGAATGGTTGATTTGGTGATACTAGATTATACTTTGAATAAATCCAATTAATTTAGATGTTGCCTAACAAAACATTTGGACAATGCACAAAGCACTTGTCATTCAGTTGTAAATTTCAAGGATTTTTCATTTTGGATTATTATCAGGCACTTTGTCCTCCTCTCTTTGCCACAGCTTGTCCCTGTTTTGCCAGCCTCCCTCTCTGTTTCTCTCATTCTGGCTGATGGTGTCAGTGCTGCATGTGGATCTGCGTCATCGGTGAGCGGTGTCTGATTGACTGGGTTAAAAATAAAGAGCAGAGAGGGGTGAGAGTTTGTGTGTGTGAGTGAGCGCATGAGGCTGAGAGGCCAGAAACTGCGTTGGGATGCTGGGGCAAGTCTGTGGAATCTGGGGGAAGAGCCATATGTGAACACAGGGGTATTTTTAGCTGGAAAAAAAGAGAGTTTGTGTTAGATAGGTGTAAAAGTGGAAAGAGGATGATATATGATACTATAACAAAATCTACAGTGCCTTGCGAAAGTATTCATACCCCTTTATTTTGTTAAGTTGCTGCTTTATGTTAAACTGCTTTAAATTACTTTTTTCACGACATCAATCTACACGCCATACACCATAATGGCAAAGCAAAAAAAATAAAAAATTTAACATCTTTGCAAATTTGTTAAAAAAAATATCCATTGTATAAATATTCATAACCTTATCTGGGACAATTGAAATTTAGCTCAGAAGCTTTCATATTGCTTGTAGATGTTACTACACTTTGAGTGACATTAACTTGCGGCAAATTCAATTGACTTAGTGAAGACACATGAAAACACACTTGGAATTTGCAAAAAAAAAAAAAAGACTGTGACTGTGAGAACCCTCAGACCCTTAGACTGTGAGAAACAAGATTCTCTGGTCCAGTAAACCTCAATTCCAAGCATCATGTTTGAAGGAAACCAGGCACTGCTCATCACCTGTAGGGTACCATCCCAAAAGTATGGAAGTAGCAGCCTCATGCTGTGGGGACTGAAGAACTCGTCAACGCAAAAGAAAAGCTCAACGCACCAAAATATTGAGATAGCCTTAATGAAAACCCAGTCCAGAGCATTCAGAACCTCAGACTTGACAGAAAGTTCACCTTTCAACAGGAGAATGACCCTAAGCACACAACAAGAGTGGCTTATAGACAACTCTGTGAATGTCCTTGAGTGGCCAAGAGACAGGCTTGAACCCAATCAAACATTTCTGGAGAAACCTGAAAATATCTGCCGGCCCCTATCCAAGCTGAGAACTTGAGAGGTGAAGAGGTGAGACGAAGAATGGCAGATAATTGCCAAATGTTGATGTGCAAATCTTCCACATCATACCCAAAACAACTTGAGGCTGTAAACGTACCGAGTTATACTTATGCAATGTAATTTTTTATTTTAAATACATTTATGAAGTTGTGACAGTTCTGTTTTTGCTTTGTCATTATGGTGCATGGAGTGTAGATTGATGTTGGGAAAAAAGTAATTTTAAACCATAAGGCAGCAACACAACAAAACGTAACAAAAAAATTAAGGGGATAAAAAGGGGGTATGATTACTTTCGCTAGGCACTGTATTTGAAGCTTTATTCCGTTGGAAACAAAAACTAAAATAAAATGATAATAAAATTAAATATTTTAGTATCATTGATGTATATTGTTGTTGTTTTTGTTAATATTTCTGAGTTATGTTTTATTTTAATATTTTAGTATTTAATATTTTTTGTCCTTATTTAATATATATATAGTACCTTGCAAAAGTATTCATTTTTTTCAGATTTTGTTATGTTGCTGCCTTATTTTAAACTGCATTAAATTGCTCTGGACTGAGCTCGATGAAAATAAATGTGTAATGGAATACTCAAGTAAGAGCCATCTGTACCGTATGTGACCTCTTGACTTTGTTGTTTGCTCACTTTCTTTACTTTCGCTTTTCTTCTCATGCACTCGTCTGCAAAGCTGAACAGCCAGTTCAGAGTGATCTGTCTCACAAACTGCCCAAAACCAATTCACTACAAAAGCCGAGCCGACAGACGCTCAACGAAAGCCTGGAATTGGCTGACAGCCGAGCATCGGCTTGCTGTGTCACAGCCTTTAATCAGTGACTTCTCAGGCAGTGTTTGAGCTTGAAGGTACCTCCTGAAACTGATTTCAGACAGGCTTCTAACACAACATAACTATAATTATCTATAACTAAACAGAGAGAACTTTGGTTATCATCAGCCAAATACTGAATAACCACTATACTAATTTCTCACTAGAAATTATGTTGAAAAACTGGCAAAAACCAACATTTATACACAAACTCAATGGCAGCTGAAACTTTCAGATGGCATTGTTTTAGTTATGCTCAACTGTCATGGAATTGCACAGGATAAGGATACCATCTATGCTGCCAAAAAAAATTACGAAGCATTAGAAGCAAGTACTGCAGGATACAGGATGTGAAATGATCATTGGATTTGCCTTGCTGCCTGCATACCTGTCTGTAGAGGCTGCATTTTTCAGCTTTCAGACACAGCCTTATGCAACAGTCCAATAAACAACAAGTTACTATCAAGGCTCTGTTGATAAATACACCATATGCTGGTTAGGTATGTTTTAAAGCATGGCTGCTGCTTTGAGCTGGTTAAAGCTGGTCGTTAGTTGGTCATGAGCTGGTTTAAGCTGGTCCTGAGCTGGTTATGGAGCTAGTTGCTTAGGACCAGCTCATAACCATCTTAAACCAGCTGCCATGCTTCAAAAAAGTATCTAACCAGCTGTTTTTTTTTTCAACAGGGGTCTCTTTTTGTATCAGATAAAATTTGGTTAAATAATTTGCATATTTTGCCTCCACCAACTCAAATAGTTCCAAAATAAGCCAAAGCGTTAAGATTAGCATGTCATTGCATGGGTTTGCCATGTCCCATTGCGATCTTGAAGCAAGAAACAAGGAACAAGAAATTCTGACTTTCAAAACTCCTTTCTCTAGGAAAAACCACATGACAGTGATGGACTACAAACAAGGTTGTTTAAAAGGTACATCGGATGCAAAATTCACTTTTACATGTTGTTTGCATATAAGTCTGTCTTAACAGTGTGTGAACACAATCACCCTACAATGATAAAAATCCATTCACTCTGTTATTTAATCCTGAAAAAACTTAAACAGTCTCAATTATCAAGCCATTTTGATTTTCTAAGAAGTATGATGTCATACTGCTCAGGCCCCGCCCATGACCGCTGATGGACTGTCTTGTATTAGCATATTCCCGCCCTCAGCCAGTTGTACGCTATCTGCTATTTGTCTCAGAAACAATGCAGGTGTTTTGTAGTTGGATATTAAAGTGAACATAAGACTTTCTCTCGATATCAGAGCCACTAAGGACGCAGTGGATCAGTTTTGTTTTTGATGGTAACACACCACCGAATACACAAAAAACGGAAGAGAGGAGCAGTAGCTCATTATCATTTAAAGAGACAGGTACCGAAACTGGTTACTGTGAACAGAGCTGTTTTTAACAAGGTATAAAGGGTGTAGTTTTAAACAACCATTGAGGAATTTTAACCAAAGTATGTTGCGTACATTTCATGAAGACCCTAAAGAATCACACCAACTGGTGGAAAATGGGCATCTGATGTCCCCTTTAAGACAATGTTATAAGAGTCCCTTTACACCAAGTAAATTTGGTGGCCATTTTGTTGACACCCCTAGAAAGCTCAGATACTTAATAGTCAGAAAATCTTCAATGCCATAGGCTAAGCTTATGAATTTAGCTTCTTTAGCTCAAATCATGGTAGAAAAAAAAAATATTTTCCAGCAGCTGTGCATGGGTGATTTAGAGCAGGAATGTATAGTAAATAGTAAAACTGTTTGCACTACAAACCAGTGTGTTCATAATTAAGATAATACATTAAAATAATATGACAGGACACACCAATTTGCAATATCAAGCTACAAAACGAGCTGTTCTGTACAGCTAAAAATAGCTGGATGCAGATGAGACCGGAAGCTAGACATAAAATTTACAAATGGCCCACTCTTATGGGAAAAATTAGGTAGATACAGTCAGGTCCATCTATATTTGGACAATGACACACTTTTCATAATTCAGGCTCTGTAAGCCACTAGAATAGTTTTAAAATGATACAATCAAGATGAAATTGAAGTGCAGACTTTAAGCTTTAATTCAAGGGGTTGAACAAAAATATAACATAAAATGCTAAGGAATTACAACCATTTTTATACACAGACCCCCCATTTTCAGAGGCTCAAAAGTAATTGGACAAATAAATATAATCATAAATAAAATGTTCATTTTTAATGTTTTGTTGAGAATCCTTTGCAGGCAATGACTGTCTTAAGTCTGGAACTCATGGACATCACCATAAACTGTTTCCTCCTTTGTGGTGCTTTGCCAGGCCTTTACTGCAGCTGACTTCAGTTCTTGTTGGTTTGTGGGTCTTTCTGCCTTTAGTTTTGTCTTCAGCAAGTGAAATGCATGCTAAATCAATTTGAAATCAGAAGACTGACTTGGCCATTGCATAATATTCCACTTTTTTACCTTTAAAAACTCCTGGGTTGCTTTTGCTGAATGTTTTAGGTCATCGTCCATTTGTACTATGAAGAGCCGCCCAAACAACTTTGCTCCGTTTAACTGAATCTGGGCAGACAGTATATCCCTATACACTTCAGAATTCTTCCGGCTGCTTCTGTCTTCTGTCACATCATCACTAAACACCGGTAACCCAGTGCCACTGGAAGCCATGCATGCTCATGCCATTACACTTTACCACCATGTTTCACAGATGATGATGTAGGCTTTGGATCATGAGCTGTTCCAAGCCTTCTCCATACTTTTTTCTTCCCATCATTCTGGTACACGTTGATTTTAATTTCAGCAGTCCAAAAAATGCTTTTCCAGAAGTGGTCTGGCTTTTTTAAATGTTTTTGACCAAGTCTAATCTTGCACCTTGTGGTAAACCCTCTCTATTTTGCTCTGGTGAAGTCTTCTCTTGATTGTAGACTTTGACAGTGACACGTCTACCTCCTGGAGAGTATTCTTCACTTGGCTGGATGTTGTAAAATGTTTTACCATGGAGAGGATCATCCAATCATCCACCATACTGTCGTCTTTTGTGAACATCCAGGCCTTTTTATGTTGCTGAGCTCACCAGTGTGTTCTTTATCTTCTCAGAATTCACCAAACTGTTGATTTGGCCACTCCTAATGTTCCTGCTATCTCTCTGATGCATTTCTTTTGTTTTTGAAGCCTAACAATTGTCTGTTTTACTTGCATGCAGAGCTCCTTTGACCGCATGATGGGTTCAGAGCAACAGCTTCCAAATGCAAATGGCACACTTAGAATCAACTCCAAATCTTTTACCTGGTTAATTGATGTAGAAAAAATGAAGGAATAGCCCACAACTGTCCATGAAACAGCTTTTGAGTCAACTGTCCAATTACTTATGGTCCCTTGAAAAAGGGGGGAGGTACATATTAAAGAGCTGTAATTCCTTAACCTTTCTACCAATTTGATGAGACTGCCCTAAAAATTAAAGCTCAGAGTGTGCACTTTAAGCCCATATTCATTGTATAACTGTAACTTGAATATGTTTTGGTCAACAGCTAAAATAATAAAAATTGTGTCAGTGTCCAAATATATATTGACCTGACTGTAGGTCTCTGGTAGGACTCTTGAAAAATGGCTTGACCAATCAAATCAGAGGACTGGAACAAGCTGTTGTATAAAAAAAAACAGGAAATGACACTTCTGTTTAACAGTGCTATGATCACATTGTCACATTCACAGGGAGACACATAAGCCCAGTGTAACGGTTCAAGCTGAGTATCACAAGCACATTTCCACAATGCACACACAGGGTCATAGAGTTCTACTGTAGCTGAGTCTGTACACAAACATTACACATTTTGCCCTCAGAACACTTGCCCACACACCGATCACACACACAGAAGGCAGTGAGCAAACTAACACTTGCATCCCTCTCTTTGAGTCTGACAAAGAGTCAGCGCAGAAAAGAAGGTGAGGAAGAAAAGAGGGAGCCAGAGAGAGAAAAACAGCATGGTAGAGGAGGAAAGTGAAGATGTCACCAAAAGACAAAAAACAACAGAAAGAGAGAAAAGGAAAAAGGCAGGAAGAGTTAAGAAGAACTGTAATCTCAAAAGGCACATGTGAGAGAAAGCTAGAGAAGCGATGTGCCTGCGAGAAAAAACAGAAAGAGGGGATCGCAGAGAGCAAGACAGCCTGTTTTTGCAGTTTCACTGTGCTTTTAGAGATTTATTAAGAGAAAAATAAAGGCAAGCACTCAGCAGTCACAGTGGATCATCAATGACAGAGATTACAGACAAGTGAGAAAATAAGAGAGAAATGGACAGGACGATGTGGGTCAGGCTTATGCAACAACTGCAAAATGAACTAAAGGAGTGAAGAGTTTGCTACGTGTGGATGTAGGTGTACATATAAATGTAGATACAGACGTAGACATAGATATATGTGAGTGCCTATAGATATATGTATAGCCTAGTGAGATATACAACAGTAAGACAGAACCTATAATTTCCTAAATTTCAAGATCACTGCTTATTTGAAGTTATACTTAAAGGACTAGAAAGGCATTTATATTTTATGAATTAATTGTGAAGCAAAGTATATAAACTTAAATTCGATATTTAAAAAAGAACTGATCAAAATTAGAGAACACTTACAGATACCTCCAAGTTATTGGTGTTAATCTGGCACCTGGTGCTAATTTCCTCAATTATATGACAAACCCTATTTAACTGGCAGCATTCCTCCGATTTACACTGAGATCGCAAAATGGCGGACCGCTCTAAGGTGACTGAAACCCTGCGACAGGTGTCCAGATGAAGGCCAAAGAGATGACAGTTTCAGCAATTGCAAGAGAAGTTGGTCCTTTCAAATCTGTGATTTCTCGAATATTGCAGCTTTACAAATTTCTCAAAAACGCTGGTCATCCATGTAAGACAAATGCAGAGATGCTCAACAAGAAAGCGGTTCAACACTGCAGCTGGAATTGCTTGCCAGTTCAACACTGAACAGGGTAAGGATGTGTCTCTGCATGTTTAAGAGAATTTAGATTGAAAGCGCATTCTGAAGTGACCAAGCCTCTCATCAGAAGAAGGAATCAAAAGGCTAAGCTCACCTTTGCTGAAAAGCATGTTGAGAGAGGAGAGAGAAGAACTGCTCCAAAGTTTACTTTAGTGATGACAGCAATTAATTTGGGTCTGATGGGACACATTTTGTTTGACGTCAAACTGAGGAAAGACTAAAGCTCAAGTGTGTGAAGAAATCAGTGAAAGGTGGAGAAGGATGTGTCATGGTTTGAGGGATGTTTGCCAGAATCTCTTTCAGCAATATGCAGTTTCTATTCTTGCAAGCATGTCCCAATCAACCTGAAATTTTCATGCAAGACAATGCCCCCGTCATACTGCAGAATAAATAAAGCAGTTCCTTGAAGCTAAGAACACTGAATAAATAAAATGACCAGGCCAGAGTCCTGATCTCGATAGAAAAAATCCCTGTAAAAACATGGGCGACAAAGTTATGGCTAAGAAACCTACACCTCCTACACTCTTGAAAATAAAGGTGCTTAAAAGGTTCTTCAGAGCAATGCCATAGAAGAACCATTTTTGGTTCCACAAATATTATAATTCTAAAATGTTATAATCTAAAGAACCTTCTTTTGCCACAAAGAACCTTTCGTGAAACAGAAAGGTTCTTCAGGTGTTAAAGGTTCTTTATGGAACCATTTAGACAAAAAAGGTTCTTCTATGGCATCGTAAAGCACCTTTTTTTGTATTTATTGAGTGTCTTAATTTCTGACAGCTGTAACCCTCCAAAATTGTAGTTGTAATCTTCCTTCGTGCTACAGTTCTTACCTGTTCTCTAATTTTGATCACTGTTTTCCACAAAATATAGTTTTTTCTTGAAATGCCTTGGATATTTTTGGCCTGTTTCAATAAGGAGGTTCAACCAAATCTGAGTTTAAACTTGAACTCTGAATTGATTTACCCTGAGATGGGAAACACTGAGTTTTCGGTTTCAGAACAGCTGAACTATGTTAGTTAAATCCACTCTGAGTAGGTTGACTCTGAGTTTAGTGCTTGCACCACGACTATGAAAAGACATGATCAATGGAGCTCTGAAATTATGATTCACCATGGCAACAGTTCCCGCCAAAAAAGACGTCCACATACTTCGAGCCAATGCTTAACTTTAATTCTTAATAATTATTAAGAACATAATCATTTAATTATTAATAATTATAATAGCAAAGGTAAAAACAGGCAGAACGGTAAGTTATTGAACTACTATTAATTTCAATGGTGGCACAAGCAAAAAAAAAAAAAAGAAGAAGAATAAAACAGCTAAACATTACAAGTGCTAAACATATAAAAACATAATTTAATCAGGTAAAGCTTTAAGCATAAAGGATTCGTGAGTGTAGGCTACATGACTTTAAAAATATTTGACATATTAAAATACGTCATATAAAATATAATTCTGTGTCTGTTTCAATTTGCAGCTTTTTCCACGTAATCTAATGCTCTTTTCACATAATTAAATGTTCTCTAATCCAAACTTCTTATTTAGAGTAATGAAATTAACATGTGACCTCTACTCAGCCAACAGCAAGAAGGCTCACAAAATAATGAAGAACATTTGAAGAGGAGATGGAAGTATTTAAATAATATTAAAATCGAACATGAAAAAGAATAAATGTTGCATTTGTGCATTTATAGGAAATAAAGATGACCAAGTAAATTTAACAGCTGTGGTGGTGGTCATGGCATATATCTCAAACTACCTTTTCATCTGCCATCCTTCCATTCTATACAGTAATCAGCTCCTTATTCGATGGGTTTGTGTTCAGGCAATGACACAACAATTTTCTTTACCGCTCTGCATACAGCGGCTGTACTAATGTGATCTGACTACCATTTAAAAATGGCATAGCTAAAATAAATGTGGATATGGCAAAAAAAAAATCAAAATAATCCTATACTATATAATAATTAAATAATCCTATGCATAAAAGGACATGCCGTTTTTGTCACTTTGACAGTGTCTGCATGATGAAAATATGAGCAATAAATTAATGCACCTAAAATGCCCTTCTTACTTAGTATTATTGTCTTGTTGTTTCCAATAATAAAAAAAATCTAAAGATTCTTAAATCAAGATGCATTTTCTACATAAGAAAAATTACATACAGTATTTATTTTTTCTTTTAAGTATATTTTTTCTTATTTTGCATATTATCTGCCAACGGGGTAAGAAAAATAGTCTTGTTTCTATTTGCATTAAGATTATTTTTCAGGTTTTAAGTAAAATGCACTTAATTTAGATTCCAAAATACTCACTAAGAAAAGCATTTTTGCAGAGTGAAGTATTTAAACATTGCTTAAGGTTTTAAAAGAGGCAGGAGGCCGAAAGAAACTCTGGGTTTACTGAAGAAAACCTGCTCCCGACCAGGTTAGGTTCACAGAGTAAGTTTAGAAAGTTTTTCTCTTTCAGAAACAGGCTTGACTTACCCTGCTTTCTCAGGTTTGACAAACCTCCAATTTTTAAATGGAAAACTCAGAGTTCTCACTTAAAGTCTTTTCTGAAACAGGCCCTTTGTCAAGCATATCTAAATTTATAAAAAATAATAATAATTGAGTTTATCATTAAATTGCAGTAAAAACAACAACCCACATGCAGTTTTGCATTTCAGATAGAACAGCTTAAGTATATAAATAATTTAGTTATGTTATGATGGATTACTAGGGACGAACACTACAGCGCAGTGACGCAGCCTTTTTATGAGAAATGCTTTACAAAAACATCAGTGACGTTCAGCTTCTTAGTGTTCCAGAGACACACTTTGCACTTTGCGATGCATAATTAATAATCCGTCTCGCCCTGTACGAAGATCTGAGAGAGTCAGATGAACACTTTCTAGCCTCCTTTATTCACACTGAATCACATGGAGGTCTTTTCATGATTGTATTATTCTCAGTATGGTGTACAATGGTGACACAAACCACAGTACAATACGCAAAAAAAAAAGCTTTTCAAATGAAATCAAAGTCACATTAGGCATTTGAACACAAAGCGTCTGAATGCGCCATGAGACTGCTTTTTATTTATTTATTTGTTTGTTTGCTTGTTTAATGTCATCATACAGACACTAAAAGACACTTCAGTGTATTATGTTTATAGTTAACTTACTGTATGGATACTCAATCCTGTACCTTTACAGTTTGATTTACAGTTGATAACTATTTGGATGCCTATGTATACTTTTAAAACACATGATATTCAATATCAAAATAAGTGGCATCCACAATGGTAAGACTTTGTTTTGAAAGTCCAATCGAAACTACAAGTCGATTACCAGTCATTAAGTCAGTTCTGCGGCGACCCAAAAGTGTAGAGGGATCTTAACCCAACAAAATTTCTTCTTACAAACGTTTGTTGGAAAAGTGAGCTTAAGCGATCATTCCTTAAAATAAACTGATTCCCATCTGATTTTATATTTATTTAGTTGTCAGGTGACAGTCATAGATGTCTAAGTGTCAAAACACTTTTCAACAGATTCAGTTTGCGTATTTGTACAGAAATAGATCAAATCAGTAAATGATGGCCGGTGCAGAGTGCATGACTGCTGCTGTATGAGAAAGACAGAGAGGAAGTTGGTCTGTATGTAGGCAGAGGAGGAAGAAAGACGACGATTAGCCAAATACAATGCTTCTGTCAAGACGGACAGGAAAAGTCTGACAGCTTGTCGCTGTCTTTTTGTCTGAAGCGTGACTGGAAGTCTCTACCTAATTATAATCTTGTGTTGTCATAGCAGGCAGTGATGCATTAGGCTGAAGAACTTTCCAGACGTAAATGGGTGTTTCTATATGGATACTTTGACGTCCCATGCAGGGGTTGAATTTATTAAAACAAACAAATTTTACTTTTTAAACTTTGTTAGGTCACATTAAAACAGTCTTGTTTAAATTAAAGAAAATCTTATTGCAATATGGTCTTGAAAAATATAAATTATTGCATGTACAATCATTATAATATAAAATCGTATTAATTGTGTGAAAATGATTTTTATACAAAGCAAGACTGTGCCCATTTCTGGTGTGATATGACCAAGAATTTTGCTACTAATGAAAGTTTTATTTGCCCTTGTTTTCCAAGGACCTACCAGTGCTGGTGAAGAGCAAGAATATGATGAAATATGAGATGTGAAGAAAATATGGTGTGAGAAATATGAAATCTGTGAAGAAAGGAAAACTCAAGGGAAATATCACTCGTGAACAGAATATTTTCATTTTGAGTCATATCAAATAAAGTAGTACTTTTTCTAAATAAGAATAAAAATATTTAATTGTGTATTTGAGATCTAGAATGCCTATCATCCATCTATCTATCTATCTATCTATCTATCTATCTATCTATCTATCTATCTATCTATCTATCTATCTATCTATCTATCTATCGTCCGTCTGTTTATCTGTCTGTCTGTCTGTCTGTCTATCCATCTGTCTATCCATCTATCGTCTGTCTGTCTATCTATCTATCTATCATCCATCTGTCTATCCATCGTCCATCCGTCTGTCTATCCATCGTCCAGCAGTCTGTCTGTCTGTCTGTCTGTCTGTCTGTCTGTCTATCTATCTATCTATCATCCGTCTGTCTGTCTGTCTATCTATCATCCGTCTGTCTGTCTGTCTATCTATCTATCATCCGTCTATCCATCTATCCATCTATCCATCGTCTGTCTGTCTGTCTATCTATCTATCTATCTATCTGTCTGTCTGTCTGTCTGTCTGTCTGTCTGTCATCCGTCTATCCATCTATCCATCGTCCGTCCGTCCGTCCGTCTATCTATCTATCTATCTATCTATCTATCTATCTATCTATCTATCTATCTATCTATCTATCTATCATCCGTCTATCCATCGTCCGTCCGTCTGTCTGTCTATCTATCTATTTATCTATCAGTCTGTCTGTCTATCTATCTGTCTGTCTGTCTATCTATCTATCTATCATCCGTCTATCCATCTATCCATCGTCCGTCCGTCCGTCCGTCCGTCTATCTATATCTATTATCCTATTATCTATTATCCATCCGTCTATCCATTTGTCCATCGGTCTGTCTGTCTATCCATCCCTCCCTCCCTCCATCCATCCGTATACCTATCTATGTATTTATTTTAAGGCCATCTAAAACACTAGTTAGGGGAAAAATTGAATATAAGATTTATAAGATGTAGGTCTTTCTGTAACTTTACTAAGCAAGTTCCTCACACTGTTTTTAGTCCTATGATCCAACTGGGATTGTTGTAAAGCCCTGGATAACTTCTGTCTTACACAGGCAAGGCAACATGATCATTATATTTTACAATCTTCAGGATGAGCCACTTGAGCCAACACAAACGCATCTAGTCAACAGCAGCATCAATTTTCTGCCAAATCTCTAGTGGACACTTCGTTTTGAGTAGCCCAGCGAATGTGTCTAAGAAGGATTTCATCTAATCAGAGCAATCAAAGCACATTTTCAGAGGGGATACTGGAGCAGATGCTCTAAGTAGTCATACAAGATAGAGACATAATCCATATTATATATGCTGATGTAGACATTCTCAAACACACAGCTAGCATGTTTATAAGTTATTTACACCTATAGACTGTAAATATTCATAAATATTCATAGAATTAACTGAGGGTGTAGGTGTGATGACAGTTTACATTAACATGTAAGCATCCTGATACTACACCAGAATTTTACACACATTTAAATATGTGAATGTATACATAAAGGACCAAATGAAACAACAATCAAACATTGATAATAAGCTACAAATGATGCACAAGGGACGATGAAAAGATACACTACTGGCCCTGGGGAGAGAAGCAGCGAGAAATAAAGAGTTTAGGAAGGAAGAAATAATGAGCAAGCAGGGGAAACAGAGATAGAGAGAAAGAGAGAGAGAGTAAAGTGGGGCTGTGAGGTACCACAGGGGTTTTTAACGTTTGATTGAGGTTGTGCATCATTAGATTCTCCCGAAACCTGATTAGAGCACTCTGGGCTTTTGTTGTAACTATTTTTGTATCCAGACAAGCAGAGCTAAGGGAATTACTGAGCACAGGAAGAGAACAGCGACTGCCTCAGTATATGAGGTCACAGCCACACTGTACGTATATTAAACATTTCTCACTGCACGTCCAATTACATGATATAAACGACAAAGATAGATAGACTCAATATTAAATTAAAAAATATATTTTTTTTTTTACTTTGTCCTTATTCCTTACAGGGTTATTATTGGTAAAACATTTAAAAATAATTATAAAAATTAATAAATTACTGATATGAAATAAAATATTTAAAAACTTTAACTTATGTAAACAGATCATTTCACATTTTTGTTTGGTTTAACTTGAGTTATTAAAATAAACTAAATACACAAAAAATATATAGACATTAAAATAATAATAATAAAATACATTTACAAAAACTATAAAAAAATTACTAAAACTTTAACTAAAATTCAAGAAAAAATTAAAATATAAATATAAACAAAATATATCAAATATAAAAAATAAAATGCTATATAAAATAACACTGATTCCTAAGGTGTGCAAAAAATAGACCATTTCAGGGCTGGATCCATTTATGTCTCTAACATCCAAATTGTATTTTGGCAGCTCACTGTGTCTAGAGAAATATAGCGGGCTGCCAAAATACCATTTGGGTGTAAGAGATAACCTGAATGGATAGTCAGTGTTTGCAAGGGAGCAAACTGTCTCCCAATTCAGTTTTATTTCTGTGTGTGTCTTTTTGTTTGATTAACACAGAAATTAATTTTAATTTTAAGGTGCTGGTAAATAAAAGCGGTGATGAAACGAAAACAGCGACAGATATTTTCTTTCAAATTGGGATGCATCTGAGTGAAAAAGATAATTGTAAAAGAAAAGAATGATCAAGGCTTGCTTCTATCAATCGGTTGTTCTTTAGATGAAAGCAGATCTGAATCCAAGTTTGTAGTTGATAGTTAGAAAGTGGCAGAGTTTAAGCTGACTAAATGACGGGAGACGTTGATATACATCACCAGAAAGAAGCACATAAAAAATACTTTAAGTTGTGACATTTTTATTAAAAATGATTAGGTAAAACAGGAAAATTAAAATAAAATACACTGGCGTCTAAAAGTTTGGGATCAGTAAGTCTCTAATGCTCATTAAAGTTCTATTTGTTTGATCAAACATACAGAATAAAAATAACAATTTAAAATAAAAGTTTTCTATTTTAATATACTTTAAAATATGATTTATTTCTGTCATGCAAAGCTGAATTTTCAGCATCATTACTCCAGTCTTCAGTGTCACATGATCCTTCAGAAATCATTCTAATATGCTAATTTATTATAAATTCTTTGATGAATAAAAAGTAAAAAAACAGCATTTATTCAAAATAGAAATCTTTTCTAACCAAATAAGTCTTTACTATCACTATTTATCAATTTAACACATCCTTGCTGAGTAAAAGTATTAATTTCTTTCAAACAAAGAAAGAAGTAAAAACAATTACTGACCCCAAACTTTGAACAGTAATGTATATTGTTGCAAAAGATTTCTATTTTAAATAAATCCTGTTCTTTTCAATATTTTATTAATCAACAAATCCAGAAAAAATGTATCACAGGCTCCAAAACAAATAATAAGCAGAAAAACTGTTTCCAACACTGATAATAAATCAGCATATTAGAATGATTTCTGAAGGATCATGTGACACTGAAGACTGGAGAAAATGATGCTGAAAATTCAGCATTGCATCACAGAAATAAATTATATTTTAAAGTACATTCAAATAGAAACCCACTATTTTAAATTGCAATAATATTTCACAATATTAGTTTTTTGTGTATTTTTTATCAACTAATCAGCCTTGATGAGCAGAAAAGGTGTCTTTAAAAAATCCTACTGATCCCAAATGTTTAAACGGCAGTATATATGCATAGATACAAATATAGTTATATAAAATGTTTATTTAAAATATAAAATGTTTGTCAATAAACTAGAGTGCATCTCTTCATGTCAATGTAACTGTAATGCACTTTTCTCAAAAACCTTTTAGCAGACTCCTTTAGTTTAGCCAAAGTATGTGTAAACACACACACAATGTTTAATAAAAATAATTATAATGCATTTTATTTATGGGCACCTTACAAAACACTCAAGGACATGCAAATAAACCCATAAAACATGTATGACTTTATATTTTCCATGGAATGCTAAATAAAAAAAATCATACAGCTTTAAAACATCAGGGTAAGCAAAGATGTCATAATTTTGACTTTTGGGAAAACTTTCCCTTTAATTTGGGGGTCAGACTTCTCCAAACCCACCCTCCGCCCTCTATTAGTTCTCCAACGCACAGAAAGCTAATGAGGCTCATGACGCAGGACTCTAAAGTTATCAGAGCTGATTTTATTCTGCTATCTCTATGCAACAGGGCAAAGCAAATCTGTCATTATATGTGGGCTGCCACTGTAGAGCACTCCCTTAGGGCACTACAAAGCCACTCTTGGAACACTACAGGGATACAGCTTTAATGCATTAGGCTGCTGGCCCGCACACTAATCAAGCCTTATGCGCAACATCCCTCTAAGTGCAGTCCCGTATCCCTCTCGTTCCACTATCTGTGAGTCATGTGGCGCTTCTTTGCCTTGTTTTTAATTCCGTAAACCCCTCCTATCCAACCACACGTTCCACTTCCTCCTAGTCTTATTCTTCCCCCGTCACAGTCTTATTGTTGTCGCTTCGTAATTCATTTTCATACACAACTGTACCACGACCCAGGAGCTGTCAGTCATGCCATTCACTCGGCTGACGGTTGGCGATAGGGTAATATACATGAA
Organism: Garra rufa; assembly: GCF_049309525.1. NCBI lineage: Eukaryota > Metazoa > Chordata > Actinopteri > Cypriniformes > Cyprinidae > Garra > Garra rufa. Next base: position 17,887,825 of record NC_133366.1, read on the forward strand.
ACATGAAAACCCTCACACATACACTCACACGTCCAGCTGGTAGGTGTAGGTGGAGCGGGGAAAGCCTGTTCATCCAGTCATCTTGTGTTTTTGTGGAGGTGGAGAGGGAGGGAGGAAAAGAAAGAGGTGTCCAAAAGATGAGCGAACGGAGGAGGTGCTAAATAACAACATGGACATCCTCGAGTCTACTGTTGTCTTTCGGTTTGTCTGTCTGTTTATTACGAGAATCTCTGGAATGCCTCGTTCTGATTGGTCAGTCAAAAAATGATTACTGTCCAGGGCAGTGCTGACCATTCACTCTGAAATCCTGTTTCCTAGCTGTGTTTGGTCTCTTCAGAGTCTCCACATGAAAACTAAAAGACCATGTCAATTGATCAATTATTGTTTGAGTTCTGTTTTCCAGATAAAAAAAATCATTTCAAGTTTCAAGGGTCCTGATCAACCCGCCTGAGTTGATATTGTCTTTTACAGTTGAAGTCAAAAGTTTGCATACACCTTGCAGAATCTGCAAAATAAGAGGGATCATACAAAATGCATGTTATTTTTTATTTAGCACTGACCTGAATAAGATATTTCACATAAAAGACATTGAAATCCACAAGAGAAAATAATAGTTGAATTTATAATGACCCAGTTCAAAAGTTTGCATACACTTGATTCCCAATACTGTGCTGTTACCTGAATGATCCACAGCCGTTTTGTCTTGTTTTGTTTAGTGAAAGTTGTTCATTTGTTCAGTCCCTTGTTTGTCCAGAACAGTTAAACTGCTCTCTGTTCTTCTGAATGATTTTGAGATCCATCTTTTCACACTGAGGAGAACTGAGGGACTCATATGCAACTATTACAGAAGGTTCAAATGCTTACTGATGCTTCAGAAGGAAACAAGATGCATTAAAGTCAGGGGTGTAAACTTTTGAACAGAATGAAGATGTTTAAATTTTTCTTGTTTTTCCTAAATATCTTTTTTTTTTCATTTAGTACTGCCCTTCAGATGCTACAGAAGATACTTACATGCTTCCCAGAAGACAACATATGTTAAATTTACCCTGATCTTCAATAAAAAAAAGTTTTCACCCCCTGGATAATAGTTGCATATGAGCCCCTCAGTTGTCAGTGTGAAAGATAGATCTCAAAATCATACAGTCATTGTTGGAAAGGGTTTAAATACTCAAAAATGCTGAAAAACCGAAGAATTTGTGGGTCGGACTTAAGAACAATCACTAAAAAACAAAAAACACAGCTGTGGATCATTCAGGTAACGACACAGTATTAAGAATCAAGTGTATGTACACTTTTGAACAGGGTCATTTTTATAAATTCAACTATTATTTTCTTTTGTGGACTATATGTAAACATCTTTTATGTGAAATATCCTATTCAGATCCGTACTAAAAAAATAACATGCATTGTGTATGATCCCTCTTATTTTGGTAAATAGCAGATTCTGCAAGGTGTATGTAAATGTTTGACTTCAACTGTACATGGATGTTAAAGAAATGGTGCTGTATGTCAATTAGAAGCACTTTCAAAGCAATGTCACAAAATATATAACTATTTGTTTTAATGATTCTATGTGAACTATGTCTAGTGTGGTAAACGCAGTCTATACCTATAACACAAAAAGCTTTGGCGTGATTAACATACTCAAAGGAAAATGGCTTATAGTTTAGCTGATTCCAGGAAGATGCCCAAAAAGGAGATGCTATAAGACCAAATTTGGTATTGGTTTATCTTTCCTTCCAGCAGCAAGTGACAGTAATTGCATTCTTTAGTCACCCATTATCAAACCCCTTAACGACTAGTCTTAGTGTTAAAGCTTCATATTTCTATATTTGAAGTCATGACTTGTGTCCCTGGAGCATTAAGTCTCCCCTGCAAACAATGCGTTTGTTTCATTCAGGCTTCTCATTAATAATGCGGAGGACAAGATAATCCAAAAGGGACGCATATGCGAAGCCAAGAAACGAGCTGTGTGCCTCTTTCATGTGCCTCGTGCGCTCCTCCTCGCATGCTCTCAGCTCAGTCATTACCGGGCGCCGTGCCTGCGCTCCCCCGCCCTTTCCCAACTACGTCTCCACAATCGTAACTCTGAGCTAAGACGTCCGACTTCCCTCTGTCCAAACTGGTACGCGAGAGCCCTCCCCTCCTCTCTCCGCGCCGCCTTTTCCGTTTGCCACCCTCGCTTGGGCTTGACCCGACTGGTGACGTAGGAGAGATTCCGTGGTGCCCACAGCCGTAGGCGCGCGCTGCGCTCGGGTATAAATTGGGCCCGGGACCCATCATTCGGCACTCTCTCAGTCGCTCCGACTCGGGAACCAGAGCATCAGCGGAGATAGCAAGGAATCAGTCGCCAAACTCCTTAGGCTAACTCGCTCTCGGCTTTGGTTCGGAATGGAAACATCAACTTTTACGCGGAGCCAACGCAGCTCCTTTGCGCACAACTTTAAGAGTGAGTTTTTGCTTCTTCTCTGTTTATCTTTATTGTAAATGTATTGTGAAATGTTTACGTTTCTTGAGTATTCTAAGTAATGGAAATGAATGCATTTAAAATAATGTAAGAATTAAGAATGTGATCAAACTGGCTTTCGAGAATGCTTGCTTTTACGCAGCTACAGATGGTTAGAATATATACTTTGTGCATGATGCGTAAAACGTTTTGCATTGATGGTTCTTTGAATTATGACTTTATTTAAACAAGTCTTAGTACCTTATGTACCTATATATTTAAAAGTTTGAAGTTTAACATGGAATTACGTTTGGATTTTTCAAATGATTGTAAAAAATGCTAAGCTGCTGCTTAAAACTTGTCGCAACCTGCAGTGATAAGTTAAATCTGACTTTTTTTCTGATCGTTTTACATTGCATTACTTATAAAGTTAAACTTAGAAAGGTTCTAAAATCATGTGTTAATGAGAGAAATAGTCACAACGTAAATGAATGGAAACCAAAATGTTGTTATAATGATGAAAACGTATTAGTGCATTTGTAAAAATTCGTTTGGAGATTCGTGACTTTTTCAGCATCGAATAATCGTATTGTCATTAATTAATGTATATAAGATGAGACTTACATAGCTCTCTGAGCAGTTCAATTATTAAGACGTTGTGATGTGACGCGCTCCTCTTTCCACCAGGCGCGCTCTCGCTTTGGCTGGTTGTCTGGCTGGTCGTGGTAAAACCCGTGCCTGCGCAGAACTGCCCTCACCGGTGCGTGTGTTATCCGACCCCCATGACAGTGAGCTGCCAGGCGCAGAACTTCACTATTGTGCCCCACGGCATGCCCTACGAATCCCAGCGTGTCTTTCTGCAGAACAACCGCATCACTGAACTGAGAGTGGGGTCTTTTGCTTTCGGCACACAGGTAATGTAGGCTCTATATGTGGGACATTTAATATTTGTAAATATACATTTGAGATTGTATTTATGAGATATCAGTCCTTTATATTGTCTTATTTACTAATTTTGTATTTCTTCTCAATTTCTTCACCTCATTACCTTTCCCTCCCTCTACCTTCTCCTTTCCTTTCTATCTATGAATTCATCACATTCCAGGTTTTGTGGCTCTTCTCCAACAACATCACCTGGATTGAGGCCGGTGCATTCAGCGAGCTCCGTGACCTGGAGGAGCTTGATCTGGGTGACAACCCTCACCTGCACCGCCTAGAGGGTGGAGCTTTCCGCGGACTGGAGAAGCTCCAGAGCCTTCACATGCACCGCTGCCGGCTGGCCGCCCTTCCCCATGACATCTTCCACAAGCTCTACAGCCTCCAGTTCCTCTACCTGCAGGAGAACCAGCTCCACTTCATCCAGGATGATCTCTTCGCTGACCTGATCAACCTCAGCCAGCTCTTCCTGCATGGCAACCGCATTCGCACTCTGTCCGAGAATGTGTTCCGTGGCCTGGTCAACCTCGACCGTCTGCTGGTGCATGACAACAGGATCCGTCAGGTCAATCGCCGCGCTTTCCGTGACATGGGCCGATTGACCATGCTGTTCCTCTTCAACAACTCCCTGGCTGAGCTGCCCGGTCAGGCCATGCGTGACATCTCCTCCATCGAGTTCCTGCGGCTGAACAACAACCCCTGGGCCTGCGGCTGCGAGGCTCGTCCCCTGTGGGAGTTCTTCAGAGGCGTACGCGTGTCCAGCTCCGAGGTTATGTGCGCTTCCCCTGCTTCTCGTCGTGGACAGGACCTGCGCTTCCTCAGGGAGATGGACTTCGCTCTGTGCCCGCTTCCCGACCCCGGCTCCCTCTCCGGCACCACCACCACCACCTTCAGCACCAAGACCCGCTGGTGGTTCTCCAAGCACAAGCCCGTCAGCACTTCCAAGGGCATCTTTGAGAAGACCTCCGAGACCAAGGCGTACCCCTACAAGTCCCAACATCCCTCAATCACATCTTCATCCACAAAGTATGAGCTTGGAGAGGAAGAGGCTCTTCTTCCCAAGCTTGACCCAGAAGAGTATTGGGCCAACTACGGCAATGAAGATGCGGGCATCACCTCCCTGCGCTGCTTCGAGCTCGAGTGCCCGCCCGAATTCGACTCTCTGCCACCATCTTCCTATTCTTCTCGCTCCTCATCTTCTGTTCTCTTGCTACTCTCCATGTCTGTCTTGACTGTTTGCATCCATCTTCTGTTTGGCTGAATCTGTCTATCTCAGAAGAACCCACTTCCCCCTAATTTTTTCTCCTCTCTGGAGGAGGGAAAACCCTGTTTGCTCAATTTAACTCTTCAATGCCTTGATTCCTGTTTACTATCAGCCTTAACTGTATCTTTGTTCTGTTCAGTTTGAGCCTCTAGTTCCTAGCATCTAGAGGGCACTAGACTGATTTAGGATACAGTGGGTAAGCAGGGAACGTTGGGCAGTACAGGCCCTTAATGGAAAGTAATGAAAGCTGTTCAGAGGGCTTGGCTAGTTAAGCAGATACTCGGTCCTTCGTTTTTTAAGGGCAAGTGTATTCTAAGCCTTCTCTGTCACAGTCAGTGCAGACAGAGGATAGAAATTTCCATCTTAGGTTTACGTACAATATTTGTATGCTTTTAGACTTTTCAGCCACTCTAAGTGCTTCTATGATAGTTGTAATTATAGCTTGTGATGTCACTACGACACCCTCTTTCCAACAACGCTACAGCACCATTATTTCAGTAGTTAGTTGGTAACAATAGCATAATGAGCAAATCTTTTGATTCCCTTTGGAATGCAGCGATCGAATGTTATAACAGAAGGGACTCAAAATCATTCAGGGCTCGAAAAGCACAAAAGGAACGGCGTGCAGCAGCGAAGCAAGATAGACAAAGCACAATGGAGTGATGAGTTTTAAAGTGTTGCAATACAGCTACAATTTAAGATGCAAAGAGAGAGAGAGAAAGAAAGAGAGAGAAAGCAGAGAGCACGCACAAGAGAAGGTGAAAGAATTCATTACATCACCCACCAGCTATGACAGCAATTATCACTTGTGTAAATATGACATCTTGGCAGAGGGAGCTGTAAATAACGCTATGAAAGGCCTTATGCTTGTCACTGTTCTGAATGGCCAAGAATGTCACTGTGAGTAACGTCTGTGATGTTATTTCTATGGTCAGTGCATGGAAAGATCAGTCAATGGTGTGAGAATGTGTGAGAATGTTCTTTTTCTTTTTTTTATACTGTATGTCTTTCAAAGTACTGTTAAAATGTTGGGTCTTCACTGTAAAATACACTACCTAAATTGTTCTAAGACTTCCCTTTGTTTACTCTTCTTTTCAAATTCAAGTGTTACTGATTTTATCTGAACATTCCAGCAAATTTCATCCTTTGTCATTCAAAGTATTGATTTTTAAATTAAACCAGTTAATTAACAGCTTGCAGCTGTAGGAAAAAAGGGACTGAGTTCAATATGTGAAAGACACTATGGAAAGACTTCAAGTTTCTTGAAATGAACTGACTACTGTGAAAAAAAAAAACAGAAAAATGTGCTTACTGACAGATTGGTGGACATTCAGAATAATGTCTACCATTGGTCATAAACATGTCTGAATACAGATTGGACTCTTGGTGGGCTTGCTGAAGGCAATGGCTTTCTTTGGTGGTCCTTGCATATTCCCTTTCCTCTTCTTTCGAACTGCAATAAAGAATCGAAATGCTTTAGGGAAAACAAACAGAGAGGGCAAGGACAAGAGGAGAGAGAAAGAGAAAAAGAAATGCACGGAAAGCAGGGGCGGATGTGGGTGGTAGAGGCGAAGAGATGGATGATAAAGGATGGATATGCTCATAAAATGCAATCTAAAGTTACTTAACACAGTAGGATTGTTTGATCTACTGTTAATTTGAACAATATCTGTTTTGTGTTCACCCTGAGACAACAAACAACACTGATCTTTTTGTTCCCACGGATGTTACCATGACACATTATTGTCTTACAATGTTTGTATGATGTGTGAATGTAAATCTCAGCCGAACGGGTAAGGTCAAACTGCCTTAAGGTGCTCTCGAGTGACCATGTTTGTGAGGTTGCTCACAGATGACCAAAGCATTAGTTATACCTTTTTACCCAGAATGTATGCAACTGAATGTAAGAATGTGAAAGAATGAGCTGTTCAATATTTTGATTACAACACAAAGTGATGGACAGAAAGCATGACAAAAAAATAAATGCTTATCTGTGAATACGAAACATCTCTGGTGTGGGCGTACTTTCTTTATATCTCCATCCAACGGCCACGGCTTTACAGTAGAATCCCGCATGTGCCTTCTCTCCCTCGCATCTCTTCATAGTCTGACCTCCCTTGACACATACAGACAGACAGACAAATAGACAGACACACACACACTCACTTTCTACTCCTAGCCGCTTGTAAAGTTCTTTGAAGGCAACATCATTCACTATAACATGCAGTTACCATGCAACGCACTGGCCGCCATTCAGCGCTTCAATTCAGAGTATGCAAGACGTGTGCACACCGGGCCAACAAGAGTAAACGCACCCCTGTGTCTGACAAAAAGATGCAAAAGGATGATGTTATTGGAAAAGGAATTCGCAAAGCACTCCAGCTGTGGTATTGAATACAGAAAGCTTTTCTTTTTCTTTCCAAAGCAGTGCTGTCTTTAGCAGATGGCTTGTACTGAAAGAGCAGAGTTTGCTTCAGTCTCCCACCATGTGCAAAGGCAGGCTGTTCTTAACACAAAGTGCACGCATACATACACACACACACACACACACACACACACACACACACACACACACACACACACACACTCACATGCGTATGAGTCCCGGTGAGAGGCTCAAGTGATTTTCACTCAATTCCACAGTAAATCTTCCATGAAAACTACAGCCAACAGGCTGTTTTGTTTTCCATCCAATGCTCAATCTTCAGCCTTTGTGCATTACAACTAGCACTGATTGCGGATTTAAGGCATCAGTGTGATGTGAATCACACTTGTGTACAAATTTTTGTAGTTTCTGACAGACTACAATTACTCAATTATTCAACTAATCAACAAACTGAGTAAACCTTATATGGCTGATTATGATGCATGAGACTATTATTTGAATCAGGCATTTGAATGTAAGACATCTACATCTTGATACCCCCATTGGACAGAGTACAGTTACGCAAATAGTCCCTTCATCATCCCACCCACCATCTGCGTGCTCATTGGCTGTCGGCCATGCTACTCAACAATGAGACACAATGAGTTGGCTGGCAATCGAGGGGTGGTGACCACGTCAATATCACTGAATATGGGATGAAGAATGAGTCACTGATTCACATGAATGGGGGATATGTGTGAGGAAGAAAGAAATGGGACTTACTTTCTGTTTTTTATTTGTGTGTGTGAGTGAATGAGTTTACCGGAAGTTGCTCATCACAGCAAGAGTTTGGAAGTGTTAATAATCGCACCCATGAAAAAGAAATGTCATATGAATATGGTTACTGGTACATATCGACACATACACATGAACATCCCTGTTTAGTGCATTTATGCAGAAGCATGCAGACTCTTGTGAGTTGAAAATGCATTTTCTCTCTATGAAACATGATTACAAACTTACAAGATCAAATTTCTCATTCCTAGCTGCTGCTGGGGTTTCTCATTAGGTATAAATTAGCAGTGATTTTAATATTTTCGCACATCTCTGTCTAGCGTGCAGTTCAGCACGGCTCAAAGCTCTCATTCTTTGTTACATATTCGTTTTTTTTTTCATTCTCTCTTCTTTCGGTCTTTCCGCTCAGTTTGTCGTCATCAGCTCCTATCTCACCCCTCCCGCACTTTTCTCTCTCTCTGGTTTTCCAATTTTCCTCACTTTCTCCAGCTCTTCTTGACATGAGCATGTCACCTTTATCTTCCTATCACGCATCTTCTTTGACTCTCCCCTCTTCGGCCTTAATTAAAGGTGTTCAGAGCCTAGTCCTGTTGAATAATAAACCCAAAAATCGATATGTGTTGGAGGCCTAGCATTTAATGTTGTGCTCCTTAATGAATACCAGCAAGGCTATCTGTTGTGGAAAGAAAATAAAAAGCGGAGGGAGTGCTGATTTGATGCGTCAACTCCCATTCATCCCTTAAGCACACTGACAGGTTTTCATCTCATATGTTTTGATGTGTTTTCAAAGTGCTGTAAAACTCATGGTCTGCGTAAATGGAGGAAAGAGAAAGTGGCTGACGTTCAAACTTGAAAGGCAACCAACAGGGAGACGGAGAGAGAGAAAGACAGACCGCAAGAGACATCAGCAGGGCTGAAATAGTGTGTGAAACGGTGAATAAAATGCAGAGAGGAGTGAGAGGAGATGTGAGATATTTGAGTCACATTCTTGGCAGATTCCGGCGCCACAGACATTTGGAGAGTTTATGAATTGCGTATGCAAAGTCGCACACTTGCGCGGGTGCACACACACACACTCATTTAGCCCTAATCACACATTCGCAGAGCGCTGCACTCTTCCCGCAGTGAGGCAGACGGTTTTCAAATGGAGTGCGTCATCACTCTCATCAGTGGACCGTGGAGAGTTCACGTGCCTCCACTGCCTGAGTTGCAATCTTACACACCTACCTGCAACTTAACTGTCTGATGATACTGTCTCTACTGTTTTCATGTCAAGTTAAAGCAAAGACTTTAATCCTAAATACTCCTATTCACTGCACCCATTAAGCTGTCAGTTAGGGACATAGTAGTTCACCCCAAAATGAAAAGTCTGTCATCATTTACACACAAAAGTTGCTCGAAACCTGTATGAGTTTCTTTCTTCTGTTGAGTTCAAAAGAATATATTTTGAAGAATGCTAGTAACCAAACAGTTGCTAATAGCCATTGACTTTCCATACTTGCTACCAGCAACTGTTTGGTTACCCACATTTTCCAAAATATGTTGTTTTGTTTTCAGCACCTGACTGGTCGTGAAAAAGCAAGCCAATCAGTGGCTCAGGTGCGTTCACACTACAGCGTCAAATTTGCGCTCAGTGTCGCTGGCAACGCTACAACGCCATTGCTTTGGGGAGTGTCTAATTTAGGGCTGACACACCTCTGAAAAACAATGTTCACACCCTATTTATGTTCCATTGTCTTCTTTTAACGGCGGTTCGAAAACTAAACTGTAGCATATAATGAAAACATGCAAGGTACATTTACTTTTGCTTGACTTTTTCAATAATATGTGATTTCAGCTCAGTAATCAACCAGTTTCAGAAACACGCGTCATAATCTTGCCTTGCCTACTCTTCACAGCGATTGGTTGTCGCCAACGTTTTGCACTCGAAATTTGCATAAAGTTGAGGAATGCCCAACCTTTTGACGCTCTCAGCCGCTCTCAACGCTTTCTCCGCAACGCTTCCAATCCCAAAATGCACCACGCGACCGTTTACGCTCAACTTCCACATGAATGAATTGAAAACGCTCGCTTCGCCCCACTCGCTACGTGCACCGTGACAGTGCATTCACACTACAGCGTCAAATTTGCGCTCAGTGTCGTTGGCAACGCTACAACGCCACTGCTTTGGGGAGTGTCTAATTTAGGGCTGAGCACACCTCTGAAAAACAATGTTCACACCCTATTTATGTTCCATTGTCTTCTTTTAATGGCGGTTCGAAAACTAAACTGTAGCATATAATGAAAACATGCAAAGTACATTTACTTTTGCTTGACTTTTTCAATAATATGTGATTTCAGTTCAGTAATCCACCAGTTTCAGAAACACGCGTCATAATCTTGCCTTGCCTACTCTTCACAGCGATTGGTTGTCGCCGGCGTTTTGCGCTCGAAATTTGCATAAAGTTGAGGAATGCCCAACCTTTTGACGCTCTCAGCTGCTCTCAACACTTTCTCCGCGCCGCTTCCAATCCCAGAATGCACCACGCGACCGTTTACGCGCAACTTCCATATGAATGAATTGAAAACGCTCGCTTCGCCCCGCTCGCTACGTGCCAGTGTGAACGCACCGTGAGAGTGGGCTTTAGGGATTGGGACCAAGAATTTGTTCTTTCCAGAAAATACTTTCCCATTCGACACCCGCCATTTTGACACTGTGTTCTCACCTATGATGTGACAATAATTGCAAAAATACACCCCATTGAATCAAGTTAAATGTACTTTTTTGGCACCTACAGGATTTGGGTGATTCTTCAACTATTAGCACTGAAAATGAAATGAACACTTTTCACCAGGGCCAGCTGGGGTTTGCAAGGCTCCGGTGCAGGCTGTACCTGTTGGCCTTGTTTGAAATCATGTAAATAGCACAAATAAATACAAAGAACAAAGATACAAATAAAATCAATGTTCAAATGCAAAATAGCATTGCTTGGTCTTCACTGTATAAATTAAATATTGATTAATTCTTGCTAAAGTACAAAGTAATTCAGTCAAGAACAGTAAGTGATTTTCTCTCTTTTATTTTCTTGGATTAATATTAGGATTAGATACCATTCAGTCAACCATTCAGTCAAAGGTTCTTTAAAGAACCATTTTTTGCTTACCTTTTTATAATCTAAAGAACCTGATTTGTCACAAAGAACCTTTTGTGAAACAGGAAGGTTCTTCAGATGTTAAAGGTTCTTTATGGAACCATTTAGACAAAAAGGTTCATCTATATGGCATCGTTCTTCTATGGCATCTAAGCACCTTCATTTTTAACAGTGCATGTCATCCAAGATGTTCATGTCGTTGGTTCTTCAGTCAAAAAGAAATTAAGGTTTTTAACAAAAACATTGCAGGATTTTTATCCATATAGTTGACTTCAATGAGAGCCAATGGGTTGAAGGTGCATACTGCAGATTCAATGCAGCTTCAAAGGGCTCTACACGATACCAGCCGAGGAATAAGGGTCTTATCAACGATCGGTCATTTCTTGAAAAAATTTTAATTTCTATACTTTTTAAATCACAAATGCTCATCTTGCACTAGCTCGACAAACACGTGTGACATAGGCAGAAGTACCGACCCAGTGTTTACAAAGTGAATGTGCAAAGGAAGTCAAACACCCTTTACAAAAAAAAAGGTGAAACAACATCAAATAACTTTTTTTATGAGATTTTCGCCCTACCCTACCTTTTTGAACCAAGGTACACAGACGAAGAACTAACTGTGCTTGACCTTTCCAATGGATTTATTTTATTTATTAAGATTTATTCTTGGCACTTTTGCCTTTATTTTGATAGGAAAGATCAGAATTGACAGGAAGCGAGTTGGAAGAGAGATAGGGGGCGGGATCGGGAAAGGTCCTTGAGTTGGGATTCAAACACAGGACGCCTGGAGCACAACTGCGCAACGGCTCGCTGCCCACAAGGCTATTGGTGCCAACATCTTTCCAATGTTATTACGCAATGCGTGAAGAGCGCAAAGCTAATGCAAGGCGAGCATTTGTAGTTAAATTATGTTTTTGTTTTTTCAAAAATGACCAATCGTTTTGCAGGATAAGACCCTTATTTCTCGGCTGGCATTGTGTAGAGCCCTTTGAGGCTCCATTGAAACTGCAATTTGGACCAATCGACCAATCGATCCTCATTTAAGTCCACTATATGGAGAAAAACCTTAATTTTCTTCAAAAAACTTTTTTTTTTTTTCGACTGACATCTTGTATGATATGGGGGTGAGTAAATTATCAGGAAGTTTTTTTTTTCTGGAAATGAACTATTCTTTAAACTATTACTCCCTATTTGAACATAGACGTGAAAATGCACTATCCAAAGTAAAATTTTTGTAATTCATTAAGGAAAACATTTTATAATATGATTTTGATATACAATTTCCATAGTAATGCAATGTCTGATTTTAAAAGTTTCCAAAGGATACATTTTGAGATTTTAAGTGTTCAGTTGATATATAATTTCTTATGATTTCTAAAGCGTGATAGGGAAAAAGGCAACAAAGAAAGTCTTTTTGTGAAAAAGGTCAGAACTCCTGTTATGATGTATATGTTTTGAGGTGCACTTTTGTCATAAATTAATCTATTACTTGATAGTCCTACATAATTTGTAACACAAAACAGTGGTAAAATATCTATTTAGAAGTCTTTGACCTTCCCAATGATATATAGTTTGTCATGATTAAATTAGGATGTATTTGTAATCTGGTAAAGTAAACTTAGGCATCCCATGTACGGACACCGACAGCAACTAGTAAACTAGGCAAGGTCAATTTAAGAGAAAATGCATCCAATATAATGATACACATCCAATGTCTTCCTCAATGTTTACTCAATATATAACTGACAGTTTTTCAAGGATACTCACCAAGATAGCTATTTCAACGTAATTTTGTATGCACGAAGAGGCAAAACTCAATTTAATGTTCAAGGGCTGTGAGATGCAGCTTTCTGCATGCATGCTGTGCGCACAAAACACGGCGCGCGGGTAAACCAGAAAGGTGTATTTTTTCATTCAAGTGAAGGAAAACTCGAAAGAGAGACGCAGAAGTGGCCCATCAACTGTCCTAAGCGTCTTTTATGCTGGCCTTGGGCAATCGTTTGAAATCACTGGGGCCCCCCACAGCCATGGGCCCCTATAATCACCACCCCCTTTCAACCCACTAGCGACAGCCCTGCTTTTCACACTAGTTTATTTAGTTATATACGGTTTATATAGTTTATTTATTTGGTCTAACTAGCAACATCCAATAGTGAAATAAATGCGATCCCATCAAAAGAGAATTCTGTCATTTTTTCAGAAAGCTGTGAATAAAAATGTGTCATGTTTATCACATCCCAAATTATGTATTGTGTTGTACTGATTTCTGTTGTGAAAATGATGGTCATGAAAATTACATTTTTAATGTCTCCTTTCCTTTGACATGCTAGCATTTTATGTATCACAAAGACATAAAATTAAATAATAGGTTTTACACTTCTTGCATAATTTAGCACAATTACAGGTTGATTGGGAATGACCTAACATAAAACATTTTCCGTTTACCTTGATATTTCAGGGGGGGTTTTCCAAGTGTGCTCTGACACTATTTCTGTTCTTTTTTGCAAGCATTTGTCTCTTGGCAACCAAGTACACCTGCTATAAAAAAACAATTTTCAGTAGCAAAATTGTTATAAAAGTGACCAAAGTTGAGGAAACACTCCCTTAGCATTAACAGTTCTTTGCCATCTTTTATTTTTCAACTCTTCCAGTCTGACCTCTCCATATAACGCATACTGGTTCATGCATATTATCTATTAGGGATATGGATTTAGATGTGAGTGGATGTGTTTTTTTTTTTTTGTTTTTTTTGTGAGTCCACTGAAGACAGTTTGCAAATGAGCAAAACATGGTTTCAACTCCATCATCTGGAATTGTTGACTGCATTTTGTTTTATGCATGTGAAATAGCTGACATGATGTGAAGCAGCAACAGCTTATCATGTGTGAATTTTTATGTGAAACATATCCTACAATGGACCCACCAAGGTGACGCACCAAGCCAGCTGCCAAAAAAGGTGAATACACAGGAGTGTCACTGACTAGGGGTTTGAAAACTGCCAGCACCATCTGCTTGCACTCATTTCTACAAAGCTAGATCACATACTCTTGCTTGCATGAACACCAAATCAGTATCCAAGTTGGATCAAACAGCAGAAATGAGATGCACTCTTTCATCTCTAAGGGGCTGTGTTCATGCAGGAGGTGTTCTTGCATTCAAAACAGCCAGACAGAGCAAAAGACAGAGCAGTCTCCAGGCATTTCATTTTTTTTTTTAAAGCGGAACTATTTTTAACTAGATATGACATCTCATAAACACATCACTTATGCCAGACGTCACAAAGAAAATCAATATCTTGAAATCCTGACTAGTCCCAAAACCTAAAATATATACTTTTTAATATACATGTAAATTGTAACTTTGATAGAAAAAAAACTAAAAGCCCATGTGATTTGTCAATTACCTATTTGTTTCCTCACTGTCTGCAACTGGAAAAAAAGTACTCATAAATCCCTGAGGCTGGATAATTTGCATATCAGTCTGATCAGCCTGACTTTCGAGGATGTGTAAATAGCCGTTTCTGATAATTGAGTCAACAGTTTAGTGTTGTTTTTCTTCTTTATAGCGGCATATTTTTTGTCGCACTATATAAGGCGAGTCTTGTGAAGATTTAAGACTTGTGAGGGCTAATTCAGTTTTGCCTCCCGTCGACCCACACTACACTATTAATATATTTTCGCCAGACAGTTGGTGACGACACAGATGAACAAATTAAGCGTCATCCCTTTTTTCCTTCTCCTGGCAATCCTTTGATTCTGCATCCAGCACTCAGACCGTGGCACCCACTAATACACTCACATCAATAGCATGAATATCTGCCCAGCCTTATTTTCGTTCCTAAAGTGCTTTAATGCTCAGAGCTTCCTATGGTTAAGCTATAGCAACAGACACACTCATATTCAATATTTGAGACATTTCATAACATTCAAAATCATATGCAGTATTAAGAACCATACATCACTGACTCACATCAGTCAACAGTTACAGACAGAAGCTAGACTCCTGTCTGCTGTACTTGACATAATAATATCTGAATTTTAGCCTGTTCTATGTGATGTACCAACAGATTGTTACGAGTGGGCAAAAATCTATACTTTTTATTTGTGATATGTTCTTTAGACAGCGTTGTAACTTTTTACGTGTCCTTGACCTATAAAATCTACTGTATCATATTTATTTTACAATTTCTAAGGCCTCTAAATAATCAATGTTTTGTTGAAAAGTTTGCATAAAATGTTTTGCTTTCTGTTTTCTGATTGATAGTTTATAGAGCGTTTTCACTGAATGTAAATAATGCCACTGAACCAAACAAAACTCACATATTTTGCTGATTATTGCTGCTGAAAATGGCTAATTATTGTCATTTTTGGGCTGTATTAATCAGTCAGACCAGAAAAAACATTTTGAGTACTACAGAGTACCAAAATGTATAACAAATCAAAGAGAAGAGTGCAAAAACTGTCTGAGGAACTATAGGCATTTGTTGTTGCCCAAACTGAACCAGGATTTCCATGGCATTTCCTTGACAACATTTGTGTTTGTTCTTATCGTTTCCGGTCAAGTAGGTGAAATATTAGGCTAATATCTTAATTAATACTGCTAGTATGTATCTTTACCGCCTATTAACTTTAGTTTGTCAAAATATTGTGCCCTTTTCAGCTTACGAAGTCCTTTTCTATATGATTTAGCAGCTTCCACACATTTTTTATAATGCATAAATTTTATATTCATTTTATATTCAATTTTATAAAATTTTATAATCAGCATAAATTAGCAGAACTTATTTGCATAAATGCAAACCCTCTTTACTGTTTTAATCAAGTAAAAGTCCTTTTAATATAATTCTAAAAATTTCCACCATTTATTTTTATAAAGTAAAAGCAAGACTAAATGTTATATTCCTAGTTATATTTCAAAATAAGCACTTACTGGACTGAAGTAACTTGGGTTACTTGATTATCCACACAAAATTGGTTATAAAACTCATGTTACAATGTGGATATCAAGTATAATAAATCAGACTTCATCGAAATATTGTATTGCATTATATGTTTTGCCCCCACAAAACAAAATTACAAAGGTCTGTCACAAAACTAAGCATTTAAATAATCTTACTAAGGTTTATAGTGTGACAAGTAATATGTATATGCATTTTATTTGAGTAGTCTGCTTTTCTTTTACAAACACCACTCAGATTTACATGACAAGCTATTAGAATTTCATCTTATCTTTTGGCCATATAAACATTAGCGAATATTGCTCAGTTGCTCATTTTACTCAGTTTGGACTTCTAAATAAACAACAATAAACTCTATTTCAAAAAGAATGCCTGGGTTTACATGGTTAATACTGTTCTTAAAGCTTTGAATTAAAGTTTAAAGCTTTTAAATTAATCATATGTCTATGACCATATTTAAGCTTCCTTCCTGCATTCCTCACCAAGCCTTTTCAATTTTCTGTCCCTCATCTTTCAATTCACGCACACTGTCTTTCTCTGCATCATCTTGTCTACGTCCTCCCTGCTGCTGTTTTCGTCATTCTATTCTCTTTTGTTTAAACTCCTGCCTCTTCTCTTTCTCCACCCTTCTCTCCTCTTCAAAATCTTTGGCTCTTTGTTCTACTTCCCGCCTCAGCCTATTTTTGCTCCTGCTTGTCTAGGCGGTGCGTAGAAGGATCTCAGTGAGTCAAAAATAACCCAGGACAGATGCAGAGTTGTGCCCTGGGACACTCACAGATCCCCTATCATCCCTCTCAAGATGGCCGACAATAATGACTCATCCGCTGCCTCGCTCCATTCATCTGCCTAGCAGCCTGTGCACTATTAAAGAATGAACTCTCGTCTTCCTACACAGACAGACGGACAGACGAACAGACAGACAGACAGACAGACAGACAGATAGACGATAGCTCTAAAAACGTCCATGCTGTAAATCATACATTCAGCCAGAAAATACATATTACCACCAAGTGTGTTTTGATGAGAATTGTTTGAGGCAGGAAATGAAGGCATCTGGAATGTACTATGTTTTACTTTAAAGACTTTTGCTTCACTGTCTAATCATTTGTCATGTTTCATGGACTTCCGATGCCCTCAAGAGGTGAAAGTTTGCAACAGACTTGTCCAATGACCCAGATTTGTCTATACTGCTCAGTCTGGGTTTGTTTTGAATATTGGAAATCTGTTGATTAGGTCTATGGGAATGCATTGTCTGTTTATGATCCCTCATTTCATGATCATTTCATAACCTAGACCTGTTTTTGCATATTCACTAAAGTGGTTTAAAACTACAGTAATGACTACAAATTAAGAATAGAAGAGTGAAAGTCTGAAGACATAAAAGTTTTGGTTGATGTGTATATGCTCCAGTATATTTATGCAAATCAATGATGACAGTGATGATCTAATTAATAAAACTTTATTTTCTTCTTTTTTTTTTATTCAGACAAACAGCATATTTATTTACATGTTTTATTATTAGATGCTATAAATATTTTACTTTTTTCTTCTTCCCAAAAGTCTATGATACACCTTGCCACAGATTAATACAAATATACATTCTGGCCACAAGGGGGCAGCATTGTACAAATATCATCAATGTGGTCAGCATTGCATAAATATAATCAAAGTTGTCCTAAAGTTTTATAAGAAAATATTTTTTAAACAATCAAACCATATACTATATTAAAAAAATAATTAAAAAAAATTTGGAAATTATTTGTCTATGCATTTGAGGTCACAGAAATAAGCTTGTGTAGGTTAGAAACCATTACTGAACACTGAATGACATGGCTTTTTATTTAAGAAGCAATCAATGAACAACAACATGTAGAAAAAAAAGGATTATTTAGATGTAACTACTAAATTTTTGTTCTGCTCAGGTGTGACTACTTTTTATATAAATACAGTAGAAACATTACCTTCAGTCTTTGGATAAATACACTAAAAGAAATGCAAAGGATAAGGAAATACTGAAATAAAAAATACTCACCCTCATTTGGTAACCAAGTATGATTCTGATCTTTTCCGATGTTCTTTCTTCTGTGGAACACAAAGGGAGAAATCTGTGACTAAAGGAAGAAACAACAACAACAACACATTAAATTGGTGAAAATATATTATTTGTGACATATTTAAAGTTTTTGTTATCAAACAATAGCTTTGCATGTGGAACAGACTGGACTGAAAACGATTCCCATCTCTTTCACAATTCTTTAATTTTATTTTTCATTCTGAACAGCATTGGGCAAGTTACTTCCAAAATTTAAAAAAAAATTATATATTACTAGTTACAATCATTTAAAAGTAATGTTACATTACAATATTACTGTCTCTGAATTGTAATGCGTTACTTTCACTAAAATAGCCACAGAATTACTAGGCATTCTAAAATACTAAAATACTGTTTATTGCTGCTCATTATAGCATATATGAAGACATTATATGACAATGTCATGACATTAAAGCATAATGACTGGCTCCCAAACCTACTAACAACATAATGTAATAGGCACAGTGAAGGCTCATGGCACAGTACAGTAAGTAACAATTATTGTTAGAATCACAAAAGTAAACAAACGAGTCAGGTAAAATTATCGTAGAGATCCCAAACACAATAGACACGATAATGCAACCTATCCACCTTATTTTCCCGTAAGACTGCAGGGTGCGGCCATTTGTAAATGTAATGTGGCTTCCGGTCTCATCTGCGCCCAGCTATTTTTAGCTGTACAAATATCTCGTTTTGCAGCTTGATATTGCAAACCAGTGTCTTACATATTATTTTAATGTATTACCTTAATTATGACAAACATTGGTTTGTATTGCAAACAGTTTTACCGTTTACTGCACTACAAACATAGCCTACATGTCATGGCATGTAGACACACAACCTCTTTTTTCTTTTCATTTGTATTCTTTTTCTTTTCTTTTAAAGGAGTAGTTCACTTTCAGAACAAAAATTTACAGATAATGTACTCACCCCCTTGTCATCCAAGATGTTCATGTCTTTCTTTCTTCAGTTGTAAGGAAATTATGTTTTTTTGAGGAAAACATTTCAGGATTTCTCTCCATATAACGGACTTCTATGGTGCCCCTGAGTTTGAACTCCCAAAATGCAGCTTCAAATAGCTCTAATCGATCACAGCTGAGAAAGGGTCTTATCTAGCAAAACAATCGGTTATTTTCTAAAAAAAAAAAAAATTACAATTTATATACCTTTTAACCTCAAATGCTCGTCTTGTCTAGCTCTGTGTGTACTCTGTGTTGAGATTAAAAAGTATATAAATTGTAAATGTTTTTAGAAAATAACCGATCGTTTCGCTAGATAAGACCCTTCTTCCTCGGCTGGGATCATTTAGAGCTCTTTGAAGCTGTATTTAAAACTCGGGGGCACCATAAAAGTCCATTATATGGAGAGAAATCCTGAAATGTTTTCTTCAAAAAACATGATTTCTTTACAACTGAAGAAAGAAAGACATGAACATCTTGGATGACAAGGAAGTGAGTACATTATCTGTAAATTTTTGTTCTGAACGTGAACTAACGTTACTCCTTTAATTCAAGTTCACAGCACAAGCCTGAGATGCATTGATGGAGGCAACCACTGCATTTTAATCATGATCCAAACAATGAGCAGTTTTTGATTTAAATTAGATTGTATAAAATGTGAAGCACATTAGATAAACATACCTGAACCAAAAAACAGCAGCTGGGCACCCCAAAAGCTTAAATTTCCTCTCTGACAGCAGGTGGCGCTTATATGGGTCAGCAGCTATAGACCATTTCAAGCGCTATTCGGCGGCTTAAGGAAGTGACGTCGTTGGTCCCAGGACGATTCCGGTTAGTGGTCCAGCGCATTCAAAACAATGGCGAGAAGCGCTTTATGAACAGTGGGATTGCGGTCATATATATACAAACATCTTGCTTAAATGTCTAAATTAAAATTAGATCCTTGTCGTTCGGTGGTTGTGTGCTCCCTCTGGGGCGGTACTAACATTCTGAGACGTGTTTAACGGTAGATTTCCGCGAAACGTACCCGTGTTGCGGCAGTGAAGGAGAAGGCTGGATAACAACAAGCAACTCTAGGATATACAGCGCACACTTCGATTCAGGCAAGTAAATATCGTTTTTAATTAATCAGTTTATTTGTATATCTTTACGTTAACTCTTCAAGTATGATGCCGTATAATTTAAAGTAGCATTTTGTCATTGTTTACATATGCATCTAGCTTTCGTGTGTAACGTTAATGAAAAAAGGCAAGTTTTTTATTTCTGTTTTATTGCTAAGTGTTATGTGGGTTAAATTCATATTAGTCGTCTAGTTATTTTGTCAGTTGACAAATGCAGTGAGTAACATGAAAGTACGTGAATGTCGTATTGTGTAACGTTAACAGTTAACGGCAGTAGTTTACAAAACGTAATGTTTATGGTAAATATTATTTTCCATCACATAAGCTTTGGTAATGTTAATTCCAAGATGTACTGACGTATTAAGCAATAATAGCATTATTTTTTTTATATATATTGTGCATTATATTAAATAATTGTTTTTCTACTTTTATCCTTATATAATGTAAACAAAATTTATACAGGTGATTTCTAATATCATTTGTTTCTTAGTCTAGGAAGCATTTTGATGTAAGCAGTTGTAAATATGCAGCAGGGTCACTAAATCTGACAATACAGTGTAATACTGAAATTTGTTAGCTCCCTGTAATTCCCATAGAATTGGTTAAATGTTATATACATTTTCATAATGATGGCTAATATCCTTTGTTTTGTTTTCTAGAAAGTATTCTAAACTGATGTAAACAGTTGCAGAAATACAGAAGGGTCACCAAATCTGAGAAGGCAGTGTAAGGAGAGCCATCATCTGTAGACACCCAAGGACAGCTGATCATCCTGCAGTGACAAACCACATCTGACCATATCAACACCCAGATGTGATTGAGAACTTGAGTGTAGTATTCAGTAATTTAGTGTAGTACTTAAAGCGACTGATGACCAGGCCGGATACAGACTGCTGCTTTTGTCATTTGTTCCCCCTTTGTACTCCATTTCAGTTCAAATGTTGTTTCAGTTGTTGAAGCATTTTATGTTCATACAAATATTTACATATCAATACATGTGCTGGAAATAAAAACAGTTGAAAGTGAGAGAATGCTTTTTGTTTATATACAGTACTGGTCAAAAGTTTGGACAAAGTATTTTTTTTATGTTTTTGAAATAAGTATTTTATGTTTATTAACATGATTAATTATTTAAATGATTTCTATTATAAAAAAATATGTTGTGCAAAGCTGAATTAGCATCAGCCTTTACATTACACCAGTATTCATTTTCACATGAATGAATATATATATTAATAAAATTATAAAATTTGTGTGGGTGTGAACAGTAAATACGTGCATAAAAACATATATGAATGCTTTATGTGTGCATTTATTAATCTGCAGATATACAGGTTTATGTAAAACACGTTAGCCAGCATTGAATTGCGACGATCTTGTTTATTTGTGATCACATGATGACTCGGAGCATTCATACCCTCCACTTGCACTGTTCCACAGCAACAAACTTGACCAGACCAACGTTGAACACATGTTGAAATGAATTCAACACTTAATAATAGCATCAAGCGCTTAGTTTTAATAGCATACATTTAGCGTTGTTTGGAACGATATGTATTGTGAAAAGTAATGTACTAATGAAAACAAATATTTAAACAGAAATACAGACTGACCACGCAATGCAAGTAAATTAATCACGAACAACCTCCGGATATCTTGGGAACAAAACATGAAGTAAGTTGCACTGCTTGCTTCAGACTGATGACATCCATTGTACGAATAAATGTTCACAATATTTCCGTTCATGTGATATGCTTTTAGCAATCTCCCGTGTACACGCACGCAGCATCGATTAGTTAATGAGCAGCTTTTTTACCTTAACTAGCTTTTTCGCTAGATTTTAAAAGAATGTGTTCGTATTGACAGATCGGAGAAATAGCGCTACCGGAAATGTTTCAGGACCGGACATGCGCAGTAACGTTCCAACGCGCTTGTTATTGTTTACATCCTTGAAATGGTCTATATACTGTTTCCTGGGTTACTGCAGTAAACAAAGCAGCGCTACTACTTTACCATACATTTTACCGAGGCAAGATGAAAATATTTAAATTGGCCTTTTCCCTTTAGAGATAAATTCATATGACCCCACCACCCCCAAACCCAAATGTATCACGATTTGTTTAACATCCCTACTGCCATTAATCCTAACTTATTTTCACTATTTTCAACCGGTTTGTGTGCATTACATCCCTTATATGAACCATAGCAACGTTAGCTTACCTTGTCATTATTGGTGTTCACGGGGCTTTTGCTAGCAAGATTTCTTTTGACAGAGGTTGCATATCTTCCACAATATATTCAGCCAGTCTCTTCTCTTCTCGCGGTTCAAGCAGCATGGTTTTGTTTTTCCCGCGCTCTCGTCTGCCGCAGTCATAGACATATTTTACCCGCGATAAAATATTTTTTTTTTCTCTGGTGATGCTGGAAATGGAATGTCTTTTGGTTTTGGTAAAACACTGTTGTAATGTGTGTTACTGAGATTGTAATGGACATATTACCATAATTATATTTGTAATGCATTATATTACTGCGTTACAGCAAAAAGTAAAATATTTCTGTAATGGCTTTTTTTTTGTAATTCGTTTCTCCGCAAACTGCAAACACTGCAAAAGAACATAAGACTTAAGAAGACTTGCAATATGGGTGCACAATTTAAAGAAATCTCAACTAAGCCTTTATATAACAATTATATTGTATGGATAAAGTAAAAATGCACAAATACACATGAGAGCAGAGAAGAAAGTGAGGAAACTTTTTTTTTATCAAATTAACTTAAACAAAAAAAAATGGGATCTTTAGCAGGGCTGCCAACTTTTGAGCTCAGCTTGGAGTGAGAATTCCCACAGCAGTGTCTTTAGGGGGGTCCGGGGGCATGCTCCCCCGTAAGAAAATTTTGAACATTTTACAGTTAAATTCATCTATCTGGTGCACTTTGAGAGTTCACAATTCAGAGCTCCAATATAGTTTCAGTGTGAAAACTAAACAAAGAAAAAAGCTGGTGAATTCACTTGATCTTGAGGTTTAAAGGGGACTTAATCCTCTTATTAGTTGTGATATAGTGTCTCAGTCTTAATTAGAATAAAAAATAATTTGAAAAAAGAATAATGATCATAATAATAATAATAATTTTATAGTATTATTCCAACGACAGTAATATTGGAAAACAATTATGTAAAGTAAATAAAAATGAGTATTTCACCAGTATGTTATTTTCTCTTATTCTATAGTAGGGGAATTGCAATACTTTTGTTGTAATTTCTACACTTACAAGCAGGGCCTAAAACTTTTTGCCATATCTGCCATTTTATTCATGATACAAACAAAATTTTTGGGTGATTTGAGAGAATTTACCAGCCATAAATATATATATTTTTTTTTTTTTCTGGCAATGAAATGTTTTTGCTGTTAAAAAAATAATAATAAATTGAAAATTAGAACTAAACACTGCATTTTAAATCATGATTAAATGATGATTAGGCAGCCGTGGCCTAATGGTTAGAGATTCGGACTTGTAACCCTAAGGTTGCAGGTTCGAGTCTCAGGTCCGGCAGGGATTGTAGGTGGGGGGAGTGAATGTACAGCACTCTCTCCACCCTCAATACCACGACTGAGGTGAGTCCCTTGAGCAAGGCACCGATCCCCCAAACTGCTCCCCGGGCGCCGCAGCAATGGCTGCCCACTGCTCCGGGTGTGTGTTCACGGTGTGTGTGTGTTCACTACTGTGTGTGTGCACTTGGATGGGTTAAATGCAGAGCACAAATTCCTTGTATGGGTCACCATACTTGGCCTCACTCACCCCCTTTCCTTTCCTTTCCTTTTAAAAAAAAATGTGCTACACACATGTTCGCATGAGCAGATTTTTTATTAAAATTTGGTCTGACTTCAGCATTGTGAAATTATTTGTTATTTTTTAATATATTTATAAAAATGTCATACTGTGTTGTTATTATAAAATGTAAAATAACTGTTGCAGTGCTGCAAAACTATTAACTTTTCTTGTTGTGGTAAAAAGTTATGTTCAGTAAAAGAATTCCTAGATTTATCCATTATAAATAATTGCAACTGCATTTAAAAATATATATATTTTGAAACGAAAATTCAAATATTTTTCTGTAGTCTGCCGTTCTGAGAAATTATATTTTTCTCATATTCGAAAATTAATCCTTCATTCATGAGGGATTTATCACTCCCGAAATTCTGCTTTTTGTACCGGGTATACAGCTGTTAGCAGGATGAAAAACAAAACTTTTATTCAAATTCTAAACGTATTATACGTAGCCTTGGAGTGCGCAATAGCCCTTCCTTGATAATCACTAAAAACGTGTCGCTTCAGTTAATCGCAAAAGTCCTTTTATTATCAATGAACTGCTTATTACAGTGAGAGTCCACAAGTGCAATCTAGCGTTTAGAGGTGAGTGAATTCAGAACGCAATGTAGCCAATCACAGGCGTTCTTGATCAACATAAATGTCTGTGATTGGCTACATTGCTCAGCGCTACGAGAACAGCTTGTCTTTTGGCGATTTCCAGAGCACAAACACAAATACGCACTGGAGCTTTTGCCAAATCTGTTTAGCCAATATCTTATTATTACAGTTTTAACTGAGGGTGCTTTTGACTGCGTGAGAAAATGGATGTGTGGCGTGAGAGCGTGTGAAAAGAGTCAATTGCGTGAGTCTCACGCTGAATGCGTGAGAGTTGGCAGCCCTGGTCTTTAGTTAAAAATTATGTAAAATGAGTTTAAACTCAAGATAGGTCATAGGTGTGTCACAGTGTAGGCGGGTTGAGGAGTGGAGATGGAGAACCGGAGTAAATGAAATTATATAAGTTTATTAAACAAAACACCGACTATAATTACAAACAAACAAACAAAAACCAGGAGCATAAAACAAGCACATGTCACATCAACGACGGACAGCTGGGAGTGATCAGACACAGACTTAAATACACAGAAAACAAGGCGTGGTTACAAACAAGATAACGAGAGGGAAATACAAATATGGGCAAGACTGAACCAACTAAACACAAACCAAAAGGGGAAGACAGGGACTAAACCATATGGACTAGAAACAGAAGGGGAAAAACATTGAGAAAACAGAACAGAACAGAGACAAAATACTGACAAGGTGGAGATCTTGGGCCTAGATGTATTTTAAGACAAATTTTAATACACCATGGGAGACATGTTATTTTTTAATACTGCCCTGAATAAGATATTTCACATAAAAGACATTTACACTTGAAAGGAAAGCAAAGGACATGACATGTGGGCAAGTATGGTGACCCATACTTGGAATTTGTGCTCTTTAACTCAAACAAATGCACACACACAGTAGTGCACACACCATGAACACACACCTAGAGCAGTGGGCAGCCAATGCTGGGGGTCTCAAGGGTCCCACCTCAGTCGTGGTATTGAGGGAATATCACAAACGCTGATTAATCGCTCCCCCCCACCTAGAATTTCTGCAGGACTTGACACTCAAACCCGCAACCTTCTGGTTAAGTCCGACTCTATAACCATTAGGCCACGACTGCCCCATAAATACTTATTAAGCTTCAACTGCTCACTGAATGCTCCAGAAGAAAACACGATGCATTAAGAGTGTAAGAGTGAAAACTTTTTAAATTTGAAGATCATGGTAAATGTAACTTATTTTTTCTTCAGGGAAACATGTTACAGAAGTATTTTCTGTAGGGCAGTACTAAATGAAAAAATATGATATTTAGGCAAAATAAGACAAATGTACACATCTTCATGTTCAAAAGTTTACACCACTGGCTCTTAAAGCATTGTTTTTCCTCCTGAAGCATCAGTGAGCGTTTGAACCTTTTGTAATAGTTGCATATGAGTCGCTCAGTTGTCCTCAGTGTGAAAAGATGGATCTCAAAATCATACAGTCATTGTTGGAAATGGTTCAAATTAGGGATGCACCGATACGAATCGGCCGATCATGTTTGCGCGTTTTGTCAGTAAAGCTGGTTCTGTAATCAGCGGTAAATGCCATCAGGTGCGTGATTTCACGTTGAGCCGTATATACTACACACAGCCGTTGTTTACCGACGAGCTGCGCAAATCAATGTTCATTATCAGTGTGAATGTGCGCAGCTCGTCAGTGAACAACGGCTGTGTGTAGTATATACGGCTCAACGTGAAATCACGCACCTGATGGCATTTACCGCTGATTACAGAACCGGCTTTACTGACAAAACGCGCAAGTGATCGGCCGATACGGATCGGTGCATCCCTAGTTCAAATACACAAAAATGCTGAAAAACCAAAGAATTTGTGGGACCTGAAGGACTTTTTTTCAGGACAAACAAGGGACTCATGAACAACTATTGAACAACTATATGTAAACTTTTGAACAGGGTCTTTTTTTATAAATTCAATTATTATTTTCTCTTGTGGACTATATGTAAACGTCTTTTATGTGAAATATCTTATTCAGGTCAGTACTAAACTTAAACTGTATATATATATATAAATGTATATACATTACAGTTTTGCTAATTAAAACTTTCACATTTATTTTATTGTAATACTTGCAGTTTCTTTAGAATTGTTTTTGAAATGAACAATTATTAGAATTGTCAAAAAGTGCCAGTCTGCTTTAACCTCTGCCCGATTTTTTATGATATGCCTCTCTCTCTCGTAAATCATGTGGTTCTTTGTTTATTTACTGAAATTAATGAAATAAACAACACTCTTTAATATTCATCTCTAGTGCTCATCATTACGGTAGCTCATACTATTTTAAGGGTTTCTATATGCAGGCAATGATTGAAATGGAAATATCTTGTCATATAACAACAGACTACAGTTCCCTTGTTGGTTTTTAAAGGAACAATGAATAAGCCTTTCTTCATAGCTGAACATCCAGAATGTGTCAACATTTCTGAGTCTGAGAGGTTTCCTATTGTTCCAGCTCAAGGACCATGAAATAAAATTAAGTCAACGCCCAAATGCAGAGTCTGTTTACATGAATACATGAGCATCTGATCTTGGATTAACAATCTGTTATTATGATGAACTTGTTGGAAAAAGGTCACACATCATGTAGGATATGACATGCATATGCCACTGCCAGACACAGCTACTGTATTCTAGTGCTGCTCTATTTTTACACTCATTGTCATTTGGACCATATCTAGGCATTTCAGAGTACTGATGTTTTCCTGTATATTTCACAGGAAATTACAGTCTGCTTTAGCCCTGGCATCTGTCAGGGTGCTTGTATTTTATGTGTGTTGTACACAGAGCAGTAGATTTGTGTTATTTGGTCTAAAAGAGGTGGCGTGACAGATGTTGGTCAGATTTGTGCGGATATTAGGGGTGGGTGAGGGGGAGACGCTTATCTGTAAAACTCCTGCTGTCCGTTTAATCCTCAGAGCAAGCGTCTTGTCTGTCTGCCTCCCTCTCAGACACACGTATTTAATATGTCACTTTTTATCCTTTATTAAGCTGTTTATGTCTGTCAGTTCATTACAGGCTAAAACGTATTAACATATGAACAATTTGGAAGTCATATCGCCGTTTCATGTACACCAGCGTTCAGGTATCCGTTACGCTCTTTAATCAACACCTGAGATTCGAATGAACTTGACAAGTCCCGTCAAACGCTCTCTCGCGTCTTATCATTGGTCTCTCCAAATGGATTGACAGCACCTCTCAGCCAATGAGCTCGCAGGTGGGCGGGGTCGTGAGACTGTTCTGGGAGGCTCGTGGATGTGAACTGGAGCTCGTGCCGCTGCGCTGAGCTGGGTGAAACTACGGTAAACCTTCGTTAGCTTTAAGCTAAGCGAGCTTTAGCAGTTCATACGCGACAGAATATAGATTTACGCGAGTATCGAGAGGACCCAGAACTTGAATGGCATTATATGAGCGCGATGCTGTGCAGAAATAAGGCGAAAGATTCATAGTTTGGACGCAGGCTAACTGGCTAAGTGAGCCGTCGGCAAGACCCCACCACCCAAAGATTGAAACGGAGATTAAAGCCATCATCTAATCTATTAAAGAGGATAACCAATGTCACACACACCAATCCTCTAAAGCAGCGACGCCAGTGAACTGACAGGTAGGTCGCCAGTGGTGTTATTGTATTTTAACGTAAAGACTGTTTTGAAAAAGGGGCGATATAATGCTAGCTGTCATGCTAATAGTCCTGCCCAGCTGTGCTACTACTACTTATGATTATATGTTAATCGAGCTCTTCCATAGGTAATAACTTATTGATTTCTTTTAACATGTGAGTCATTTATTCTGGGCCTGTCTTTGCTGTCGTTCTTCATGTAGCAGAATAATTCGTGTGTTTTAAAGGGGTGACCACAGATAGACTTTGCGTTCATATGCACTCCTTGCAGTTTGCAGGCAAAAGCATGAAATATGCAGATTAAATAGCGTTTTTTCTTGCAGTTTCACTAAGGTAATCGATCGAGGCCCCGTTATGCTTTGCTTGACGCCACCGCCTTCAAAGCGCTTTCAGTATCGGCGTCGCGGATTCATGTCAGGGCCTAAAAACCGATGACAACAGTGCAGCTGCAGCGAAACACACCCAAAAGATACACACCGCCTCAAAGTAATACAACGCCGCAATGCCTTTTGATTCCTTTTAGCCATTTAATCCTCTCACCTGAACATAATGAGGTCATGTTTGTAAGTTATGCACGGTTTGTGTTTTAATCATGTGTGAGTCATTCATTGTCATCAGATCACCTGCTTGTTAATGCCCTGATTTTAATTCAGGTAACAATGAGTGAAAATAGCAATCGTTGTTTGCAGATGAAATCGTAACAGGGCACTAACTAGGTTACCTACAGTCAGTGATTCACACGTGTGAATGAAAACGTGCTCAATTTGAGCTGGTGAAAATCAAACCGTTTCTGGCTGTGGGCCATTGTTTTTTTTGTTTTCTTTTTAGTGTAGGTCGCATAACTAGCTGTACCAGGTTAGATCTGGTGTTTGTCTTTTTTTTTCTCCCCCAGAAAGGGGCGTGTCTGCAAAAATGAAAAAGTTCAAAAGTCTATGTGACAGATCTCTCTCTCTCCTCATAGAATCAAAGAGATGCTTTGCTTCACTGTCACCATGTGAAATTGGCAGGCGATATAGTGGATTGTGGGAAATGCAGGTTGCCTCAGTTGGCAGGGAGTGTAATGCCACATGGCTTTAGGTTTCAGTCATTCTGTTGTAAGAGGATGGCGAAGAGGAGTCGAGTGAGAGAATTCACATGAAAAGGATGTAATGAAGTGGAGGAATCATTACACACTGTGTGTGTGAACTGAAACCGAATACGTGATTGTATACTCCCAAAGCATGATTTTGTGTTGCGTTATGTTTCGAAATGTGTCAGACAGCAATTCGTAATGCGACGTGACTTTTAGGGCGTGTTCACACGTGGCAAGTTTGGTTTGATTCAAACAAACTCTGGTTTAAATGCTTTGTTATTGTGGTTCATTTGAGTAAGTGTGAACACTGCTGTTTGAACCTTGGTGTGCACCAAACAAGCTCCTCTTTGGGGAGTATTGGTCTGCTTCCAAACAACTCTGGTGCCAATATGAATGCGACACGGACAGAAGACATCTAAATGAAACAAAAACGCTATGTGATGTCACAGGATGTGACCCTAAAAGGACAGGATTGTCAAACAGACCTGATTCTTCTTGTCATAGGAGCTGTTGCCTGTTACAGTTTGGTGTGTATTTGGTGTCATAACTGTTGTCTCCATAGAGCAGATCTCCATGTGGAATTCATGCCACTTTTTTGTCTCCTTGACACTTTTCATAGCAGTTTTGTGAGTTATAAGCATCTAAAATTCCACCATATCTACATGCAAGCTGATTTAGCCCAGGCCAGCATACAGCATTGTTTTGGTTGTTTGCCAAATATGTCATAAAAAGCTGTCCGACTAGGTTGTGATTGTACCCTTCTGCCTTTTTTGTATCTTTAGGTTTGATATTAAGTGTTTGAAGTATTTGAAGCTTAAGTTTTGAAGCGAACCAGGACTAACTAATTGAGTTTTTTGGTTCAAATCTGGAGAACAAAGAGAACTGACCTACAAGTGTAAACACAAGCCCCTTTCACACTTACAGTCTTACCGTTAAGAGATTGTGTGAACAGGACCTTTTCAAAAATACCAGTAAATTTGTTCTGGCAATTTACGGGTATGAGAAGTTGTAACGTTACCGGTAAATTGTCAGTATGTGCTCTGTGTGAACACCGAATAAAGATTACTGGTATGAGCACGTAGAAATCGCTGACGTATAAAGTAGGGCTGTGCAATAAATCGCATGCGATTGTCATGCATATCTCATCAGTAAAGCCGGTTCTGTGATTAGTAGTAAATCTCCATCACTTGCGTTCAAATGGTGCGGTATTTAAAACACTGAGCCGTAGATCACTGAAAAGCTACGCAATATCGCGTTCAAAATCGAATGCGATTCATCCGCGATTTTGAATGCGATATTGCGTAGCTTTTCAGTGATCTACGGCTCAGTGTTTTAAATACCACGCCATCTGAACGCAGGTGATGGAGATTTACTACTAATCACAGAACCGGCTTTACTGATGAGATACCCAGAACAATCGCGTGCGATTTATTGCACAGCCCTATTAAGCAGTAAGCATCAATGAGAGCGATTTTGAACTTAAAAAAGCTGACTGGTCGAAAATATGTTAAGGACCAATACTCATCCTCCAAATACATCTACATAAACCCACGCTTGCTCTGTCTCGTATGCACGCACACACTGTGACGATCTAATGCACTTGTTAATCCTGGATCTTAAAAAACAAATACCGGAATGCAAAAATCCAAATCTGACATTTTCCGGAACAGGATCCGGTAGTGCTTAAAAAATTAAGCACTGGTGGAAACGGTAGGCTACAATTAATCAATTTGTTAATTAATTATTTAACAACAACCATCCTCACCACTGCCCCCCACCGACGATACCATCGTCCATCACGATGTTTCACATTAGACATCGTACGATGCCAAATTGGTCGACATCACCCAACCCTAATTACAAACGTGATATTGATTTTTTTTTTTACAACAGTTCAATAGACAAGAAGTTACTTAAGAGACTTACTTTTTAGACACCATATTGTCGGTTTTCACTCTGTTTCGCCAACAAAAATCATCCCAAACACAGCTACAGCACTGTTTTGTGTCTCTGAGCAACATGACAGCGTTTCGTTCCTGAATGAATCAGCCGTTTAAATGATTCGGTTCAATTGCAGTGACTCATTTATGAACAGTGACTTGCAGCCCAAATGTCTTATTCTTCTAATTCACTGATTAAATGTAAGAATTTGAATCAAAAGATAATGTACACTTTTACAAAAATGGCTTTGTAAAGGTTTAAATGCCCAAAAAAGGTAAAAAATCTATTTAAACTTATTGGAAAAGATTAATTTCTATCAGTGTGAACTGACCACCACACAGAATATGAAGAATATAAAAAAAAAAATACGAGTCAGCTAGGGTTGGGCGATGTCGACCAATTTGGCATCGTACGATGTCTAATGTGAAACATCGCAATGGACGATGGCATCGTCGGCGGGGGTGAGGGATGGTTGTTGTTAAATAATTAATTCATAACGAATTAATTAATTGTAGTTAATTTGAGCCGGATTTTTAAAGAACCCGGCATTAACAAGTGCATTAGATCGTGACAGTGCGTGCATTAGTGATGCGCGGATGGCGGTTATATCCGCGGGTGCTGCGGATAATCCGCGGGTCGGGTGGGTCGGGTAATAAAAAAATGCATTCTGATTATTTGCGGGTGGGTCGCGGGTGGATGAGATAAATCAATAATGATGCAAATATTAACTACATTTTCTAAAACTTGAACGTGTTTTAAATACGTCTTTCATCAGGCAGGCGATTTCATTTGTGTGCGTGTGTGTGTTTGCCTGTTCTAAGTTTTTGGTGACAGAAACGGTGACATATTCCATATAAAGTTTAAAGGGAGTTATACCTGTGCTAATGTTATTGAGCATGGTAATGCAGTGGTGTAGTGCATTGGTCGCTTTGGGTTTACCCACGTCTCTGATGCGCATCATTCAGTAGTGTCCTGCATTAGCTAAAATCATGACAGTCCAACACATGAATAGCTAATTCAGTCGCATGTTAATAAATTGAAATATTTTCCTTAAAAACACCCAGTAAAGACAGTGATGTGGTCAGGACCGTGGCGCCGGCTTCTTTTGAAATATATTTGACGATTGTGCCTGATGCGTCCACAGATGCTGCCTGTTCATTCATACGCGAGAGCATGTCAGGTTAGGCGCGCAGTGGTATAATAATTATTATTGATTACTTATTTGATTCAGTAGATTATAATGAAAACAATACCTTAAAAATGAAAAGAAGCAGATTTTTACGATCAGACCTTTCTTAAACTGGTGAACCCCTGTAAACTTCAGTCCAAGCATGCGTTCAAATAGTAAGTTCAGAGCGGCTCTAATACAGGGAAAACTAAGAATTACAATACGTGTAATATGACGATCGGGTGCGGGTCGGGTGCGGTTATCTAAATCAGAGAAAAATATAGGTGCGGGTGGGTGGCGGGCGGATAATTAATTTGAAGCTGCGGATTCGGGTGACGATTGAGCCCATCCGCGCATCTCTAGCGTGCATGCATACAAGACCGAGCAAGCGCGGGTTTATGTAGATGTATTTGGAGGATGTGTGTTGGTCCTTAACATATTTACGATCAGTCAGCTTTTTTAAGTTCAAAATAGCTCTCATTGACTGCTTACTGCTTAACCCACTCTCTCCAAACGCATTTAATGAGCAGCGGAATGTTTAGAGAGAAAGTGTAATATCAGAAATAATACCAAATCAAGTGAAATATTATTATGTATTAACATTATAAACACTATAAACATAGCTATAAGTTAGTTACCCTGACTCCAAAACGAATCATTTAAACGTAACGGAATTCAGAACAGAACAGGAATGAAACAAAATATATTAAGGTAAGAAACCAAAACAAAGCGAAACTAAAAATAGCAGGCGTTGGGCTCACGTTTACCTCTAATTCGGCACAAATCCAAGTGTTTCCATATTCCCAATGTATTTGAATGATAAACTGTTATTTATAATGTATACTGCATCAGCTCACAGCAAGGTGCAGTAATAAGGCTAGCAAAAGTTTTGTAAAATATAAATAAAATATAATTGGCTGAATCGTATAAATGCTGGATTAAGATCGTGAGGCGGGTCGAATCGAGATCGCGATCTTTTAACGATTAATTGTGCAGCTCTAATAAGCATGCAAAACTTTTGTGTAGCAATCATCTGCAAGCTTTGACATCAACATAAATAATTCCCTTACTATTGGGTTCTTTGGGAAGCTGATCAAGGTTATCTTTCCCTCATAACCAAAAACACACTTCTTTGGTGACAGGTTTGATTTTGTGAAACCAAATGACAAATCCTTCTCGAGCAAGTCCTGTGCAGCTTTGCCAACGACTTCTGTTATTTTGGCCATGTTTAGTAGGGCTGTCAAAATTAATCGTTTTTACGATGCATCGCGATGCAGACAAGGACGATTCGGTATCGGTTCAGTAATAGACCATAACCGATTATAACGGACTCAGTCCTGGTGCCAGAACACGCGACCCGGGGGCCTTATATGATTTCCCGGGAGGGGGGTTGGGCTAACGAGGGGAATACTCTATATGAATAAGTCTTCAGATTTTAACTGAAAGGATTATTGCCACTTTCTTTACACACTGGTGCATTTAACGAACTAACAAACATCAGTGTGCATTTAACAAATGTCTTTTTTTTGTTAGTAATTCATTTAAAAGACTGAAACATTATTTTTATTTGGTTGAAAAGACTGGCTAAAAGCACTGAGTGCGTTTATCTGGCTCAGCGCCGTTTTCTTAGCTATTTTGCGCAAATATAACGTTTTGTTGATATTGTGAGTGCACATAAATAATAATAGTTGACCTTTTGCAGTTTTGAATGATGTATTACTCTTACCTTTATCAACAAAAATGGTGTATTTTAGGTTTCAACTGTTATTAAGAAAAAATGCAAGTGATTGCGCTTGTGCTTCCATGTCAGCTGCAAAGCCCGCTTTCGCTTTCACTCTCCGCACAAATGATTGATAAGCCTCTAACAGCGCACATTTATCTAGGTTAAATGTTTAAATTAATATTGTGAAATGCATCAAGGGTTTTATGTCTATTTATATCTAGATTTTATTTTATGCAAGTGTTGATTTGAGAAGGCTAAATTTATCAAACATGCTCAACTCATTGCCGTTGGCTGCTTGGTCGTTAGGTCATTACTTAAAAAAAACAAAAGCTTGAATTTAACAAACATAAAATGTTCCAAACATATTTCTAAATTAACTCAAAAAGAAAACAAAACGAAATCTAGCCACTTTGCCATTAGAATCCAAAACTGAACTATTTAATGGCTGCAACACAAACTCTGTTCTGATAAGATGTCGGACAAGGACGGAGCTCGGGTCTGAGCGTCTCAGGCTGGGCTGGTGCAGGACTCTACTCCCTCGTTTCAATTAAATAAGATCTGAGCGGTACCTCTCGGTTGAAATCTTATTCGGTTTAGTTTTTCGTTTAAAAAATATACGGCCCTTTTCTGTGGTGGAAAACCCCGGGTTTCGCCACCTGTTAAATATACTGGAGCCACAATATAAGCTTCCCTCACGCAGACACTTTTCAGAAAAGATTATGCCGGATATCTACAACGAAACCAAAGCCCAGGTATTTACTTTTGTGCATTTGTTCTAAATGTTGCTGTTGTCTTCTGTGCCCAGAATTTAGTTTTGTTTGATACATTCAAGAAGTGTGTTTTCTTTGAGAAGGTAAAATTAAAGTTTCACTTCATATATCTGACTGTTTGTATTTATTAACACAATTGTATATATTTGAAGTAAAAAATGAGTATGCAGTGCATCATCAATGCATTGTGATGCATCGAAATATTGTATTGAACCGAATCCATGACATGATAATCGTAATCGAACCGAACCGTAAGACCAGTGTAGGTTCACACCCCTAATGTTTAGTATGAGAATCCAATCTTTAACAGTGTAAATAAGTCAAAATGCATTATTTTGGATATATCTGTTTTGTTACCGGTGTGTTACAGCAGTGCACTTGCAGAGAGAGCGCCTGCCATTCTGATTAGTTGTGATTGATTTTGTCATATCTTGTAGCCTTCTTGCGTCCTGTGTGGACAAATTGCTTGTTACTGGAATTGTATCTGGGGGGTGTTCCATAAAACAAATTTACCAAATAAGCCAGGCTTATTTTGGTTAGTCTGACTTATTGTCACTTGATTTGGCTCAAAATAAGTCAGACTAACTGAAATAAGCCTGACTGGTCTGGTTAGGCCACGGTGCTTGTAAAGGTGTTTACACGAAAAGCAAAAATGAGAGAGACTGAATTTGAGCAAAAATCAACATGTGCCAATCAAACATTTTTCCCGTGTTGTCATGGGAATGTAACTACAATTTATAACCCATACTTATGAATATAACACAGTGACCATAATGAAAGTAAAAGCAAGAGACTGGAGAAAGACGGACCTCCCTTAATGGTTAATCTCTGGCATTCTGTTCTTGTGGACTCTTTCTCTTTCACTTAACATACACACTGAAACCATACACAAGCCTTTCAAATACTGGTCAAAATGTCAGCCAGACTATTTCCTGGCTGTTGCTGACTCAACCACATTGAGTAGACCCTGATTCAGTGGTTGATACAGGCTCGCACAAAGTTGCTCGCTGTAGGATGCACCCCACCAGTGGATGCTGATCTAGGATCAGACTTTTCAAAGGTTTTGGTCTTATGTAGTGTCTACAAACCAAAGCAGTTCAGATTTGCAGCTCCACCCTGAAATGCTTTGGAGTGTTGTCCCTTGGACCTTATGCGGGGTTACGCAGCTATGGCATTTTTAGACCAAACCCCGGGTCAGATTACCAAATGTCAGGCATAGCTAAACTGATAACAAGGCTGTTTGAACTTCTTAACTGAGCAGGCTCAATTCAGCAGATCTAAAAGAAAATATACCCCAAAACTGATCACTGGACCTGTGCAGTTGTGATGAATAATAGTGTTAAATGAGGTGAATGTTTGTTTCAGTGTAATAGTATTGAATGTTTTATGACTTGACAGAACTGTAATTTGGGTTTGGTTTTTTCAATTGTCTGTGTTGAACGTTAAGTTGGTCATAAAGGTTGGACTCACTTATAATGAGTCATAAAACTTACTAAATGTAGGTTTGTGCATAAAACCAGTACAGTAATCACACTGAAAGATCTTGTTATTCAGTTGTTTTTCAGAATGCTTTAGCATTTCAAGGTCATAGTTAGCCTGTCTGCTTCCACATAGACATGGCATTATAAAAGAATAGTTTACCCTAAAACTAAAAATGACTTTATATGATATCTTATGGGTATTGATGACAGAAATAGATTTTTTTCTAAGCTGTCTTTTTTTAGATTAGACACAGTATAGTAGACTCTAACTGCAGGAGTTAGTTACTGTATTGAATTACTGTTTTGAATTGCACCTTCACCCCTTTATTCATTAATTGATGAGGACATCTGTCAACTGTCACCTAACGGCTGTTACTCCAGCATCCTTCTCCTTTATTTTCAGCCGTCTCTATTTGCAGTATCACCTTTCTGTTGTGATTGTGTACGCAATGTAGACTGGTTAAATTCAGTTTTACAAATAATTTAAAAAGGCTTTTGTGTTTTTAGAGCATTTTTATGTTAGTGTACTCCTGAAAATTGGCAGAATTAACTTTTATCAGATTGAAATATGTGAGCCTGGACCACAAAACCAGTCAAAAGTAGCATGGGTATATTTGTAGCAATATCCAACAATACATTGTAAACCACCCTTCCTCCAGACTCTAGGACCTTGGTTTCCAAATGAAATACTTGCTCTCATCTGAAAAGAGGACTTTGGACCACTGGGCAACAGTCCACTTCTTCCTCTCCTTAGCCCAGATAAGACACATCTGATGTTCTCTGTGGTTCAGGAGTGGCTTAAAAAGAGGAAGACAACAACTGTAGCCAAATTCCTTGACACGTCTGTGTGTGGTGGCTCTTGATGCCTTGATCCCAGCCTCAGTCCATTCCTTGCGAAGTTCACCCAAATTCTTGAATCGATTTTACTTGACAAGCCTCTCAAGGCTGTGGTTCTTTTGGTTCGTTGTGCATCTTTTTCTTCCACACTTTTTGCTTCCACTCAACTTTTTGTTAACATGCTTGGATACAGCATTGAATGTTTGTGGCTTACCCTCCTTTTGAAGGGTGTCAGTGATTGTCTTCTGGTGTCAAATCGATTCAAGCAGTCTTCCCCATAGTTTGGTTCACTGCAACCTAGTGAACCAAACTAAGAGACCATTGTGAAGGCTCAGGAAACATTTGCAAGTGTTTTGAGTTGATTAGCTGTTTGGCATATCACTATATTCTAATTTGTTGAGATAGTGAATTGGTGGGTTTTTGTTAAATATGAGCCAAATCATCACAATTAAAAAAACCAAAGACTTAAACTACTTTAGTCTGTGTGCATTGAATTTATTTAATAAGTTTCACAATTTGAGTTGAATCACTGAAATAAATGAACTTTTCCATGACATTCTAATTTATCAAGATGCACCTGTATGTGTACAGGTGCACAATACAGTCATGATAGTATCACTGTGTACGTGCTTATTTCATGAGTGTGTGGTTTCATGATGTAGTTGGCAATACCCAACCCTAATGTGTGCGCACACAAAGTCAGAAAGAGTTGAGGCTTTGCAAACATCCAGACGTCACTTTTGTTTGCATAAGATTTGATAGTGAAAGCTTTTGTGATGTCACCTCAATATGTGTTTGGTTAGCTAAGAGAAACTGGTTAGGGATTGCCCTACAGATGTCTCTGTAATTAAGGTCAGCCCCCCCCCCCCTTTTGTTTTAGTGTCAGTGAAAGAGCTTATTCTTCAGGCTGGCCTGTGATGTCTCTATGTTGGATGTTTGAGCATTCATTTGAATGTGGTTTGATGTGTATATTCTTGAGCAGCAACAACGTATGATAAAATCAATAATGGAAAATAAACAAAGAATTAAATTATTGCTAAGTTTAGTCTTTGTAATGTCACTGATAAAGGTTTGAACATGTCACTGTGTATTTATATAACACTTTGTGCACTTTACACTAGGGCTGTCGACTAACTGTTAGTTGATGAGAAGAGGCTGTGTCGACCAAAATTTTCAGTCGCTTATGGTGCGTTCACACCGCACACTTTGTCTGCGTCAGGCAACGCACCTAACGCATCTAGTTTGACGCATGTACGTTGAAGCTGGCAACGCTTGCTTTTTGGTGCGTTCAGCTAGCTGAACTTCTGCGTTGCTTGCGTTTGCTGCGTTGACGCTTGAAACGCAGGTAACGCTTGAAAAGTTGAAGGATCCAACGGACACAACGCAACGCAGAGCCTCTGACGGACCTCTGACGGACTCAACCATTGACTTTACATGTAATCTTGCCGCAACTGACGCATGACATTTGGGGCGGTGTGAACGCAGCATTAGTCACAGAAAAAAACATCAGCATACAAAACGTTGTGCTTTTTTGTAAAAGACTGAAAGCAAGCAGGATGCACTTTCTGCTGTCTCTGTGTCTGAACTTGAGCGCGTCAAAAAAGCAAAACTCAGAGTAACTTATTAGCATGAAAAATATATCTATAGAGAGTGAAATTCCTTCTTTCAAGTGAACCAATTCAACTGGAAAACAAATATTGTCAGATTATATAATCTGTATGAAACATGCATACAGGTGCATCCACTATTGCTGATATGACAAGTCAGTATGGCGGGCTTTATGTCTCTTAAAGGAGAACTCCGGTGTGATTTTGACCTAAAGTGTATTGAATCATGATACCGAGTGTGAACGTACCTTGCATATCTCATCTCGTCTTGTCCACTGCTGTCCGAAATCTGGGGTCAGTTAGCCGATGCTCACAACAGGTTGTCAATGAGAGTCCATAGGGCATCGAAGAAGCCATGTAAATAAATCACTGTTTTACGCCATTTACGAGGCACAAAGTAGCTCCACACTTCATTGGTAGACTTCCAAGGGCCCTGTCATTTAAAACGAGACATTGAGAACTCAGAAAAAGCACCGGTAGTTTATTTACAAGAAGATTTATACAGACAGTACCTGGAAGAGAAAATCCGGTCGCCGCCATCTTAAACTTAGTCACGATAAGTCGAGTGTCGAGCACCAAGGAATTTATCAGGTTATCAACTTATCAGGTTGTAGTTTCCTTCGTGCTCGACACTCGACTTATCGTGACTAAATTTAAGATGGCGGCGACCGGTCTGTTCCTGGTGGAAAATGTCTGTATAAATTAGGGCTGTAACGTCCCAGTCGATTAGTCGATTAATTGGTCGATACGGTCTGGTTCGACCAAAATTCTGATTGGTCGATTTTTTGCCGCGCTCATTTCATCACTTTGGCCGCGCTCATTTCATCAGGTGGAAAGCACTAATTGCTAATGGGGGTGTTTTCAGAGCACCCCTGTTTCACAAGTAACAGTTTGTTTTCAGAACACCCCCATTGTTTTCACTTTTTTTGGATTAGCCCAACCCACTGGAGAAGAGAGACAGATAAGTAGGCTTTAGAAGGTTTGATGCTGAATTTTATTTATTTAATAAAAAGCTAGTGGACTCAGCGGTCCTTGCTGCGGTATAAACACAAGCATAGAGAGGCCACGTCGCCTCAGCACACCGCGTGCAGTGAAAATGGGAGATTTTCATCATACAGTACGCTGATAGATTAACTGATTCTAAAGGGAGTGTTATATTATATTAGCATTCATTGCAGTCATTAGGATAACAGAGGTAGTAAAACGTGGTTCAGGCTGAATAAATTACGATGTATCATAATCGGTCTGTATATAGGAAACATAAACATTCACCTCTGTAACATCTATATGCGTTAATCAGAATTATGATGCGATCAAATGGCGCCAAACATAGCCTACGCACGTGAATTACACGCGCATCACTTCTCCGCATTCAATATGAACTGAACTACAACATCACCTGATGACAACGGTCAGACATTCAGCGGTAACATTATTGCAGTATGACGGGTAAAGAAAGATTCATTCATTTTAGGGCTGCAACTAACGATTATTTTAATAATCGATTAATCTGTCGATTATTTTTTTCGATTAATCGATGAATCGGATAAAAAAAAAACAAGGGATTTACAACCCTTTATTCAAAAACAGAACTAAAATCTTTAGAAAGTGCACGAACATGTTGCTCCTTGAACTGTTATAATAATAATAATAATAAAATAAAAATGGACTAACACAAAAAACATACACATGTATGCTTTACATCTGCCAAATATATAGACTAAATAAACTAAAATTACTATCCGTTAAGACAGCAGCTTGCTGTGGTGTACATGCTGCATTTCCCATCAAGAAGCCTCTCAAATTAAATTCCTCAGTGCGCATTGAAAAAGTCATTTGACTTTGCACGCTGGAACGGGATAACTTGACTAACTTTCTGCTACATTCATTCCTCCATGGCGGTGTTTAGTGTCCTGCCATCAGCAGCGACCAGCTGGAAGAGTTCCGCATTCAAATGCACGCAAAACTGGCCTCAAAGCCCCAGCAAAAGTAATTACCATGAATGTGTCAAGGCAAAAATTAAGAAAATATTCGAATTACTTATTAATAAACTAGTATTTTCTGATTCAGTGTTGCAAAGATGAAATTGACGATCCTGCCATCTGCTCATTAATGCCTAATGCATCTTTATGGATTAGCTAATGAAAGAGTTTTGTTTTCGATTTTAATTATTTCGTTTTATAGTAAAATAATAATTTAAAGCTTTCTATAGATATTGTGTTTGTGAGGCAATTACCTGGGTTTCGGTTAATTATTGTGAAGCGCTCCTGTTTAAACCAAAGATATCAAGCGTATTCTGTTTGTTTTCTTTAAGAGCACATTTTGTTGATACTGTTAGTACACACAAACTAAGGTAGACCCTTTACAGTTCCGGCCCGGGTGGTAAATTACTCTTACCTTTATGAGCAAAAAAGAAATTCCACATTGCACTGGGGTCTCCATGCGCTGCAAAGCGCGCTTCTCTCCGCACAAACTTTGGAATTATCTTGATTGAATGATTAAACTAATATTGTGATATGTTTTAAGTTTTTTATATCAATGGATTTTAATTTAAATCGCGATGAATTAAGCAGGCTTTTGATCTGTCTGCCGCTGTTTGCTAGGTATAACTTTAAAAAACAAAAACTTGAATTTAACAAACAAAAAGTGTTCCAAATATATCTCTAAATTAACTTTATAAACTAAAGGAACGAAAATAAATGTAATCACTTTGCTATTAAAAGCAGCAGCTGTGTAATGAGGAAGAGAAAGAGAAAAAAAGACAGTCGGACTGGAAATTCAGTCGGCCAAAAATTGATGAGCTGTCGGACATTTTTACAAGGAATGTTTGTTTAATAGCCTATTTAATACTCTTAGGCTACTTTCTTAATTAAATATATTATTTCTTTGATTTATTTTAGTGTTTTTAGGCTGCTTGTTCGCTGACTGAAGTGTAGGCTTTATATAAAAAAACAACGTGCCACCGTCACAGCCCTATTCAAAACTGAGACGATTTCACCTCAGCAGAGCTCCTCTTTCTCCTTACGGTTGTGGTATGTTTTCGACACATTATACAGACAGACAGTGTTACAAAAACTATAGAAGTAGTTTTCTCCATCTCCACTATCCAACGACCCGTACAGCAGCTGTTTTGCGATCGAGCATTGGCTGCTGTGAAAGTACGCTAGCCAAAGTAGGCTTAAATATCAAACATGTTTGATATAAATCGGGGCAGCATATATATATAATGTAGAAACGGCGCTTTATGCTCAAATGTTCCAGTTTTGCGCATAAGTTAAATTCGCATTTTTGGATGGAAACACAGCTTATGAGGTGCCGAACTCTGCTGGCATCAGTGCGGGAGAGAGACCGAATGTGTCCACTCCGCTCCAAATTTTTTTTTTTAAATATATATAATAACAACCAAATGTCTCTGCGTCGCGCGACACAACGAATCGATTATGAAATTCGTTGCCAACGCTTTTAGTAATCGATTTTTATCGATTTTATCGATTCGTTGTTGCAGCCCTAATTCATTTACATTCATGCACGCACATTTACAACTCACTCACTGACGATAGCAGAGAATGAAACCGAAAGTAACTTAAACAACTCCGGCGCAACTCCAGTCAGCGCTCTGTACACGCACAACTTAATCATATGCCAATAGCAGGTCTACCTTTACAAAATGAATAAGGAATTTAGTACATAGATAATTAATTAAATTAGCACCATAGTATCGTGTATCGGCGATCTCTCAGGCTGACGATAGGGCGATATGAAAATTGAGCATATCGCCCAACACTAGTAAAAGCTTTAAGTCTATTCGTGTCTCAGCCGCGAAGCTGAGCTCTTATGTTCAGCCTCGTTCTGTGCGAGCTGCGCAGAGCGGCTGAAATGATAGTGTCTGACAGTTATACTTATAACATATGACAAAAATAATTTTCTAAATTATGTTGCACATTCCTCAAAAGTTCTTGTGATATCACTAGTTGACAACATAGTACTGTTTTCAGAAATCACAGGCTATGATATTGCGCAGGTGCACGTGATGCACCGCTGTCAGAGACGACAGACTCGTGTGTCAGACTCATTTCAGTGCAAAATAATTAGGTCAAAAACGATTTAATATACTGCAAATAGCCTATTAGTTTGTTCATTTAAAATTAATTTAGGCAGACAACAAGGCTACCAAGTACTGAGCACAGTGCGTATCTAATTAATGTAACGTACGTTTTTTTTTTCTCCACAACGTCTTTTTTAGTCGATTTTTAGTCGAAAGTTTCAGGACTTCAGTCGACCAAGATTTTCTTTGGTTGATTACAGCCCTAGTATAAATCTACTTGTAAATAAACTACCGGTGCTTTTTCTGAGTTCTCAATGTCTCGTTTTAAATGTCAGGGCCCTTGGAAGTCTACCAATGAAGTGTGGAGCTACTTTGTGCCTCGTAAATTGCGTAAAACAGTGATTTATTTACATGGCTTCTTCGATGCCCTATTGACTCTCATTGACAACCTGTTGTGAGCATCGGCTAACTGACCCCAGATTTCGGACAGCTGGACACAAACCGAGATGAGATATGCAAGGTACGTTCACACTCGGTATCATGATTCAATACACTTTAGGTCAATATCACACCGGAGTTCTCCTTTAAGCCAAAAACAAAAAGCACTAGTTTATGAATAAATTATTATTGTTAAGTTCATGCAGGATCCTTACTGTTTTTCCTTGACACATGCATAATCATTACTTATACCATTGTGCTATGTAGTAGAGCCCTGCACGGGCCTTAAATCTAAGCCCTAGCCCGGCCCTGGCCCGAAACGCACAGGCTATAGCCCGGCCCGTGTCCGACAGCTTATCAAAAATTTTGGCCCGAGTCCGACCCGAAGCCCGTCTTTTTTTCCGCCAAACAGCTTATACTGTTACAGCCATTAAAATAGACCAGATTCGTATTTAATAGAAAGTTTATGTTTTTTCGTTTTGGTTTTTTTATCAGAACAATTTAGAGAAATGTTTGGAGTTTTTTGTTTGTTTGTTTGTTTTTTAAATGTAAGTTTTAGTTTTTTAAGTGACATCGATATCCAAGCGGTATGTGGTCCACAGTGAGTTTACTCAATTTAACCTATATATCAAATCAACACTTGACTAGTCTACAATGCAATCCACAGATATAAAACAAACATCAATATATCACAATGTTAGATTTAAAGTTTATTATCACCATCTCAGAACAAAGGCATTTCAAACTGGGCAGGCAGCTCTACTGCGCAAAACCGGAACATACAAAGTCGCAGTGGTAAAGTAAACGAATAATGAACAAATATATAAAGAATTAATAATAATATAGAAAACTTCAAAAACACAACTTTACCACGTGGCTGAAAATCTCTGTGCTGCGCAGAGTATGTAAACTGAGTGGAGCGGCAACAATTTCCCCCCGCGCTCCTTGCATTTAATAATCGCTCTGCTCCAGCTCCACTCCTCGCTCACTGATATCAGAAACACCGCTCCGCGTCAAAAAATAAATAAATAAGTATGTGTGAAATGTAACAGTCCTGTTCATAAAATATAATAAAATAACAGGAGATTTTCAAACATAGTGTGCAATATTTGTTCCGACCAGCGACCACAGCTGATAATTGTCAGCATTAAAAGAGTATGCTGCTTTATCCAGTGCAAAGTTTGTAATGAAAATAATACGTTTTCGTCAGTTATTTTACCTACAGATCACACTATTTCTGATTTGAGTGATCCATCTCTATCAAGCTGAACATGTTTAACATATGATTTCCTGCTTAATGTGCAGTTATATTATGGACCATTGGCATGAATTGTACTCATGATGGAGCGGTGGTGGAGCGCTCTTGAAGAGAGTGAAAATCATGACGCTCCGACTTTTAAAAAAATCCGCTCTTTCCTCCATTCAAAATCACACCGCTCCACTCCGCGCTCCGCTCATACTCTGCTATGCGCGAGTTAGGCATCACTGGCGCTTCCGGGGACGCACGCATTAAATCTCATTAAACTTTTTATTTTTTTTTCTAAAGCAGGCCCGAAGCCCGATATGCGTGCAAGTTATGACGTGAAAATTGGCCCGAAGCCCGGCCCTAGGGGCAAAAAAAAGTCGGGCCCCGACGGGCTCGGGCTCAAATGCAGGGCTCTACTATGTAGGCAATTAAAGGCTCATTATTATTATTTAAATGGTTAATAAACTTGA
Organism: Garra rufa; assembly: GCF_049309525.1. NCBI lineage: Eukaryota > Metazoa > Chordata > Actinopteri > Cypriniformes > Cyprinidae > Garra > Garra rufa. The sequence goes on from NC_133366.1 coordinate 17,932,781, forward strand.
TTAGTCGACTAATCGCTTAAAATGAATGACTATTAGTCAAACAGAAACATCTTTAGTCGAGGGCAGGCCTATGGTATAGTTTGAAGTAGTTTTTATGTATGTAAATAAAATGCCTCAGAGAGAGAAAGCACAATCATTTTGATCAAAACAACATTTGTTAATTGTAGGTTTTTAATGAACCATAATTTATTTCAAATAAGCATGCAAACGTTTCTTTAACCACACTGTTAACTGTAATGGTAACTAGCTCAAAGTGACTCATTTGTTGATTCAAACTAGTAACAACTAAATTCTTGAATCTTTTTTGAATGAACCGGTTCATTGATGCCATTTGCTCGTAAATTGAACTGCATTGATCACGTTTTGTTGTTTATTTTAGTGTGCAGCCCTTGAGGATAATGCAGATTTTATTGTTTAGACTCATAATTAGGGCTGGGCGATTAATCAAAAAATAATCGAAATCGACATTCAGAACCTATAATCGATCAAATGTTTCCAGGTCGATTATTTCGATTACTTTCCCTTTAAAAACAGTACCGCGTGTGGAGTCACGTGACCCCGCTCCGTTACATTACGTTATTCCGACGACATGTCCATGGAGAGCTTAAAAATTTACAGGATATACAAGAGTAATTTTGTTTAGAAGACAGTGCTTATTTTCTACTTTGAAAGTGCATTTTCGGTTTTCGGCCGAAAGACTTTTATCACCGAAACAACACGGCCGAAACAGTATGTTGACACAAACAGAAACCGCAGCCTGCACGTGCTTGTCTGAAGCAACACATCTGCGGTGTGGACGTATGGAAAGACCCACGGATAGCGATTTGCAAAACTTGTTTTGCCGAAATTTCCAGAGGGGTTGTGTCTGCACTCGTGCGTGCAGTGATAAGAGCAGAGATCGAGACAGATGTAGCTTTCAGTGAGTGAAAAACATTAGCTTTACGTTGGTGTTACGTCACAATATTTTAAAGATATGTCTTCTCATACTGTATTTTTATTAATATTTATGTTTTAAACCATGGAGGTGAGCCAATGGATATCACACAAGCAACGTGAAAACTGCGCAATGTTAAAATGAAAGTGAAAACTGATTATCAGCATCTGACGTGCATTCTCTCAGAGACAATGAGAGACGATTATACTTCATATGCTGATATTAATTTAGTCCCCTAATATTTTCCTTGTGCCCTGAATATGGTGGGAAACGTATAAAGAAACGTATATTGTGCAAGGTTTGTTTCAGAAAATCGGTTCTTGAAATAAAGCTCTTTTTACTCTTTTTACTCTTTTTAAGTGTTTACATGAAGTGTTTAAATGAAGCAGTTTTATTTAAACATTATATCAATAATAGCTTTATTATTTTTTTTTTTTACCAGATTCTGTTTTCCGTTAATTTTCTGAATTCCATTTGAATGGTTTCATTAAATTTTAATAATAAAAAGCATCTCTAAATAATTGACTTTAAAAAAAAAAAATTTAATTTATTTTTCTTTTTCTTTTTTTCAGAAACACTGTATTGTGTATTTACTAGGGCCGGGACTCGATTAAAAAAATTAATCTAATTAATTAGAAGCTTTGTAATTAATTAATCGAAATTAATCGCATTTTAATCGCATATAAATATTTGACCTGAGAACAGTGAGAAGTAAGTTTTTTTCATATGGATTTTTAGTATACCATTGAATAATGACTGAATACATAAGCTTAAGCAACAAAATATTGTTTATTTTTGTTCAACCAAGTCCAACAGACCAGTGCAGTATTGCCATTAAGTGTAGCAATAGGCTCGATGTGCTGTGGTGATATGCGAATTCCTTGTTGCATAGCTTGCACACAACCATGCTCTTATCGACGCTTCCATCCATTCGTTTTTTATAACAAAATTTCCCAGCCACAGGGCCAACCAAAGCGGTCTCATCAGCTTCTTTGTCCATGTTCACTGCGGTTTGTTTTTGTCTGAACGCTAGTTGGTGCTGCAGTATAATCGGTCCGCCGAAACTCATCCAGTGAGAAACGTTCCGCGGTGCAAAAATAAGTGCGATTTAAAATGCGTTAAAAAAATTTAACGCGTTATTTTTGTGTAATTAATTAATCTAAATTAACGCGTTAAAGTCCCGGCCCTAGTATTTACATTTTTCTGGTAAATAAATTGTGGTAAATAATTCTGGTAAATATTTCTTTAAAATAATGTTGTAATAATTTTATTATAGTAGTGCTACGGTTAATTGGAGGAGACCAATTGTTAAATAAAGTCGTTATTTTTGTTTTGTTTTTTGCATACAAAATGTATTCTCGTTGCTTCATAAAATTCAGATTGAACCACTGACGCCTTACTTAATATCCTAACGATTTTTGGCATAAGTGAAAAATCGCTCATTTTGACCCATACAATGTATTTTTGGATGTTATTGGCTACAAATATACCTGTGCTACTTAAGACTGGTTTTGTGGTCCAGGGTCACATTTGTTGTTTGTGTCAGCCCTACCATTTAAAATGTACTGCTCCATCCGTTTTTTGCTCAGAATGCTAATGTTTTTTTCTCTTTTGTTCTATTCAGGTGGATTTTATTACCATTCTCTTCGGCACACCCACTGGAAGGCCCCATCACTGGATGAGTGCGTGCGTACTCTGTGTTTGAGTGTGCGTATGGTCAGCTGAAAGAGAAGATAACTCAACAGAGTCAGAGGAGAAAGCGTAGGCATGGCTCAAGGCACTCCCTTGAGGCCGCGTCCCCCTGAGGTCCTTATGTAATGCCTCCTCATCTGTTATTAGACCGCAGCTGGGCCTGATACACTCACACGTAAACATTTAAGGAAATCTCTGAAGTCTCCCAGAGGAGAAGTTGAACTCTTGTCCATTGTTTTCTCTTCCTTCAATGTTCACATTCTCACCTGTGAATCCCATGATTCCTCTGAGCTCCAAAGTCTTCATTACGGAATCGCTCCACTGACCTGGATCACTTCCCAGGAGTGTGCAAGCTAAGTGCTGCTCTTTTCACCTGTATTTTGTCTCTGTGCAAGCTCCATCAAGAGAGGTGTTATAGCCAGAGCATTCTTCTCATTTCATGCCTCTTGTCTGAAAAAGCGAGAATTTGATCTAATCAGCCATGCAGGTGTAAGCCTGTTTACTTGTGAAGATACTGGCCTGTCTTGAGAAACTAACCTGTGGATTAGCGATGCTTCGACTCAGAAGAGAGACACTTGAGATTACATTTCTTAAGGTGCAGTGTCAAGCACTGGTTGGTTGAAATGAAGGAAAGACATTTTTATATTTTCTGATAGTGTGGATGGTGGGAGGAAACTTAACGGTTGATTCCGTCTGATTCCTTCGTTGTCATTGCTCCCTTCAAAACTGAACTACACCAAAACTGAGAAAAATCCTCCTGTCCCTCTTTTTGTCTTTCACTGTCATTTTGTTTTTATTTTTATTTCTGTTTATTATTTTTTTTTTTTTTCAATTCCTTGTTCACAGAAGGAAAAAATCCAGGACATTAATTGACTTCAGTGCTGCTTATCAAAGCATCAAACTTAAACTTAAATATTATTTAAAAAATATTTGTGAGCATCCAAAAAGAAAAAATACCCATACTCGTACCATTGCTCTCCTCTACCTCTTATTTTATACAGTAACACCAAATCTTTTTCATTTTTTTAAAGCACCACTAAAGATTTAGAAGTTGAACCACTTTGTTTTCAAAGCAGTTCCCATATTCAAGTCCTTTTTTGTTGCACTTTTTCTTAAGCCCTTTGAAATCAAATTGGTTTGTGTTTTTGTTTAAAAGACCAAAAAATATTTACACTTTAAAGGTAATTTTTGTTAAATGATTAAATAGTTTATAAGCCAGAGCATCCAAATATCACAAACTTCAACTTAATTGCTTTTTTTTTTTTAATCCTTTTTTTAATCATTTTCGACTTTTGAGAATTTTTGTACTGTTGAAACAATGCTCATCTTGTGGCCTTTTTTAATGATGCTAAAAGGACAAGGACTTCTCCCCTAGTGTTTCTTTGCGTTTGTGCTGTCTCGACAACACAAACACATTCACGAACGGATAATTTTCCGGGGCGCGCTGCCATCCTGACCCCTGGGTGATGCCGAGCGGCAGTATGAGTGGGGGAGTGTCTGGACCCACTTCCCCACCCCACCCCACCGTTCCATCCAGACCTCTCCGGCCTAGTCGCTACGTGCCGGTCTCTGCAGCAACGGCCTTCTTAGTCGGAGCAACCACCCTCTTCTTTTGCTTCACGTGAGTACACAAACACATTTACTAACATTGATTGCTGCAATCATTTATAATGGATGAGTCAACATGTACTGGTAAATAACAGTGATCAAAAATGTATTGCTGCGCTATGGAGTGAGTAATAGCATGTTTTTGTCTAGAACTTGTTCTGAAGTTCCAAATTAGTCTACCTGAAACTGATTTTTGCTGGCACAGTTAATTGATAGTGTGATAGCAGTGCAGACAATTTAAATCGAAGCTATAATGGAAAAAAATAGTTATAACATTTGAATGCTATTTTTAATTTTTATGGTTATCAGAAAAATGAAAACTACTTTGTGTAATAACGAAAACATTCATTTCAGTGGAAAAATAAGTCCAAAACTCTCTGTTAACATTATGAAAAATAGGGCTCTACAATCTTTCGCCTTTTTTTTTTCTTATTCTTGTGTTTTCATTTTTCTGATAATCAAATAAAAGCATAAACATTTATTTATTTTTAATCAAATTAAAAATAAACCCTTTATTTTTGGACAAACAAACTGAGGTTTACTGTTAAAATCAATACATGGAGGAAAAATTATATTCAGTTTAAAACGTTTAAATAGTAATTGCAGTATTGTTTTTTACAATTAAGTGGTTAATGTTTTCAATTCAGTTCAATTCAAGTTTATTTGTATATAGGGCTGTTCGATTCCGAAAATTTTGGAATCGATTCCGATTCCTGGTTCTGGAATCGATTGGATTCGATTCCAGAATCGATTCCTCAATGTTGTTTCGATTCTTTTTCGATTCTTGTTTTTTTAGATTGGAGGAAGCTAATTTCGCAATAAATGCAGGATGTAAAGGTCGTATAAAGTTACCTTCTCATAATATGAAGCTTCAAACAAAACAAAACAGAAAAAAAACAAGACGTGACGTGACGTGTATAAAATGACAAAATTAGCAAACTATACACTGAAACAAAATAAACAGAACTTTAACAACACCACTGATATAAGAGCTATAATTTCGCAATAAATGCAGGAGGATATAAGAGCTCGTGGCGAAGCTGTCAATCAGATGCGCTCTCGGCCACTGATACGTGCTCTCTGCGTTTTCTTTCAGAGTTATCATTGGCTGATAGAAAGATTAAAAATAGCATTTATGTAAATAAGATCAAGACAAGTCATGATCTATTCTGTCGTGCAGCGCTCAAAATTGTGGACATCATGAGCCAACTCTCCCATAAAATATCATCTGAATCGTTTTTTGAACTGGTTCATTTAAATGATCTATCCGAACGAATCTTTTCGTGGAAATGTATCAGAATATAATAACTATTAACAAGCAAGAGGCAAATTAATGGGTGCTTCTCAAACTGAAGGCTGCATCCTTAAAGGTTGTATCAGCGATTTCTAGCCTAAAACATAAAGTGTAAAATTCAGCTGACCTTTATTCACGATCCGCTCGCTGCCTGCCCCATAAATTGTCTGTGAAAAAACCGCGTCTCTCTGGTCAGCCTAGGGTCCGAGATATGCCAAAAAAACAATCGGCGCTATCAACAATAACCACAGATAAACAAACCGTGTTCCAACCAATCAGCGTCAGGGGGTTCGTGTTGTGGACTTTCCTACTGGTGCAGGGATGTGAGGGAGGCGGAGCGAAAGTCCACAACACCAAACCCCTGACGCTGATTGGTTGGAACAATGTTTGTTTTTGCTGTGGAAAGGTTGGTAGCACCGATTGTTTTTTTGGCATATCTCGGACCCTAGGCTGACCAGAGAGACGCGGTTTTTTCACAGACAATTTATGGGGCAGGCAGCGAGCGGATCGTGATGAAAGATAAGCTGAATTTTACACTTTATGTTTCAGGCTAGAAATCGCTGATACAACCTTTAAACTCAGACGAGTTTAGTAATGAGTCGTTTTTATTACGTTTATTTTCGTCAATCGATGTTTGATGACTTGCAGCCGAAATATGCAGCAGTCATGGAATGCAGCCTTCCATTTAAGAGGTAAGTTTTGTTGAGCTGAAAAACGGCTCTGAATGAGGAGTCGATTCCCCTTGAGAGGATCGATTCCAAACGTTGAAATCGACTCTCGATTCCCAATGCCTCGGAATCGAGGAATCGATTCTTTTTGGAATCGATTCCCAGCCCTATTTATATAGCGCTTTTCACAATACAAATCGTTTCAAAGCAGCTGTACAAAAAAAATGTAGGCTACTACTAGGGCTGGGCGACTCTTTCGATTTTTTCGATTAATTCGAATTTATGTTTTAAGACAATTTAATGTTTTATTAAATTGAGGTATCGCGATTAAAAAAAAAAAAAAAATATATATATATATATATATATATGTATATATGTGTATGTATATATGTGTATGTATGTATTCAGAACGGAAAAATGGTAAAATAACGCGAGTCACTAAGGGGGACATGATTAGCTGCTTGCTAGCAAGGTAGCCTGTTACATTACATACAATTTCACTTACCACATAAACAGAGTAGAGAGATGATTGAAGACAATGGCGAATTATTTGCATATCAGGGCTCTAGAGTGCGACCTAATTTCTCAATGGTGCGACCCGCCGTTCAAGGGCAAAAAGAAACTTTTACGTGCGACTATGAAAAAATATTTAGGAGCACCATGTGCGACTGACCCGACCAGCATATTTGTATTTGCGCTGAGTGGAGCTTCAAAGGTTTCTATGTGTTTTGCACGTTGAAAAATTTATCTCAAGTGTAGAGAGAGTGTAAATAAGAGACTGAATGGGCAGTAGCTTTGTTTATTATAATAGAGCTTGGTGAGATTGCGAACTAAGATGAGTGACAGCTTTTAATCATTGTTAAGGGAGTTTGTAAAAATATATGGTGCCCATATATATTGTGGAAAAGCTGGGATTTCTTTTCATGCTAAAAGAAGTAGGGGGGGGGGGTGAAATCGATTTAAATCGTAAATCAGATTTTTTTGTGAAAAAATCGGGGATTTTATTTTTAGGCCATTTCGCAGCCCTAGCTACTACAATATATTTAGTAGCTTATTAGTGGTGACTACTGTATGTTAAGTCGACGTACATATGGTATAAATATTAAAACAGTAATGATGTAATCAAAAACAGATGAACACTAATAGTAATGATTATGTGTTGCAATCAAACTTGTAGAAAAATGGTGTAGTGCTGTATGTTGTTTCAAGGCTGGCATCATCGGAGGTCCTCTGGGGGGTTGGCATCATCTCTTCTTCTGAATCCAGGCTGAATCTTGTGTAATCTTGTTGTAATATTTATTTTTTATCATATATTGTTTTATGTGAATTCTTTAAATAGGAATATATAAACATTATACTGTACAAAAGTAATACAAGACTAATATTGTTCTGTTTCATGTTAAACCGTACTTTTATTTTGACAGGTTGCTCTGAAGTTTCTGTGTGTATAGTATGATATGATGCTAGTTTTCTCAAATGAAACGGTAAAAGTGACACTCAGAGCAGCTTTGGAGATTGAGTTTATCTGTTCATGTGAGATGCAAATGCCAAAATTAGCTGGAGCGTCACGTGTGCTTCAGTATGCGTGTAGTGAAAAAAAACGCGTCTACGCCATTGTTACATACAGAGGCAAACGGAACATGCAGGATTCACATTAAAACGGTCTTTTTGCATTTCAGTTTTCACAGACACTAGTCCATATCGCGGTTTGAATTAAGTGACAGACCAACTTTTGATTTATTAATCCAAAAATCAACGAATTCCGTGGCATTCCGCGCTATAGTAGATTCCGTTTTTATGAATGGAGTGCGCGATCCCCTCCGTGTTTTCCACTTTTTGGGTTTGACCCAAAACTATAAATTATAAGCTCTTAAAAAAATTCAAGCAATCGACTTCACATTGCTTTCATGCAATTTTTAACTACCACATTCCTATTTATGATCGTTCTGGTAGCACATGAAGGCAGCATCAGTAAAAACAGTTAGAGACAATTGTAGCTTTAGCAAAATTAGTCTCACAGAAATCTTAGAATTTAGAAAACAAAAGCGTGATATTTACTTTGTCTGGATCTGACATTCGCGCACAAAGCGTTGGTATCGATCCCTAAACATATAGGGGACTTTACTGATTTTTTTTTTCTGGGAAATTTCCTTCAAAAATTATTTTTAACCAGCAGCTCAGATGGAGGGAGTCTATGGAGATTCCTATGGTGCATCCCAAAAGGAAACACTTGTAATTCCTCTTTGGCGCTGACATTGTTTTGCTTTTATAGATTCAGATTAGAGCTGCAAAATGATTAGTTGCGATGAATCAGTTAGAAATAAAAGTTTATGTTTGCATACTATATGTGTGTGTACTGTGTATTATGTATATATGTATAAATACACATATACAGTCGTGGCCAAAAGTTTTGAGAATGACACAAATATTAGTTTTCACAAAGTTTGCTTTTAGATCTTTGTTTCAGTTGTTTCTGTGATGTACTGAAATATAATTACAAGCACTTCATATGTTTCAAAAGCTTTTATCGACAATTACATGACATTAATGCAAAGAGTCAGTATTTGCAGTGTTGGCCCTTCTTTTTCAGGACCTCTGCAATTCGACTGGGCATGCTCTCAATCAACTTCTGGGCCAAATCCTGACTGATAGCAACCCATTCTTTCATAATCACTTCTTGGAGTTTGTCAGAATTAGTGGGTTTTTGTTTGTCCACCCGCCTCTTGAGGATTGACCACAAGTTCTCAATGGGATTAAGATCTGGGGAGTTTCCAGGCCATGGACCCAAAATTTCAACGTTTTGGTCCCCGAGCCACTTAGTTATCACTTTTGCCTTATGGCACGGTGCTCCATCGTGCTGGAAAAAGGCATTGTTCTTCACCAAACTGTTGTTGGATAGTTGGAAGAAGTTGCTGTTGGAGGGTGTTTTGGTACCATTCTTTATTCATGGCTGTGTTTTGGGGCAAAATTGTGAGTGAGCCCACTCCCTTGGATGAGAATCAACCCCACACATGAATGGTCTCAGGATGCTTTACTGTTGGCATGTCACAGGACTGATGGTAGCGCTCACCTTTTCTTCTCCGGACAAGCCTTTTTCCAGATGCCCCAAACAATCGGAAAGAGGCTTCATCTGAGAATATGACTTTTCCGCAGTCCTCAGCAGTCCATTCGCCATACTTTTTGCAGAAGATCAATCTGTCCCTGATGTTTTTTTTTTGTTTTTGTTTTTTGGAGAGAAGTGGCTTCTTTGCTGCCCTTCTTGACACCAGGCCATCTTCCAAAAGTCTTGGTCTCACTGTGCGTGCAGATGCGCTCACACCTGCCTGCTGCCATTCCTGAGCAAGCTCTGCACTGGTGGCACTCCGATCCGCAGCTGAATCCTCTTTAGGAGACGATCCTGGCGCTTGCTGGACTTTATTGGACGCCCTGAAGCCTTCTTAACAAGAATTGAACCTTTTTCCTTGAAGTTCTTGATGATCCTATAAATTATTGATTTAGGTGCAATCTTAGGAGCCACAATATCCTTGCCTGTGAAGCCGTTTTTATGCAATGCAATGATGGCTGCACGTGTTTCTTTGCAGGTCACCATGGTTAACAATGGAAGAACAATGTTTTCAAGCATCACCCTCCTTTTAACATGTCAAGTCTGCCATTCTAACCCAATCAGCCTGACATAATTGTAGCGTCTGGACCAATCAGTCATAGTTATTTGTTACATTTTACAAATTATCCTTAAAGCCAACAAGCCAACTTTAGGTTGGCGTTCTAGAAACAACTTTCAACTTGCTTTCAGACAAAGAGTCATAAAAGTTCACATTATCTCCAAGTCTCCCGCTTGGAATTCAGCCTCTCTCATTGGTCAAGTCCACCCTGAGATGCGTGACTCTTCCCAGATGTTAAAAGGGCTCACACACAATTCCGCCTTAGGTTCTTCAAAAACCCTTGATTGCTGGCTGTGGGGAGGGCCT
>NC_133366.1:17943444-18006181 GCF_049309525.1 Garra rufa
CATTTATTTATATCAATTTATATCATATATAATTATAAATATTTTACACATAAATCTAACATCATATTTTTCTTTAATATGTGTGTACATTTATATATACATAATAAATATGTATAGTACACACACAAACATAAACTTGTATTTTAAAACGATTAATTGCAACTAATTGTTTTGCAGCTCTAATTCAGACAATTAGACATGCTTAAACAGAATTTGGTTATAATAAAACAATACCTGAGAAACAAACATGTCATAGGCCACTAAATTTTTTATTAAACAAATATATAACAAAAATAAAACTTCATATTGCCCTAAAAAGGGAATGTGACAGCATGCGCTTTTTAAGACTCATTTAAATATTTAGAAAAAAATTACTAAATTCCATTTATGTCCTTTTTGATATCCTTTTACTTTATCTTTTATCATCACTATAACCGACAATATGTTACAGGCTAATTTATATAAAATCCTGTATGAAACCATCCAAGTGCACAGGATTCCATTATTTTACGTTACAAACAGCTTGTCTGATGATGATCGTTGGCAGCAGTTGCAAAGTAGGACAGTATTTCAGTGTTGTCATTTTTCAGCTTTTTTATCATTGAATGAGCCACATCTGAGAATGCTAGACTGCTAGTCCTTTTTGTATTGTTTTTTGTTGTTGCTGTTAAAATTTGACAGCAAACATCTGAGGATTGCGCTTCTAATAATATCCTCAGTTCATAATGTTCAAAACAGCAAGCTATCTTAAATATCAGAAAGCTTTTTCACACATTAGAATATCAGAATTTACCTTAGCAGTAATGTATTAAAAGGCTTCTTTGCTTATTAATAATCTATATTAAATGTTACTGTATTAAAATGCTTCTTTGCCTATTAATAATCTATAATAAATGTTTCAAATGGTGACAAGAACAGTCTTCTGCAGATTTTGTTTGATTTTCAAAACTTATAACTAAACTTTTAAGTTTCAGAATTTCTAACTTAAATTAGCCTGTGTCCCAGTTCATTTCATAAGGCAATATTTTCCTAGTCAGGATTTATGCATTTTGACAGTAACATTGATGTAAATCCAAAAAGCATTTCTGGTCTTAGGAGTCACTTTCCTGCCAATGTTACTTGCAGTTGGAGTACAAATAAAAAAAAAATACCAGTTCAGGCATGTGTAGGACTTTTTTGTTATTTACAGCCCCCTTACCAAAGTCCTCTCCCACGTTTGACGTATTGACACTGAAATGAACATGATGTTGATGGTTATGCAAATGCATGTTTACATAAACAAAAGTTCTTGATGATAAGCTCCTTAATGATACACTGAATGGCTTGTGCACACATAAACTGATGAGGTCAGTGTGTTTATACAACATCAGCATTTAAAGTGCAGTCAGCGCTGTTTTTTTCGTTGAAATTGAGAAATCACATCAAACTTCCTGTTGACTTCTTGTGCCCTGGATTCTATAAGTCGTGACCTGTAAATATAACCAAACATGAAAGTCATCATGCCAAGTAAAAAAAAAAACTAAAAAACGGCCCTTCCAGTTGGCACACAAGAGGAAATCTGGGGGGCTTAAGTCAGATGCTGTGTCACGTCTGTTCATTCTTGTCATTTGCCCCCTCTGATCCCTCTCTTCTCACCAGCCCCCCTCAGATTAAACACTGAAAGGCAATGAAAATAGGCCAGCATCTGTCATAAAGTGCCACTTCCCTCTCTCTTATTTTCTTATTATTTCTCTCTTCTGTTTTTGTGTGCTCTCACACATTGTGCATTTTCTGGTACCCTCTCTTTTTTAGGGTTGGGTACTGTTCCCTTTTGTAATCGGTTCCTGAAATTCGGTGCCTGCATCCAACGGTACCTTTTTTGGGTCCTTTACTCTGTGTAATAACAAATGTTCATTTCAGTGAAATCCAAAACAGTAAATCTAAATCCAAACCTCTAATTTTTAACGTTTTGAACAATAGGGCCCTACAATCTTTTTCTTTCTTTTTTTTTATCAGAAATTCTATTGATTAAATTTGTATGATGGTCAAATGAAGGCATTAAACCCATTAATTTTTTGCCAAACAAAAAAATGTATACATGAAAGAAAAAACTGTGAATATTCCTTTAAAAAAGTTTTAATAATAATTGTATTTTATTTTTGTACAATTAAGTGGTTATGGTTGTAACGTATGCCCCAGATGAATTCTCAGTTACCAGAATTTGGTACAGATTGATTTAATGTGAAGCGGTAGTACCGATGCAATTTGGTCGGTACCCTTAAAAAGTACTGGTACCCAACCCTACTGTTTCCCAGAAGAAATTGTATGGTTATCTACATATGTCTATATCACGTAGAGTAAGAATGTGGCTAATACATTATTAGTCAGTGTGTTCCATTGACAGCCAGCTCTTTTCCTTAGATTAAGATAAGGCAGATTTGAGAAAGATTATTACATATATGATTAAATATGTGAAAGTATGTATGAAGTGTGAGATTTCAGTCTAATTTTATGTCTTATTCATGCCTGTTTCTCTCACAGGTGCCCTTGGCTTTCAGAGCACTTTTCTCCGGCTGTGCCAATATACAATGGCATTATGTTTCTGTTTGTTCTGGCCAACTTCTGTATGGCCACATTTATGGATCCTGGCATCTTCCCTAGAGGTAATGAAACAATCTTCAATATGATGTGTTTGTGTGTGCGAGTATACAGCTGCAGTAGGAAATGTTGCTTGCAAACTAACCAAAATAAAAATAAATTGAAGTAGAAGAACTCAAATTACTACTAATAAAAGTAAAATCTAATTTTAAATGTTAATCAGTATTAAAAATAGTATATACTAACATAACACCCAAAACTTGTCATTAATTGCTCACCCTCATGTCCATCCAAACCTGCAAGACCTTTGTTCATCTTCAGAACACAAATTAAGAAACTTTTGATGAAATCCGAGAGCTTTCTGACTCTGTACAGACCGAAAATTAGTAAGGATATTGTTAAAATAGTCAGTGTGACATTAGTGGTTAAACCTGAATTTTATAAAGCTATGAGAATACTTTTTGTGTGCAAAGAGTATTTTTACTTTATTCAACAATTTCTTCTCTTCCGTGTCTTCAACGCACGTTCACGAGAGTACCATGACGCATGCTCGTGGCTTCCGAAAATTAAGGTTGAACCACTGATGTCAATTGAACTGTTTTAACAATGTCCTTACCACCTTTCTGAAAGGTCAGAAAGCGCTCAGATTTCATCAAAAATGTCATAATTTGTGTTCCGAAGGTGAATGAAGGTCTTATGGGTCATTTTTGGGTGAACTATCCCTTTAAAATCAGCATGAAAAAGCATTCCCAGTCCATTTCACCTTTCTAATGTTTCTAAGTAAAATGCAATGTTCAACAATGGGAGAAAAATCTGAAAACTGCTGTATATTAATTGGCTGTTAGTTATTGTCTTATCTGCTTGGGTGACGTCACTCAAAAGCTTTTTAGTACATATTATTGAAAAATTCTGAAGACCGTTTTTATTCATTTGGAGTAACATGCAGTGATGATTTGTGATGTGTGTTAAGGAACACAAAGGTCATAAAGTAAACAGGATTCCGTGTGTGTGTGTGTGTGTGTGTTCTAGCTGAGGAAGATGAGGATAAAGAGGATGATTTCCGGGCTCCCCTTTACAAGACTGTGGAGATCCGAGGCATTCAAGTGCGGATGAAGTGGTGCTCCACCTGTCGTTTCTACAGACCCCCACGTTGTTCACACTGCTCTGTGTGTGACAACTGTGTGGAGGTAAACGCACACACACCTTATTCAAGTGATTGTGTTTAGCTCTGACCCCAATTTGTGTGATGACAAAACAAATGACATTACAATACATAGCAATTCCATAACATTTGCATTTATTTTTACTATCTTGTTCTATTTTTTCAATGTGTAAATCGTTGTCATTAATCAGTCTGTCCACTCTTGCTCTGACTAATGCTTTGCAGACTAGACCGATCGATTCGTGTTAATTAAGTAGAGAAGTGTGCTTGCTTTGGACAACCTTAAGCTTTTCTCTCTCTCTTTGACCATTATGATTCACACACGCTCACAACTTGCCTCTTCTCTCCTTGCAGGATTTTGACCATCACTGTCCGTGGGTCAACAACTGTATCGGCCGGAGGAATTACCGTTACTTCTTCCTGTTCCTGCTCTCTTTGACGGCTCATATAATGGGCGTCTTTGGCTTCGGCCTGCTTTTCATTCTCTACCACACCCAGCAGCTGGACAGAGTGCATTCGGCTGTCACGTATCCTTAAACAATTGTTTAATTTTTATGTGTGCTCACACCAAAAATGTTTGGCCAAAATCCACTCTCTTACATCTCTGCAGTGTCTATGAGTGAGAGTTGAACTTGATTTGTATCATGATTTGTTTTGTCCTTGACTCTATATCAGTATGGCTGTCATGTGTGTCGCTGGGCTTTTCTTCATCCCAGTAGCAGGTCTTACTGGTTTCCACATTGTTCTGGTGGCAAGAGGCAGGACCACCAATGAGCAGGTTGTGACATGCGCAATCATAATCTTCTGTTGTCGTGTTTGTTTTCCTGTCAATAACCGTGGTGGTGAACTGGGATTAAAATCCATATTAAGCAGTTTTATAATCCTACAAAATGTGACCTTCTCTCAGCCCTCCTTCTTTAGATAGTAATCTCATCTTAATCCTCTTCCCAGACCAGTTTCCCGCTTTATTTCTGCCCCTCTCCTAGTCTTTATGTTGACCACATGTGCACACTTTTATCTTATTGTCTCACTACTTGCCTCTTTTCATGCCTTTTTATTATTTTTAAACGTATACAAAATTAGTTTTAATTGACAGATAACTTAAAGTAACTACTAAGGTTGTTGTTTAATGGTCAACTCTGTTCGTAGGTAACAGGGAAGTTCAGAGGAGGAGTGAATCCTTTCACAAACGGCTGCTTAAGGAACGTCTCACACGTTCTGTGCAGCTCACAGGCACCCAGGTATGTTACCTATACAGTGGTGGCCAACATTATTAGAACACTAGTATTTTCAACAGCTAAAAATGGTTTTAAGTCAGTTATTTCTTTGTTCTTTGTCTGTAGTGTGTCAGTACATTTTCAAAAATTTGTTTTGCCATTAATTGTAATAATCCAGTTTTGTTTGCACAAGGAGTCTGACAACAGTCAGTGCTCCACATAGAGATCTGATCTCATCATCATCCAGTCTGTCTGGAATGACATGAAGAAACAACAGACTGAGACAGACTAAATCCAGAAGAACTTTGCCAATGTCTCCAAGATGCTTCAGGAAACATACCTGCAAAGTGCACCTAGGGCAAAAGCTGCTTTAAATGTAAAGGATGGTCACACCAAATGTTGGTTTAATTTAGTTAATAGAAGTTAATTGATACAGAAAATGTATTTATGACATTATTGTTGACAACATTCTCATATTACAGTATTTTTACACAAGTGCCTAAAACCTTTAACAGTAATGTAGCTTTGCGGGTAGATTTTTTTAAAGCATCTTGGAGATGTTGCCACAGTTCTTCTGGATTTAGTCTGTCTCAGTTTGTTCTGTTTCTTCATGTCATTCCAGACAGACTGGATGATGACGAGATCAGAGCTCTGTGTGGAGCACTGGCCATTGTCTGACTTCTGCAAACAAAAATCTCACTTGATTATTACAATTAATGGCAAAACGAACGCTTGAAAATGTAAACTGATATTTCCTACTGACACACTATAGCAAAAGATAGAAATAACTAACTTAACCATTTTTTAGCTAATAAAAAAATCACTTTATGTTGTATTTTCTCTTTGATGTTTTAACCCAGTGTTGTATTGTGATCTCTCAGGTATCTGGGTAGAAAAAAGAAGGCTCAGACAGTGTCTGTTCAGCCTCCTTTCCTCCGACCGCAGCTTAGTGAGGCTCAACTGGCAGCCAAGGTGCTCGACAACGGAATCCAAGGAGACTTGCACCGGGTAAGGAAATAATGCCTTTTTACTTATTGCTTTAGTGCTCTCAAGGCTTCTCTCCAACCTTCTCCTCTCAATTGGTATGAAATATCAGCAATTTTTTTAATTGTATATTCCAGGCTTGAGAGAGCCATGGAAATGAATTAAATTGTAGATATTACTTTTGTGTTTTTGTGAGCAAGTTGTTCTTTAGAGTCTGTTTGTTTTAAGTGATTCACAAATCATAAATTGTTCAGAGTGATTTATTAGAAAGTCAGTCTGAATTTCAATGCTTTTAAAAAACCCTTATCCGGAAACTTGACAGGCTATGGAAGTTCATGACTTAAAATGTTTGAATGAAGCCATGAGTGTTACCTCTGCCACTGAGGTACAGATGTTCCTGTTGGAGCCAAAATCCCTAGGTCAGAGAGTGCGTTAGACTATTTTGCAAGCAACTGGCTCCAATTCCCCTCTCTGGCAGGCAAAGCTCAAAAAATATCTGTTTGTGCCATTTACCATCTGATTGAGGATGGCTGACACAGACAGGCTTGCATTAATATGGCTGAAATGTAGACTGGCTTTTAAACTGTCAAAAATGCTTTCTTATTCCATAATGAAAGGTTGTGCTCTGAAATGTCACTTGATTTATGTTCCTTAAGACTACAGGAACTTTCTATCAGTTTGGAGCACTTCATTACACGTTTTTGACATTTTGCAACCTAGAGTTATGAGAATGCTTTTTGGCAATACATGGCTTTCTGCATTAATCGTTTTTAAAATGAAAGGCTCAGCTTGTAGCTTGCTGAGTTGTAAGCACTGATAGCACGAGGGAGGAAGGCGGTACAGAATGGCAGCGAGAGCAGCTTGATAAATGTGCACTGCTGTGCAGAAATGGAAGGAACTGATTATTGGAAATGCTCATTCTCTCTTCCTCCATTATCTTCAGAAGTCCCGGTCTTATCCCTCTGATAAGGTTGCTGAATCTTTTGGCATCCTCTGCCGTGATACCATTGCCCTAGTTCAAAATATCACAGAGGTGTGCCTGCTGTAACCAGTTGCTCATGGAAAGTTGGCACGCTAAAAAGTCCAGAGCCTGAGAAAGAGCCTAAAGTGTGTTCATGTCGCCCCACCCAGCAACTTGCGTGTCTTTGCCAAATAGGGTTACATGGTATAGGGCTTCCATGATAATGGTTAAACTGATAAGCACAATTACTTTGCTCAAATCATTAGCACAATTATTAATCACGGATAATAAAGAATTCATCACAAATCACCAATCAAAGACTGTCAACTCTGATCTCATCTTGGTTCCTGATATATTTATTATATAAATAAAAACACCCTTTACATGAAAACTTGTACAAGAAGAAGCTTCTCTCAAAAGTGGTAAAATGAACTCCAACAATTCTAAATTAAGTTTTTTTTTCTTTTAGTTTTTATATTATCATTGCTTTTTTTTTATCAGTCCTGAGCATGTGCATGGTTGCCAGGATGAGTAGATTAAATAACACTAGGCAGAAAAGTTCTGATTGGGGGATTTAACTCTTTATATCTGAAAACAGCTTGATTGACAGGCAATCGGACCAATCATAACGCAGAATTTGCCAAGACAGTAGATTATCTTCGGTGGACTTAAATTTGGAAAACTGTGTATTGACATCTTTCTGCAGCTGAAATAAAATACATTTTGAGGTTCATTCATGTTAATTTTGTGCTAAGTAAATAAGAAAGATGATCGGTTTAAGTGTCAGTTGACCTAATAAGGCAATACAGTGATCTGTCATGACACATTAAAGGGCCACAAAATGGTGTTTATTGTTTAAGTTTCTTAAAATGACTACATTTTAAAGCTGAGACATTGTTTTATACCAGAAGTAACCTGCTCTGTCTTGTCTGTCGCTGTGTTGTCATTTTACTCTGTATTCTTCACTGTGTGAGAACATGATGTGTAGTGTAAGAGCGGCATTGTTTGTCAGACATAGCAACAGTAACTAAGGAGGGCGGGTTTTTGTGAAGGGTCAATTGAGATCCCAATTAAAATGTTACTTATTACCCAACACTAGCATGATAAACCAAAACTAAACAAGTAGGGTAGTACCAAAAATTGCATGGGATAACAATGTGCTGCTCTTTAGTTTAGTTTGACAGTTAACAACTTTGACAATGTAACCATTTTTTTCAATGACTTTGGCATCGGAAAGTCAAGTCAAGTCACCTTTATTTATATAGTGCTTTATACAATACAGATTGTGTCAAAGCAGCTTTACAGTGTCAAACAGGAAAAGAATGTCTCAATAATGCAAGAGGACAATAACAAACAGTTAAGTTAAGTCAGTTCATTGTTGATTCAGTGATGTCGTCATCCAGTTCAGCTCGGGGAGGAAAGAGTCATGCTTTGAGTCTTTTTTCCATCGTTCATTGTATATGAGTCAGAAAATACCTTTAGTCAGCTGTTTCTGTATTTAATTAACCACTTGTGTTTCATTCTCTCTTTTGCAATCTTTCAGTCTAAGAGCAGTTTGATGGAGAGTCAGTCTGCTGATGCCGAGCCTCCACCTCCACCTAAACCAGAGCTTAGATATCCTGGGCTGTCACGCGGACCTGTCGGACATTCTGAGGGTTAGAGCAAACTACAGTAGCATTCTGACTGATTAATATTAGCGATGCACCGAAATGAAAATTCTTGGCCGAAAACGGAAAAAGAGGAAACCAAGGCCGAAAACCGAAACCACGAAAAAATTATGCCAATTATTAGTGCCATTGCATTTATGGCTATGACTGTGTACTAATCTTACTAAAATCAAGGCATTAAAATTAATATTAAAGTTTCAAAGAATAACTCAATTATATTAATTTAAACAATGATTATCAATCAAGTATTATATTACTTAAATAACATATACATATATTTCACTGCCTTTGTTTAAATTGTTTAATAGTTAAAATTTTTATAACACATTATCTTGTGGATCCATCAGTTCACATTTACAACTTTACTCGTTTCTCTTCCAGCAGGAGGCGCTGTCAGAATGCTAGTACACAAGGTAGCGCAGCAAATGACTTTGAAACGTGCAGCGCTCATGCTTATTCAATGGATAGCCTTTTGAAGTTTCATCGCAATTCTTGTCTTTCAGTCCCCACATTTAAGACCACTTGAAATCATAATTAAGACTTTCTTAACCCCTTGTAACACTGTAGGGTTGTCACGATACCATAAAAATGACTTACGATACTATACCAGCTGAAGTATCGCGATACCATGCAGTATTCTGTTCATTTAAAATTCAATTCTACAAAATGAATCCAAATTAAAAAAAAAAAAAAATGTAAATGAAAACAGACAAGATTTTTCTCTGAATACTTCATTAATGTGAATGAATGACAGGCTATTGTTATCCATGAAATCATGTAGACAAAACTCATCTTAGCACTGCACAGAAGCTGCATGGAGTGACATTTAGATGTGGTATTTATACATGTGCACTGTACTTATAATTGCATAAGTAATGTTATAAGATTAATGTTTTAAATACAAAACTCTGAATATAGAAATATGTTGAAAAATAATGTAATATGATGGGAAACTTAAATCCGCCAGGAACAGCTTAATCATTCAGGAGCAAATCAAATGACCGTTTTTATGAATGGCATAGTGAATCAGTGATTCGCCCAAACCAACGCGGATTCGGATTCGAACACAGAAACGAAACTCTTGTCATATTGCTGAACTGCAGGAGCATTTTTGCTCGCATATCTTTAAATTTCTAAGTTAGCAGCTTCTATATTAAAACGCATTCATTTATAATGTTATATGTTGTTATATATATTTAATGACTGATAAGAACCAAGTGCAAAGCCACTATGTTAATGAATGGAATTGCATTTGTGATTGCAAAGATGCTTCCAGAAACAAATTATTACACTTTTTCTAAAAGTGGGCAAATGAATAAAAATACGAAAATACTTTCTTGTAAAACATTTTAATGTTTAATAAGTGATTCTTGAGCTGCTATTTTTTAAATAGCATTAGACGGTCTGAATCAGACCCTCTCTTCTGATAAACTGCAGTGTGAACAACAACGTGCGCGTGCAACTTCTCATTTCAAACTGAACTGAAGCGTCGGGAAACATTGAATTACACAGCCTGTACACTACACAAAGCACAGCAGAAAGACATTTTGGCAGTCAAGTTGTAATGTTTCTCTGGCGTGCATGTTCAAATGAACGTTTTCAACAGTGTTCCTGCAGTGCATACAACATATCTTACGGTACTACCGTTTCAAAAATGCAATGGCACCGCGGGTATTTTTAAGCTTTATTATTACGACACTACCGTAGTACCGGTATACCGTGCAACCCTATAACACTGCAATCATCAATGAAAATTAAGAGCTTTATTTCAAGAACCGACCTTCAAAATCAAACCTTGATTACACAAAATACGTTTATTTTTAGGTTTTTTTCCCACCATGTTCGGGGCACAAGAAAAATATTAGGGGACTAAATTAATATCAGCATATGAAATATAATCGTCTCTCATTGTCTCTGAGAGAATGCACATCAGATGCTGAAAGCACTTTCACTTTAACATATTGCGCAGTTTTCACGATGCTTGTGTGCAATCCATTGGCTCACCTCTATGGTTTAAAACATAAATATTTATAAAAAATAAAGTATATAGAAAAGACATATTTAAAATATTGCGACGTAACACCAACGTAAAGCCATTTGTTTTTCACTCACTGAAAGCTACATCTGTCTCGTTCTCTGCTCTTATCACTGCACGCATGACTGCAGACACAACCCCTCTTGAAATTTCGGCATTACATGTTTTGCAAATCGCTATCCGTGGGTCTTTCACAGATATACTGAAATACGTCCACACCGCAGACGTGTTGCTTCAGACAAGCACGTGCAGGCCGCGGTTTCTGTTTGCGTCAACATACTGTTTCGGCCGTGTTGTTTCGGTGATAAAAGTCTTTCGGCTGAAAATTTGGTGTAATATTCGATCGAATATTCGGTGGTGCATCCCTAATTAATATATCTCAAAAGCTTATAGATCCTTTGTTCCTTAATTGTACATTTTGACAAAGTAAGCTTTAAGCTATCTTCATGTATTTTGTGACTGGTCTTGTCTTCCATGCATATATTTAGCCATTTATGAATCACCTGAACACACCAAGAATGGTATCTGTAGGTGTAACTATAATAACTATATTAGCATCTACACCAAAGCATGTTCATTTCTGTTTCTAAGCAGGCGCTGTTGTTATCTTGTGTGCCATTTTAAATGCTTGAGTTCTTTAAGGGGTTAGTTCACACAAAAATTAAAATCCTGTTATATTTAATGCAATTCGAGAGCTTTCTGACCCTGCATAGACGGCAACAGTACTTCTACATTCAAGGCCCAGAAAGGTAGTAAGGACATTGTTAAAGTAGTTCATGTAACACAATTTGTTTTTCTTTGTGCACAAAAAGTATTCTTGTAGCTTCATTAAATTATGGTTGAATGGTTGTCACATGGGCAAATTTAACAATGTCCTTACTACCTTTCTGGGCCTTGAACATGGTAGTTGCATCAGTTTCCAATGATATCTTGCCTCTGTGTCATTATCATTATAGTTATTGTGTGAACATATCTATTCTCATAGGTTTAGAACGATGATTAAATCTTTATAGTTGTAGTTTTCGTCTTTGGTGTGAACAGGCCTTAAGATTACCTGTTGCAATGATGTTGTGTCACTTTTATGTTCCTAAAATGTATTTAAAACTGTTCATTTTATATTTCTTTGTCCTTTGTTTGCAGAGAGTAGTCTGTTGAATAAAGCACCGCCCACTCCCACCATGTTCAAGTACAGGCCCACATACAGCAGCCCGGGCAAGAACCACACTGCCCTCACACATGCCTATGCCAACCAGGTAACTTTTCTCTGTTGATCTGCATGTCTTTTATCCAAAGTACAGAGGTCTGTGTGTTCATTCACAATCTATAGTGGTGATTCACTACATTTAATTTGACATCATTTACATTCTTTTGCATGACTGTAATTATTATTTCTGTTATACCACATATTCTTCAGAAGTCTTTTTTTCTCTAACATTTTGTTCAATCCATTAAATTGTTTTTCCCCTTCCAATTTGGTTGACTCAGTGGCTTTCAGTTGAACAGTATCAGTAAGTTTATCACTGTACTACTTTTTCTGTGTGTCTGTGTGCGTTATTGTTTTATTATGTGCCAATGGTCCTCTCTCTACTTCAATATCCATCTTTTTTCATTGTCCATATACATTCATTTTGAAATGCAGCTTGTTAATGCAGATGAGTTTCTATTTAATTGTCATTTGTTTTATGGATCCCCAGTATTAAGTAGTTTCAAGGTAAATAGCTTTACTTTGAAAAAATAAGGGTTATATTATATGAAGATACTGTCTTTACAAAAAGATCACATTGCTTTCTCAAAAGGCCACAGCTTATACAAAAAAAAATGGCACAGACATATGTGACCCTGGACCACAAAACCAGTCATAAGGTTAAATTTTACAAAACTGAGATATATACATCATGAATAATAAAAGATAATGAATAATGAAAAATAAGCTTTCTATTGATGTATGGTTTGTTAGGATAGGACAATATTTGGCCGAGATACATCTATTTGAAAATCTAGAATCTGAGGGTGCAAAAAAATCAAAATACTGAGAAAATCACCTTTAAAGTTGTCCAAATTAAGTTCTTAACAATGCATATTACTAATCAAAAATTACATTTTGATAGGTTTACAGTAGGAATTTTACAAAAAATCTTAATGTAACATGATCTTTACTTAATTTCCTAATGATTTTTGACATAAAAGAAAAATCTATAATTTTGACCCATACAATGTATTTTTGGCTATTGCTACAAATGTACCCCAGCGACTTAAGACTGGTTTTGTGGTCCAGGGTCACATATGGATAATTCTGGCCCTGATAATTGCATAGTGAAAGTCTGATATTGTGATAAAAAAATTTTTAATAACAGGTCTATAATTTTCTCTTTTATATTATATTTTATTCCCCTTGAACGTGAGGCCTATAAACCTGCAGACCTTCAAGAGTTTCTGAAATAGTTCACTCAAAAATGAGAATAGTTATTGTTTGGTTTGTCTCAGCCCTCAAATCAGGAAAACACTTGTGAAAATAACAGGCACAGGACTTAAAGGGATAGTTCACCCAAAAATAAAAATTACCCTCTGATTTATTCACCCTCAAGCCATCCTAGGCATATATGACTTTGTTATATTAAAAATGCCCTGACACTTCCAAGCTTTATAATTGAAGTGAGTGGGTGTCATTTTTCAGTATTCCAAAAAAAGGTGTAATAAAGCACATCCATCTATCATATCATGTTGTTTTGTTTTGCTCTCTTCTTTGTGCTTCCTTGTTTGCCACTTCTCACCGGAGCTTACGCCTATGTCCTACGTACGCACAGTTGTGTGTATGACAGTAAGCAGAAACTAGAGATTATGGTTTATAAAGTTGTAAAGAAATAGTTTTTTGGAGCCGTGTCAAGTACTTTTTATGATTAATGGATGTTCTTTATTATACTTCCTTTGGGCTATTGAAATAATTACACTCACTTCCATTCTAAAGCTTGGATTTTTAATATAACTCTGATTGGATAATGTCTGATAGAAGAAAGTCATTGTAGAATGCATTAAGGGTGAGAAAATCATTTTTGGGTGAATTACCCCTTTAAGACATTTAGTCGCAGAACAAACTAGATATTTCACAGAACAGAAAAATAGTCCTGCTCATGAATAAGTTCTGTGAGTTAAATGGATAAAAAAAAATATGCACAGTCACTCAGGGTGACTACAGTTGGCTACAGTCAAATCTACAATTTTAGGCTAAGAAGCCAAACAGGGTAAATGTCATGCTTGCATGTCATGTAGCTTACTTTTTATACATGAGGCCCCAGGGCTTTTTAACCCCTGCCAACAAAGACCACAAGTCAAGAAAAGATAGATGTTGTGGTCTTTTGATTTTGAACAAGCTATACTGAAACAAATGCAAAAATGACACGCATTGAAACTGCTGTAAAAAACCTTGGTGCTCTGCCTTTAGTGTGTCCAAGTTTGTTCCCTGCCTCTCTAAGCTTAGCCTCTCTGTCTGTCACAATACTGCCTCTTTATTATAGCTATAGAAAATGCTTTCCTAAATCATCTGTCCCCAGTGGCCCACAAGATCCTTGACATCCCTTTGAATTTAGCTTGCAGATTTCCTTTGAAACTTTATAAACTCTTCTGCTTGCTGTCTCTCTCTCTCGCTCTCTCTGTAGATGAGTCGTGGGGACAGTCTTAAAGAGTCCTCTTCCTCTCTTCTCCAGTCCAGTCAGCAGCCAGGCTATCGCTCTGAGCCCAGTCTGGATGGGCGCGAGGGGGGTGGAGTGGAGCGAAGCGGGCCAGAGCGAACAGGTGGTGGTCCTGGAGGACCTCCAGACTCAGGGATCACAGGATACGCCCTAGGTGGGCGTTCGTATCCCTCCTTCTCTGATCCCACAGTTCTTGCCGGAGGGGGCTCGCGCTCCTCCAGTGTTCGCTCTTCCCACAATGCCCCGCCATCTGAAGCTACCACCTCCACCAGCTACAAGAGCTTAGCCAATCAGACGCCACCGCAGGGTCCTCGGAACGGCAGCCTGTCGTACGATAGTCTGCTCACACCTTCAGAAAGCCCGGATTTTGAGTCGGCAGCACCTGAAATGTCACCGGGCCGACCTCGCACGCCTGTAGTTGGATACAGTTCGCCTTTCCTATCGGCGCAGATCGCCCAGCAACGGGAGGCGGAGCTCCATCAGCCGTCTGTCTCCAGCACCGCCCTCCTTGCTTCCCCGCAGCATGTCGGCTATCTACGTGGCTCCACCTCAACTCCGCCCGTTCCGCCTGAACGAGAGCGGGAACGCCTGCTGCACGACTCTCAAGCGCCCCACCATCATCACCACCATCATCACCATCACCATCACCATCGGCCGCCCCGCTTCTCTCGACCCCCTCTGCTCTCTGACTCGGGCCCATCTCAGCCCTCATATCCGTACCGCACTCGCTCCACTGACACGCCCCTGCCGCCCACCACTCACCCTCCACGCTCGCCGCACCCCCCGCCGTTGGGGAAGTCTCTGTCTTACTCTAGCGCTGCCGCTGCAGAGATGCAGTACCGCCTGGTCCGCAAAGCCTCAGCCTCGGTCGGGGGAGGGGGCATACAGGCGCCAAAGTGAGTAACTCCCCCTCAACCTTACGACGCTCTGCGCAGCCTGCTGCCTCCTTCCTCCTACTCTTCCTCCTCCTCCTCCCAGACTCCTGTGAGTGTATCTCTTTCACTTCTATCTTCCTTCTGCTTTTTTCCACGGGTCTGAACTCATTCTGTCTAGGTGACTCTTCAGTAGCTTTATGCTTTTATCAGCGATCGTCTGTTGCTTTCTGCTACTTGGTGTCATTGTTGAATGTTTGTTTTCCAGAATAAAAATTTCCTGATAATTTACTCACCCCCATGTCATCCACAGGTTTTGTACAAGGTGCTTAAAGGGTTACTCCACCCAAAAATGAAAATTTAATTTCCAACATGTGCTCTTTCATGGCTGTATATTATTTAATTCAGGAAATTCTCAAAACACCCACAAGATGGTGGCGTTTATTGGTGAATCCGATATTACAAAACTGATATACATTATGGTAAAATGCTTAAATATGGGGAAAAATATTGGTAAATATTGGTTTAATCTCTAGAAGAAAACATCAAACCAGTAAAGCAGTATAGTTATAAAATCAAAACAAAGAAAAAAGAAAGAGTATTAAGAAATTAAGGTTTTTGAGGAAAACTTTCCAGGATTTTTCTCTATATAGTTGACTTCAATGAGGATCAGCGGGTTAAAGGTCCAAAATGCAGTTTCAATGCAGCTTCCTTCACACAAGGCTCTACACAATCCCAGCCGAGGAATAAGGGTCTAATCTAACAAAATAATTGGTCATTTTCTAAAAAATAAATAAATAAATAATTACATACTTTTTAACCACAAATGCTTGTCTTGCACTAGCTCTGCAATGCACGTCTACGACTTCATGCATTATGTAATCGCGTTGGAAAGGTAACTCTGGTTCAAAAAGAACGGTTAGGGCGTTCATTACATTTTTCTTTCTATTTCTTTTTCTTTTTTTTCTTTGTAGAAAATGACCAATTTTCTTTTGCTAGATTTCTCGGCTGGGATCGTTTAGAGCTCTTTAAAACTGCATTGAAACTCAATTTGGACAACTGTATGGAGAAAAATCCAGGAATTTTCTCCTTAAAAGCTTTAATTTCTCTTTGACTTAAGAAAGAAGGACATGAACATCTTGTATGACAGGGGGTGAGTAAATATTCAGGATTTTTTATTCTGGAAGTGAATTTATCCTTTAAACCTGACTTTTGGCTTACTCTGAACAGACAGGTCAGATTTCAGGTATTTTTTCTCACACCTCAAGACTTCTGAATGAATGCATACAAAATTGTATTACCTGTGTTGTCTCAGTGCCATATCATGATTTCATGGTAAATATGAACAGAATCAAATTAAGCACTTGTTCTTGAGGTGTGAGAGAATGGAAAACTAGATTTTTTTTGTTTAGATTATTTACATTTTAAGTCTCCTGACATCATGCTGCCACTTAAGTTGTTACCATGGTAACCTGTGTAGATAAACTGGATTTTGTACTCTAGAATAAACAGATCCAATTTAATCAGTGGCAAAATGACTTAATGGAGAGATCTGAGACGGACAGAAAGCTTCATTACTGTTCTCATTTAGGGGTCTGGAAAGCCTGCTTAGCGGAGGTCAGGGTGATTTTGTTGCTTTTAAAATGCTGACTAATAACTCAAAGCTAAGATGTTGACAATAAATCTTCTTTACAGGAAACATTGTTGCTTAGTTTGAGGAAGAGAACAAAATGAGCCACATTCTGTCATAGAAATTTCATATTTTAAGTTGACGTGTCCATTGTCATAGGGAAACAAACCAATGGCCAAACAATGAGCCTAATCGTTACAGTCATTTGATTGGTATGCCGGCAACAGAGCTGATGGTTAGAATAAACCTGCCATGCTTCAGTGCTTTAGAGAATGCTTCCTTTCCAAATTCTGTAGCAGAGAAATTAAAATATACTGGCAGGCAAGACAGAATTTGCCATTGTGGCTACATTTTCATTGCCTCTTTGCACTGTTTTCTAAACTGATCTGGGAGGCCTTTTTACTGACATCTGTCATGCATTGTTTTCATATTGTAATTCTTTCACGCTGTGTTGTGAATTATTTTTGGTCACATTGTAATGCTTTAATCAGTTTTTGACTGTGGCAGGGAAACTTTCACATGACATTACTCTACCCTAAAATGCCACATTTTAATATAATATTGTGCATGATTTAAATGCATGCTACAGGATCATCATACCTTTACTCTCAAATACAATACTGTTTAAAAGTTTGGGGTTAAAATGCTTTTTTTTTTAAGTTTCTTGCTTACCAAGGCTGCATTTATATAATCAAAATACAGTAATGTTAAATATTACAATTTAAAGTAACTGTTCTATTTTAATATTTTATAATGTGATTTATTCTTGTCATGGCAAAGCTAAACTTTCAGCAGCCATTTGCTTCAGTCTTTAGTGCCACGTGATCCTTCGGAAATCATTCTAACATGCTGATTTGCTGCTCAAGAAACATTTATTATCAACGAATAATATTTTTGTGGAAACTGATTTTTTTTTTCCTCAGGATTTTTTTTTAATGTAGTTAAAGGGGTCATCCGGTGCCACATGCACTTTTACAAGCTGTTTGAACTGAAATGTGTGTTGGGAGTGTGTGTACACAAGCACCCTAGAATGACAAAGATCCACCCAGTAGTTTTCTTTTAATTTAGTAAAATTATTTGCCTCTTCTCATATCGAGCCGTTCTCAGATGCCTGTCAATGTGGCGTAACACCGACAGAGGCCGCTCCTGCGATAGTTGATAGACAGCAGTGTTTTAGCATAGACCCACCACGAATTAGAAGTAAACTGACAGCACTGAGGGAATGTGACCGCCGATCTACCTAAATGGGTTCGTGTTTACACGAATCATTTCTCACCATGCTGCTTTATAAACGAGGGTCAGTATAAAGCTTAGCTTTGTAATGCTAGATGGTTTAAAACGGTGTCTGTTAATGATTAAGATGTAACCTTAACGCAATACTTGCAAACGTGTTTACAGCCCGCAACTGCATATGAGTAAAGACTATAACACTCACATTTATGTATTTCAATATAAGGACGGAGTAAGTTATGTTAACCGATCACTTTTTTGCTCTTGTTCAATCAGCTATGCCTCAGTAAACACACTGCATTCCTCTTTACTACAGTAAACACACCGCGTTCCTCTCTTTACTACAGTAAACACACCGCGTTCCTCTCTTTACTACAGTAAACACACCGCGTTTGTCTTTTTACCACAGTAAACACATCGCGTTCGTCTTTTTACCACAGTAAACACACCGCGTTCGTCTTTTACCACAGTAAACACAGTAAACACATGGCGTTCGTCTCTACAGTAAACGAACTGCGTTCGTCTTTTTACTACAGTAAACACAGTAAACACACCGCGTTCGTCTTTTTACCACAGTAAACACAGTAAACACACCGCATTCGTCTTTTACCACAGTAAACACATCGCGTTCGTCTTTTTACCACAGTAAACACAGTAAACACACCACGTTCGTCTTTTTACCACAGTAAACACATCGCGTTCGTCTTTTTACCACAGTAAACACACCGCGTTCGTCTTTTACCACAGTAAACACAGTAAACACATGGCTTTCGTCTCTACAGTAAACAAACTGCGTTCGTCTTTTTACTACAGTAAACACAGTAAACACACCGCGTTCGTCTTTTTACCACAGTATACACAGTAAACACACCGCATTCGTCTTTTACCACAGTAAACACACCGCATTCATCTTTTTACCACAGTAAACACACCGCGTTCGTCTTTTACCACAGTAAACACACCACGTTCGTCTTTTTACCACAGTAAACACAGTAAACACACCGCGTTCGTCTTTTTACCACAGTAAACACAACACGTTCATCTTTTTACCACACTAAAAACACACTGCGTTTGTCTTTTTACCACAGTAAACACACCACGTTCGTCTCCACAGTAAACACACCGCGTTCGTCTTTTTACCACAGTAAACACAACGCGTTCATCTTTTTACCACAGTAAACACAACGCGTTCGTCTTTTTACCACAGTAAACACACCACGTTTGTCTCCACAGTAAACACACCATGTTTGTCTCCACAGTAAACACACCACGTTCGTCTTTTTACCACAGAATACACAGTAAACACACCGCATTCGTCTTTTACCACAGTAAACACACCACGTTCGTCTTTTTACCACAGTAAACACAGTAAACACACCGCGTTCGTCTTTTTACCACAGTAAACCCAACACGTTCATCTTTTTACCACAGTAAACACACTGCGTTCGTCTTTTTATCACACTAAACACACTGCGTTTGTCTTTTTACCACAGTAAACACACCACGTTCGTCTCCACAGTAAACACACCGCGTTCGTCTTTTTATCACACTAAACACACTGCGTTTGTCTTTTTACCACAGTAAACACACCACGTTCGTCTCCACAGTAAACACACCGCGTTCATCTTTTTACCACAGTAAACACAACGCGTTCGTCTTTTTACCACAGTAAACACACCACGTTTGTCTCCACAGTAAACACACCATGTTTGTCTCCACAGTAAACACACCACGTTCGTCTTTTTACCACAGTAAACACACCGCGTTCGTCTTTTTACCACAGTAAACACACCACGTTCGTCTTTTTACCACAGTAAACAGTAAACACACCGCGTTCATCTCTTTACCACAGTAAACACACCGCGTTCGTCTTTTACCACAGTAAACACACCCGCGTTCCTCTCTTTACCACAGTACCACAGTAAACACACCACGTTCGTCTTTTTACCACAGTAAACGCACCGCGTTCATCTTTTACCACAGTAAACGCACCGCGTTCGTCTTTTACCACAGTAAACACATGGCGTTAGTATTCTACAGTAAACAAACTGCGTTCGTCTTTTTACTACAGTAAACACAGTAAACACACCGCGTTCGTCTTTTTACCACAGTATACACAATAAACACACCGCATTCGTCTTTTACCACAGTAAACACACCGCATTCATCTTTTTACCACAGTAAACACACCGCGTTCGTCTTTTACCACAGTAAACACACCACGTTCGTCTTTTTACCACAGTAAACACAGTAAACACACCGCGTTCGTCTTTTTACCACAGTAAACACAACACGTTCATCTTTTTACCACACTAAAAACACACTGCGTTTGTCTTTTTACCACAGTAAACACACCACGTTCGTCTCCACAGTAAACACACCACGTTCGTCTCCACAGTAAACACACCGCGTTCGTCTTTTTACCACAGTAAACACAACGCGTTCGTCTTTTTACCACAGTAAACACACCACGTTTGTCTCCACAGTAAACACACCATGTTTGTCTCCACAGTAAACACACCACGTTCGTCTTTTTACCACAGAATACACAGTAAACACACCGCATTCGTCTTTTACCACAGTAAACACACCACGTTCGTCTTTTTACCACAGTAAACACACCGCGTTCGTCTTTTTACCACAGTAAACCCAACACGTTCATCTTTTTACCACAGTAAACACACTGCGTTCGTCTTTTTATCACACTAAACACACTGCGTTTGTCTTTTTACCACAGTAAACACACCACGTTCGTCTCCACAGTAAACACACCGCGTTCGTCTTTTTATCACACTAAACACACTGCGTTTGTCTTTTTACCACAGTAAACACACCACGTTCGTCTCCACAGTAAACACACCGCGTTCGTCTTTTTACCACAGTAAACACAACGCGTTCGTCTTTTTACCACAGTAAACACACCACGTTTGTCTCCACAGTAAACACACCATGTTTGTCTCCACAGTAAACACACCACGTTCGTCTTTTTACCACAGTAAACACACCACGTTCGTCTTTTTACCACAGTAAACAGTAAACACACCGCGTTCATCTCTTTACCACAGTAAACACACCGCGTTCGTCTTTTACCACAGTAAACACACCCGCGTTCCTCTCTTTACCACAGTACCACAGTAAACACACCACGTTCGTCTTTTTACCACAGTAAACACAGTAAACACACCGCGTTCGTCTTTTACCACAGTAAACACACCGCGTTCCTCTCTTTACCACAGTAAACACACCCGCGTTCGTCTCTTTACCACAGTGTAAACACCCGCGTTCGTCTCTTTACCACAGTAAACACACCGCGTTCCTCTCTTTACCACAGTAAACACACCCGCGTTCGTCTCTTTACCACAGTAAACACACCGCGTTAGTCTTTTTACCACAGTAAACACACCGCGTTCGTCTTTTTACCACAGTAAACACACCTCGTTCGTCTTTTTACCACAGTAAACACACCGCGTTCCTCTCTTTACCACAGTAAACACACCACGTTCCTCTCTTTACCACAGTAAACACAGTAAACACACCACGTTCGTCTCTTTACCACAGTAAACACACCACGTTCGTCTTTTTACCACAGTAAACACACCGCGTTCGTCTCTTTACCACAGTAAACACACCGCGTTCGTCTTTTACCACAGTAAACACACCACGTTCGTCTTTTTACCACAGTAAACACAGTAAACACACCGCGTTCGTCTTTTACCACAGTAAACACACCGCGTTCCTCTCTTTACCACAGTAAACACACCCGCGTTCCTCTCTTTACCACAGTAAACACACCCGCGTTCGTCTCTTTACCACAATTATAAACACCCGCGTTCGTCTCTTTACCACAGTAAACACACCGCGTTCCTCTCTTTACCACAGTAAACACACCACACAACCACACACCGCGTTCCTCTCTTTACCACAGTAAACACACCCGCGTTCGTCTCTTTACCACAGTAAACACACCTCGTTCGTCTTTTTACCACAGTAAACACACCTCGTTCGTCTTTTTACCACAGTAAACACACCACGTTCGTCTTTTTACCACAGTAAACACACCGCGTTCCTCTCTTTACCACAGTAAACACACCCGCGTTCCTCTCTTTACCACAGTAAACACACCCGCGTTCGTCTCTTTACCACAGTGTAAACACCCGCGTTCGTCTCTTTACCACAGTAAACACACCGCGTTCCTCTCTTTACCACAGTAAACACACCCGCGTTCGTCTCTTTACCACAGTAAACATACCACGTTCGTCTTTTTACCACAGTGAACACAGTAAACACACCTCGTTCGTCTTTTTACCACAGTAAACACACCACGTTCGTCTTTTTACCACAGTAAACGCACCTCGTTCGTCTTTTTACCACAGTAAACACACCGCGTTCCTCTCTTTACCACAGTAAACACACCACGTTCCTCTCTTTACCACAGTAAACACAGTAAACACACCACGTTCGTCTTTTTACCACAGTAAACACACCGCATTCGTCTCTTTACCACAGTAAACACACCACGTTCGTCTTTTTACCACAGTAAACACACTGCGTTCGTCTCTTTACCACAGTAAACACACCACGTTCGTCCTTTTACCACAGTAAACACACCACGTTGGTCTTTTTACCACAGTAAACACAGTAAACGCACCACGTTCGTCTTTTTACCACAGTAAACACAGTAAACACACCGCATTCGTCTCTTTACCACAGTAAACACACCACGTTCCTCTTTTTACCACAGTAAACACTGTAAACACACCGCGTTCCTCTCTTTACCACAGTAAACACACCCGCGTTCCTCTCTTTACCACAGTAAACATACCACGTTCGTCTTTTTACCACAGTGAACACAGTAAACACACCGCGTTCGTCTCTTTACCACAGTAAACACACCACGTTCATCTTTTTACCACAGTAAACACACCACGTTCATCTTTTTACCACAGTAAACACACCGCGTTCGTCTCTTTTCCACAGTAAACACACCGCGTTCGTCTTTTTACCACAGTAAACACATCGCGTTTGTCTTTTTACCACAGTAAACACACGCGTTCCTCTCTTTACCACAGTAAACACACCGCATTCCTCACTTTACCACAGTAAACACACCACGTTCCTCTCTTTACCACAGTAAACACACCCGCGTTCCTCTCTTTACCACAGTACCACAGTAAACATACCACGTTCGTCTTTTTACCACAGTGAACACAGTAAACACACCGCGTTCGTCTCTTTACCACAGTAAACACACCACGTTCATCTTTTTACCACAGTAAACACACCGCGTTCGTCTCTTTTCCACAGTAAACACACCGCGTTCGTCTTTTTACCACAGTAAACACATCGCGTTTGTCTTTTTTACCACAGTAAACACACCGCGTTCCTCTCTTTACCACAGTAAACACACCGCATTCCTCACTTTACCACAGTAAACACACCACGTTCCTCTCTTTACCACAGTAAACACACCCGCGTTCCTCTCTTTACCACAGTACCACAGTAAACACACCACGTTCGTCTTTTTACCACAGTAAACACAGTAAACACACCGCGTTCGTCTTTTACCAAAGTAAACACATCGCGTTCCTCTCTTTACCACAGTAAACACACCCGCGTTCCTCTCTTTACCACAGTACCACAGTAAACACACCACGTTCGTCTTTTTACCACAGTAAACACAGTAAACACACCGCGTTCGTCTTTTACCACAGTAAACACACCGCGTTCCTCTCTTTACCACAGTAAACACACCGCGTTCCTCTCTTTACGACAGTAAACACACCCGCGTTCGTCTTTTTACCACAGTAAACACACCTCGTTCGTCTCTTTACCACAGTAAACACACCGCGTTCGTCTCTTTACCACAGTAAACACAGTAAACACACCACGTTCGTCTTTTTACCACAGTAAACACTGTAAACATACCGCATTCATCTTTTACCACAGTAAACACACCCGCGTTCCTCTCTTTACCACAGTAAACACACCGCATTCGTCTCTTTACCACAGTAAACACAGTAAACACACCACGTTCGTCTTTTTACCACAGTAAATACACCCGCGTTCCTCTCTTTACCACAGTAAACACACCGCGTTCGTCTTTTTACCACAGTAAACACACCACGTTCGTCTTTTTACCACAGTAAACACTGTAAACATACCGCGTTCATCTTTTACCACAGTAAACACACCCGCGTTCCTCTCTTTACCACAGTAAACACACCACGTTCGTCTTTTTACCACAGTAAACACAGTAAACACACCACGTTCGTCTCTTTACCACAGTAAACACAGTAAACACACCACGTTCGTCTTTTTACCACAGTAAACACAGTAAACACACCGCATTCGTCTCTTTACCACAGTAAACACAGTAAACACACCACGTTCGTCTTTTTACCACAGTAAATACACCCGCGTTCCTCTCTTTACCACAGTAAACACACCGCGTTCGTCTTTTTACCACAGTAAACACAGTAAACACACCCGCGTTCATCTCTTTACCACAGTAAACACCGTGTTCGTCTCTTTACCACAGTAAACACACCTCGTTCGTCTTTTTACCACAGTAAACACACCACGTTCGTCTTTTTACCACAGTAAACACAGTAAACACACAGCGTTCGTCTTTTACCACAGTAAACACACCGCGTTCCTCTCTTTACCACAGTAAACACACCGCGTTCCTCTCTTTACGACAGTAAACACACCCGCGTTCGTCTTTTTACCACAGTAAACACACCTCGTTCGTCTCTTTACCACAGTAAACACACCGCGTTCGTCTCTTTACCACAGTAAACACAGTAAACACACCACGTTCGTCTTTTTACCACAGTAAACACACCCGCGTTCCTCTCTTTACCACAGTAAACACACCGCATTCGTCTCTTTACCACAGTAAACACAGTAAACACACCACGTTCGTCTTTTTACCACAGTAAACACACCGCATTCATCTTTTTACCACAGTAAACACACCCGCGTTCCTCTCTTTACCACAGTAAACACACCGCATTCGTCTCTTTACCACAGTAAACACAGTAAACACACCACGTTCGTCTTTTTACCACAGTAAATACACCCGCGTTCCTCTCTTTACCACAGTAAACACACCGCGTTCGTCTTTTTACCACAGTAAACACACCACGTTCGTCTTTTTACCACAGTAAACACTGTAAACATACCGCGTTCATCTTTTACCACAGTAAACACACCCGCGTTCCTCTCTTTACCACAGTAAACACACCACGTTCGTCTTTTTACCACAGTAAACACAGTAAACACACCACGTTCGTCTCTTTACCACAGTAAACACAGTAAACACACCACGTTCGTCTTTTTACCACAGTAAACACAGTAAACACACCGCATTCGTCTCTTTACCACAGTAAACACAGTAAACACACCACGTTCGTCTTTTTACCACAGTAAATACACCCGCGTTCCTCTCTTTACCACAGTAAACACACCGCGTTCGTCTTTTTACCACAGTAAACACAGTAAACACACCCGCGTTCATCTCTTTACCACAGTAAACACCGTGTTCGTCTCTTTACCACAGTAAACACACCTCGTTCGTCTTTTTACCACAGTAAACACCACGTTCGTCTTTTTACCACAGTAAACACAGTAAACACACAGCGTTCGTCTTTTACCACAGTAAACACACCGCGTTCCTCTCTTTACCACAGTAAACACACCGCGTTCCTCTCTTTACGACAGTAAACACACCCGCGTTCGTCTTTTTACCACAGTAAACACACCTCGTTCGTCTCTTTACCACAGTAAACACACCGCGTTCGTCTCTTTACCACAGTAAACACAGTAAACACACCACGTTCGTCTTTTTACCACAGTAAACACTGTAAACATACCGCGTTCATCTTTTACCACAGTAAACACACCCGCGTTCCTCTCTTTACCACAGTAAACACACCGCATTCGTCTCTTTACCACAGTAAACACAGTAAACACACCACGTTCGTCTTTTTACCACAGTAAATACACCCGCGTTCCTCTCTTTACCACAGTAAACACACCGCGTTCGTCTTTTTACCACAGTAAACACACCACGTTCGTCTTTTTACCACAGTAAACACTGTAAACATACCGCGTTCATCTTTTACCACAGTAAACACACCCGCGTTCCTCTCTTTACCACAGTAAACACACCACGTTCGTCTTTTTACCACAGTAAACACAGTAAACACACCACGTTCGTCTCTTTACCACAGTAAACACAGTAAACACACCACGTTCGTCTTTTTACCACAGTAAACACAGTAAACACACCGCATTCGTCTCTTTACCACAGTAAACACAGTAAACACACCACGTTCGTCTTTTTACCACAGTAAATACACCCGCGTTCCTCTCTTTACCACAGTAAACACACCGTGTTCGTCTTTTTACCACAGTAAACACAGTAAACACACCCGCGTTCATCTCTTTACCACAGTAAACACCGTGTTCGTCTCTTTACCACAGTAAACACACCTCGTTCGTCTTTTTACCACAGTAAACACACCACGTTCGTCTTTTTACCACAGTAAACACTGTAAACACAATGCGTTCCTCTCTTTACCACAGTAAACACACCCGCGTTCCTCTCTTTACCACAGTAAACACACCACGTTCGTCTTTTTACCACAGTAAACACTGTAAACACACCGCGTTCCTCTCTTTACCACAGTAAACACACCCGCGTTCCTCTCTTTACCACAGTAAACACACCACGTTCGTCTTTTTACCACAGTAAACACTGTAAACACACCGCGTTCCTCTCTTTACCACAGTAAACACACCCGCGTTCCTCTCTTTACCACAGTAAACACACCACGTTTGTCTTTTTACCACAGTAAACACACCGCGTTCCTCTTTTTACCACAGTAAACACATCGCGTTATTATCTCTCTCAGTACTCTACTCTGCCAGTACATATAAAGATAAATCAAAGTGACTTTAAGTTTACTAACCATTCAGACACATCCAGTATAAGCCATAATTGCCTAACTTTTTTGCCAAGACGGGCAAGTCCTCAACTTTAAGCTTCAAGTCCTAAACAAGTCACTAGTGCTGTTTGCCCAAATCAATGTCTCTGTAATAATTACTACAGTAAATTTAAAGTCAATAATAGTCTATAGTAGGTATAATTATAAAAGATAGGCTATAATAATTAGTGTTTTTTATTGAGGAATTAATCATTGTTTGTGTACAAATATAGGCCTAATTGAATTAATAATTTATTTTAAGTCCACTGTTTCATTTGTTAAAGATTCCGTAATTTTAATGAATCAGTTGATTCAAATATATATATATATATATATATATATATATATATATATATTCAGTCTGAAAAGTTGAGATGTTTATCTGGATGCGGAAAAACGAGCATGTCGCTTCCATTATGAGCACGCATACCGCACATCTACATTGAAATAACGAACTTGAGCGTGCAAAAGACTGCAGGTCATGTGACAAGAACCAACCAATCCGCTTCATCCCTTCCCAAATAACATTGAAAGCACTGCCAAATTGGAGAAACGGCTTATCATAGCTGTACAGGAATAACCATCTTTTTAATAAATTTAATAGCAGAGCAACTGCAAGCGATTTTTAATGCTGGTCATCCATTTATCCTTTGCTAAAACGTCTGTGTCTTTATGGAGAGTGCAGGTCATGGTTGCTTAGCAAAGGCAGACGCCAAGGGAGCGCCAGCTACAGAGCGGTTTGGAAAGAAAGAGAAAGTGGTGCACATAGCGTTTTCCACGTAGGCGCGACATTTTAGGCCCCTTAAACATTAAATATCCTATTATGTGGATAAATATAAACACTCACTTAGCGAGTCCCTCTCTGGCTCAGTGCCAAAAGCTGCGCTAATCATACCAGTGTGATCATACGCTTCAGTAACCAGCCTATATTGATCAGAACTCTCCGAAGTTTTTTTTTATTTTTTTTATATACAAGTAAAGACTTGCCGAGTCACAGGGTTCAAGTCCAAGTCAAGTCTCGAGTCATTGCTGTCAAAGTCTAAGTCGAGTCCCAAGTCTTTTTTGATTGTCAAGTCACAAGTCATCAAATTTGGGACTCAAAGTCAAGACTCCAGTCCACAACTCTGATATTTGATGATTGCGCCTGCTCCGTCTCCCGCACCCCAGTAATTTTAATCAGTACATAATAACGAAAACAATACTTACAAATAAAAAGAAGCAGGCTTTTACGATCAGAAATTTCTTAAACCAGTGAACCTCTGTAAACTCCAAGGAGTAAACAAATGCGTACAATTAGTAAGTTCAAAGCGTCTCTATAAGAGATTGCCGAGAGTCACGTGGGTATACGCTTCATAAATGCATGAATGAAGCGTATACCCACTTCTCCAGGCACCACTACATCACTGCCCCCCAAGTGCCATTTCCCCCAAACTATACAAATATACCCCCAACTGTTGTCTAGGCAACACCCCCTGTGCTATGTAATGACACACCCCACAGAACTGAAGGGCGGGGTGAGCAGAGGTTCATATCATTTAAAGGGCCAGGTACTGATATCGCTTGCTGAGAACAGAGGCATTTTTTACTAGGTAAAATGAGTGTTTTTTTACACTACCATAGAGAATTTTTAATCAAAGTATATTACAAACTTTTCATTTGGACCCTAAAGCATCATATTAACTTGTGGAAAATGGGCATCGGATGACCCCTTTAAAAAAAGTTTATTTAAAAGATAAGTCATAATGTTTTCTTTACTGTCATTTTGATTAATTAAATGCATAATTGCTGAAT
The DNA here is from genome assembly GCF_049309525.1 of Garra rufa. Classification (NCBI taxonomy): domain Eukaryota; kingdom Metazoa; phylum Chordata; class Actinopteri; order Cypriniformes; family Cyprinidae; genus Garra; species Garra rufa. The sequence continues at coordinate 17,972,247 of NC_133366.1, forward strand.
TAAAGTGTTAATTTCTTAAAGGGAACCCCAGGCTTAATATAACAAACTACTTGATCTCAGTACAAAAATGTACCTTTAGAAACTTTTTTGCAAGATGGGAAATACCTGCCAATAAGTACATATCACTACAGTTTCCAACAGAAATTAAAACTAGAGGCGGTAAAACAGCAAGCACTTGGAATCATTTTCGTACACAGTTATGAGTACAGCTCCATATGTTTTGCTTTGAGACGTAACAAGCTTGCTCTGTAGCTTAGCTGGCACAGAATTAGACTTAAGATGCGGAATCCTTGAGTATGAATCCCGTGAAAAATTAAAAACAAGCTAAAACGGCATGCTTGCGATTTGCATCACATTATTGTTATGGTATTACAGTTCTAAAGCATTAGAGTTAACCCTCTGGGGTTCTTCGGTCACTTTTGACCGGAATTTTTTAAATAAAAAAAATTTAAAAATCGTAGCTTCATCGGAATGGTATGAAACCTGGTGACTTTTATGGTACTTGGTATATGAACACACAAAAAAATTGGGGACAGGATTGGAAAAGTCTAAGTGGTCGTAAAAAAAATAGTCACACTCGGGGACTTCGGGTCAAAATGACCGGCCATAGGAAATGAATGGGAAATTGGCAAAAATATGAAAATACAGAGTTTTTTTGTGCATACAATCTACAAATCAGCCACAATCCAGAAAAAAAGCACACAACTGTGAAGGGGTGACTCTCTAAAACATCAAGAGTGCAAAACACTACAATACACTCACACACACACACACTTATACACACAAAAACACACGCACACACAAATGAATGTGTGTCATTTCAAAAGCTAATTTTGGGAAATGTGTGAAATAGAGGCAATCAATGTAAGAAATAAAGCACACAGCAATGAAAGCATGAGACTGTAAGCCATCAGAGTTCCAAAATAGACACACAGACACACACACACACACACACACACACACACACACACACACACACAGGGAAATATGAGATTGGTGAGACTGTAACAGAGGAATGTGAGACTATGAATCAAATAAAAGGGAGACATTGGATCCAAAATCCAAAAGTCACACACCATGTCACACACACACACACACACACACACACACACACACACACACACGGAAAAAAGATTTCAAAACAAGCATCATTTGCTCAAAGTGCTATATGGAGACACTCTGTTGTGATTTGTCACAACCTGATCTGTAATCACAATTAGTATGTAAATAATATGTAATTATAGTTAGAATGATATTTAAAACAAACTTTTTTTTCCTCTATTTTTTTATTTACTATTTGACAATTGTTATACTTTTCTGTTATTTTAGATTTATGTTCATAATTGCTGTTGCCTTTTGAATAAGAGTTACTGTTCATTGAATATGTAAAAAAAAGAATGCACATAAAATGTAAATAGGGTTAGGATGATATTTAAAATATTTTTATTTCTCTATTTTCCATTTAATGTTTGATAATTATACTTTTGCTGTTATTTTGTTGCCCATGCTGTTGCTGTTCATAATTCCTGTGCTAAATAAGAGTTATTGTTTATTGAATTTTACAAAAAATTATTTAAATCAAAATGTTCATTATAAAAAGGTTACAAAATAAAAAAAAATGGTATGACTGAAAGAACGGCATTTTTATTCAGTTAGAATTAAAACAATGGGTAACAAAATGCTTTCCATTGTTTCTCTTTCTAATGCAATGTTCTGGTTTCACTGTATTATAAAGTAAAACTGGCACTTCAAATTACCAGTTAAACCAATCAAACAAACAAAAAACTTGGCAAATAATAAAAAAAATAGTCTTTGATAATCTAATTTTATATAATAAAATCCACAACCTGAAAAGGCATTGGCAAATATGTGCAAAAACAACTAGAATTCACAAATCCTTCTATAGAGAGCATTACATCCATCTAGTGGTTAAAATAGGATATTGCCTGGTAATTATGCTCACTACGCCACCAGATGGCACAAATCCGACTTCAAAAAATTATTTTCTATAGGCCAGGTATCTACTTTAAACTAAAATACAGCATTAATTAAAAAAGAATAAAAATTATATATATTAAAAAAAATTCTATTATATTCAATGGCAAAAAATAGATCATAATTGTAGCATAAATATTAATTATTATCATAAAATTCTGTCAAAACACGACAGAAAAAAAGAAAAAATATTATTGAACAAAAATACATTTGATTGATTTTACTGAAAAAAAGGAAATAATGATTTCAGAGCTCCGGTCACTTTTGACCGTGAGGGCCCTGAGTGTGACTGGTCGGGGAAGAACCCCAGAGGGTTAAAGTGCCACTCAACGGACATTTCAAGTCAGAACCGCAGTAACACGTATAAAACCAACCCCACATAAAATGTACCATATGTACGTTCATCTATTACAGGAAGAAAAAAAACAAGCACACTTTTAGTGCCACTCAGTGGACTTTTCACATTGAAACGTCACAAAACGTACATGGCAGTACGTATTTTGCGTCTTGTGAAAAAGGTTAAACTTTTCATTTAACCTTAAACAGTGCCGTTATTTAGATGGTTGCATAAGTCTTCACTTTTTTTCCTAGCGATGAAAGAACGGGAAGATGCCTGTGGACAACTAAAACTTCCTAAAGCCCTGTGTCTTTGTTCTGTCCACTTTAGCCCTGATTACTTTTAGTAGACCACAGCTACTGAAATAGCTTACAAACGGCAGAGACAAGAAACGCTAGATGCCCTCCTCAGTTTCTCAGTGCAGATTTCACTCGATATCTGAGGGCATAGACTCCTTGAGGGGAAAATTGATGGTATGGCATTTGGTTTAAGCCTATGCTTATCCATCACCACCTGTTAACTCTTTCAGTAGCTGTGGTCATCATATCAGTATTTTATTTTGAGTTGTGTTCAAGCAGCAACTTCCTGCTCTCTTTATTGAAACCAACACGGAAGTGACTTAAACTGCAATTCATTGACTGGCCGCTAGAGACTGACTCCAAAAGGGAGTCAATCCTATAGACTCCCCATGTTAAAATGCCCAACTTTAAAGCAGAAAAAAAAATTTCAGCCTGGTACAAAAAGTGGTTTTTGTCTGTATAGCTAATTTTGCACTTCATGTCAGTTGTGAGGGGGTGAATAATTTTTTATAACTCATCCATTTAAGGTATATTTATATTTATATTTATATTTTATATTTAAAGTTCTGCATAATTAAGGGCGTGGCCACTTGAGTGACAAGTGCGATAGGTGGGCGTGGTTTCAGCAACCTGCTCCACCTACGTCCTGCCTCTTTGCCCATTTTCGGTTATCTGGGAGTGACGCCTGCAATGTAAAAAGTTTTCACCAGTTTCAACTTAAAAACTTAAGTTTAGCAGCTGCCTTAAAATGTTAAGTTAAACCAACTTAACTAATTTAAACTCAAAAGTTAAATCAACTAATTTTGATTGTAATAAATTCAAATGACTTGTAGTTTTAAGCTGATTTAACTTAAACTTAAGGCAGCTGCTGAACTTAGGTTTTTAAGTTGAATCTGGTGAAAACTTTTTACAGTGTGGTGACACAATTCCAAGATGGCGACGGCTGACTCCCGCCCTCTATGAGCTTCAAAAATGCTCTTCAGAAACCTATGGGTGACGTCATGGACACTATGTCCATATTTTTTACTGTCTATGGTTATGTTACAGTAAAAATAGCAGCAGTAGCTCACAGAGTGCAACCAATTGCAGAAATAATGGCGCCCCCCCCATACTCCAAAATATGTATAAAATGTGGATTTTTTTTTTACTACATATTTCAGTAAAAGACATTATTTTATATTAAGCCATTTAAGTTCCCATTAAAAACATAAAAATCAGACCCTAAACTTTTGAACAGTGACGCAAGCACTATATAAAGTATATGCTAATGTAAATCTTTCTCTAATATATCTTTTCCTCTGTTTTTTTTCTGATTTAGGGACGAGATTCAGATGAAATCGTATAGTCGGACAAACGGGCAGCCAAAGCCGCCTTCCACCCCCTCGTCCCCCTCTCATCCTGTCAGCGTGTCTACTCGCCCAGGTCAGGCGTATTCCAGTGCCGGCTCTTCTCAGAGCCCCGCCGACAAGCCTGGAGGCGGGGTGAAGAAGGTGACAGGTGTCGGAGGGACCACTTACGAGATCTCAGTGTGAGAGACGAGCTGTTTTGACCCGTGTTTTCAAGAATGGAGCCATGGACTCATTGTCTTCACCAACGTGGCAGAGAAAATCTGTTTGACGGACATTTATCGATGCCTACAGGAAAGATCTGAAAACTTCACTTCAAAATTGAAGCAGACCTCTGCTGTTATGTTTTTTTTTTGTTTGTTTTTTTAAGAAAATAATGCTGACCAGCAGGTTTTGGTTGGATATGACATGGAGGAGGAGGAGGAGGAGGAGCAGGGGGGACATAGTAGGACTTTAGGACTCCTCACAAGTAAGGAGCTGTGATGGCAAAGGACCGGATTGCCTTGAAACACATTTCAGTACATAACAACAACAACAACAACAAAAAAAGATTTTTATCCAAGATGAATATGTAAATTGTTCTGTATAGAGAAAAATGATCACACTTTTTTTCCCAACAAGTGGAATTTGACTTTTACAAAAAAAAGGGGACCTGTGGCATTCAGTAGCCATTTCAGACCACTGTGATTGGCATGCGACAATGTTGCGTCTGTATCCAATCAGCACTAGGGAAGCAGAACAGTAGAAAAGATAAGGAAATGGACTAATGCATTATTTAAATGACAGCAGCCTTTTCAAGTGCAAGTAGTTTTCTGAGCAATGGCCTTGGAAATTCAAGGAAGTTTTTATTTAATTTTTAAAGTGTTATTTTATATGACTTTATAAATGGCTGTTGATAAGATCAAAATGTTTTTTTTTTTCTACAAAGGCTGATATTTGTTCCCTCAAACTTTTATCTAATCAAATAGAGGGATTAAAGAGCTGAGAGGGTTAATCGTAGCATTTAATAATGCATTTGATATGGTGGAGTCCAATATGTGGGACATAATTCAAATTCAATCCTGTAAACATTGATTGGCAGCCTCTTAGATACTATTTTTTTGTTTTGTTTTTTTTATTAAGTGAGAGCCAAATCTCACTGGTGGCCTTTAAAGCTTCCTGCTCACGATGCCACAGAACAGTGGGTGACCATATCAGTGCCCTCTGATTGGACAGCGGTTGAGCCAATCAGTGGACGTTAGCTGTCATTTTAAATCAGTGAAAGCCTTTTATTTTTAATTATTTAATTCTTACCTATTGCATTCGAGAAGATTGTGACATTGTGCAGAACTCATTTCAATCATCGTCTGTCTTGTCAGGGGTGTTGATCAACATTTATAACAGAGCTGGCCAATCAGGGGACAGAATGTATTTGCAATGAATACACTTATAGGAATATTTTGGATCAAAAGATAGACTGAGGGGAGGGAGGAAAAGAAAGAAAAGAACGTGTACTGTATAGTTCAGTGTGAGTGAACATGGTTGTGAATATGTGTATGCGTGCGTGCGTGTGTTTGAGCATTGGTAATAAACTCTTTATAAATCAGTTGTACGTTTGACTTTAATTTTCCTGTTATGCATTGGTTCTGTTTTACCGTAGATATGTATACATTGATGCTCATTAGCAACTGTTTCTGTGGGCCGTCTACATGCTTGGATCGTCTTGGGCATCTATACATATCTAATAGATAAATCTTTAGAAAGCTACACATGAAAACAACATATTTTGTCCATCCACAAATCTGTGAAAGCCTGTTGTAGTGGATGTACTCCCTTGTTTGTTTCATGAATCTTAGCTCACAAGGAATTTTAGTTTTTGTTTTACACTGAGACAATAATATACAACCTTACATTATTTATTTATTTTTTATTTTTTTTTGTCAAGTCTGTGTAAAGCAATATTCTGAGTTTGGCACACCACAGAAAATGTGGAAAAAATGTGAACCACCCAGCCAAATGTGAATGATAAAAACAGCAAGTAAATAAAATAAGTTGTCAAAATTTGAACAAATTTGGGGGGAAAAAGCAGCATGGACCTTTCTCATAGTGGAAGTCTTCATAGTTGGGTAAAATCAGAGAGCAGAATAGAAGAGTACCACAAATATATTTTTTGCATTCCCATTTGCTCAAAGAGGAAAAGAAAAAGATTTTCAATCAAAGAAAAAAAAATTGAGACTAATACCGGCAGTCAGAAGAGAGAAATTTACCGCCCCTCCCATAGACATGGCATTAGAAACACCCTCGCTTAAGCGAGAACATTTTTTTTTTTGTAATTTGATAAAAAAAAAAAAGTGATATAAAACCGAGTATAGTGTTTTAAAAATCAAAATAGGAAAAAAGGATTTATGATGACTATTAAAATGCTTCATCACAGTCTTTTGAAAAGGGTCCAATCTGTGCTCTAAAACGCTGGGGGCGTGTCCTCTGTCGGCGCCGAAGCCACGCCCACTCACAGGAAATATGCCGACTCTCTCAACCGTCAAATACTACTACAACCTGAATGAATGTCCGAGCTGTTTTGTGAATTATTGCAACCAGGTAATACGCGTTTACATGACAAAAGCATAGCTAGCTAGCAAACTGTAACTGACAGTAATGACAGTAACTTGCAATTGAGAGGGCAAAACACTGATTTTAATACACTAATTATTACAGTGTTAGGGGAGGGGCCAAGTGCGTCATCGAGATGTGATTTTAGCCCCGCCCTCCAAAAAAATTGAACACAAAAATTGTGAAAAACTTGGAAAGTTGAACTCGACAATTAAGTAACTTACTACGTAGTTAACAGTCTTTGTAACGTGGAACGTCACATACATTTCTAACATTTATGTGTTTAGAAACAATTCTCTGAATTGCCTTTACACAGACATTAAGCTTTTAATTTTAGTCTAGTTTCAGTTCATTTGGGTTTTCACAACAGGTCAGTGGCCATATTGGCAGCACTGAATGTAAACTGACTGAATGGAGTGCTATAGACTGCCAAAAGTTATAACAAATCAAGGAGAAGAGTGCAAAAAACTGTCTGCGGAACAAAATGCGTTTATTGGCCAAACTGAGGGCAAGAACTCTCAAGTTTTTTCTTATAATTTCCAGTCAGGTAGGTGAAACATTAGGCTAATATCTTTCTTAATACTGCTCGTACGTATCTTTACCACCTATTAACTTTAGTTTGTCAAAATATTGTGCCCTTTCCTGCTTACTAAGTCCTTTCTCTAGATGATTTAACAGCTTCCACTTGTTTTTTTTCCATGGTTTAGACAGCAGCACAACATATTCCAGTATCTCCAATATGGAGGCACATCCAAGTAAGTTTCAGCTAAAAAAAATAAATAATAATAATGTTGTTTATGAAGTAATGAAATTAGTATTTGGATATTTTATGGTTTTAAAGCATCTGTTAATAAGAAACCAGTGGTTACTCTGGAAATAGTTAAGTTAGTTAAATGTAGCTTTTATGTATATTTTTGGTAGCCACTGCTAGCCACATGGTTTGTGTCATCATGGATAATGTTGTAAGTGTTTGAATTCAAATCTCAAATGCTAATTAAGTGCTTTGAGTCATTTAGATGTGCAGGTTTCAGCTTTACCACAACGTGTCAAACATCTGCTTGGTTATTCTGTTAAAGGGATAGTTCACCCAAAAATGAAAATTTGATGTTTATCTGCTTTCCCCCAGAACATCAAAGATGTAGGTGACTGTTCATTTAATGGCAGTGGATGGGCACCAAACCTTTGAAAGTAAAAAAAACAAAACATGCACAGACAAATCCAAATTACACCCTGTGGCTTGTGACGATACATTTTTGACACGAAACGATTGTTTTTTTGCGAGAAACTAAACAATATTTATATCATTTTTTACCTTTGATACACAGCAATGTCCAACTCAGCTCAGCATCCAGCGCGTTACACGTGCACGCGCTCTGGCGTAGTATACGCAAACACCGGAAGGTGAAATCGGTGAAAGTCAACAGTCCCGAATGAGTTTGCGCAAGCAAACGTAATCTTTTAGCTTTAAATCGGTTTGAACAATCAGGATAAGCGCAAGTAATTACCGTTTTGAATAACCAATATACACAAAATCTCTGTGCACTGTGTAAACAATGAATGTCATATACATGCAACAGATCAGTGTAATTTGGATTTGTCTGTGCATGTTTGTTTTTACTTTCAAAGGTTTGGTGCCCATCCACTGCAATTAAATGAACAGACTGCAACAGTTTGAGTTAAAAATCATTGTTTGTGTTCTACTGAAGAAACAAAGTCACCTATATCTTGGATGCACTGGGGGTAAGCAAATAAACATCAAATTTTCATTTTTGGGTGAATCTCTTTAAGTCTAAATTCTGAGCATTTCTTTAAAGCGCACAAGCTAGACAAAACAATACGTGAAGAACAAAGTGTTTTATTGGAATGGCAAAAAAGGTCCCTTCACAACCACTCAAAACACTTGTCATCTTTCAGGCATCAATTCACTAAAGATTAGTGAAAAATAAAGAATGGTTTACTCAATAGGAAACTAAAACAATATTGCTTTTTGCAGGGAAATTGATGACAAGACTCCACGAACAAACTGACAATAAAAGCTTCCAACAGTGAAAGTAATGACTGGAAAAGGTTAAAACGTGAAGACTGCCTGCAGCTTTCTTCTGTGCCTGTCAGTTCAAAATAAAGAAATGTTAAACGCTTTAATCAGTCAGCACAAAGAATTTAAATTAATAAACTTGATAATACAAAACATAATTAAGACTTTTACAGCAGTACATTCTCTCCGAAATGAAATGTGTAACTGGGTCTCAATGTCAAAGGTAACAACTCGCTTGTACAGATTTAGTAAATGTTCCTAATATTAACGGTTGGCATAAAACACCCTCATATTTGAATCACTAAATTCAGTCCAGTAGTCCGTACCATCACACAAGCAAACTGTCTCGGAAAAGTAGTAAAAAAAAAAAAAATCTAAAAATTAAAAATACTAGGAGTGACAATGGAATGGAAAAATTACCAATACAATAAAAAAAAAACTGATATAAAGTTTGTTCCCCAGTAGTGATGCATGTACAACACAAAATAACCCCTTACTAATGATCACTTCACAATTATCAACCATATTAGAGGTAGATGTCCAATGTTTAACTGTTTAAATTGATTAAATTAAAACAACTGACAGATTGAATACAAATGTCCCAAACAGTTGTTTGAACTTCTGTGTCCAGAATATCAATGACTATGAAATTTAAATATGTTATAATATTAGGATTCACTATATTATTGGACTGATTTTGCACTTCATTAATACATTATACAAAAAGAAACAATAGCACAATCATTCCGTTTCATACAAACTCTTTCTCTCTGCATACTGAACATTAGCACATTCTGCTCCAGTCCCATAGAGATTCACAGTGCTCTTCAGCAACATGCACTTTCTATTTGTCTTTCTTGCTCTCTGTGTCCATCGCAGTGATGGTCTCAGCCTCCGGTTCCTCCTCTTCAGGCACAGGCGAAAACACGGATTCGGTGGGCCTCTCGAACTTCTCTCCTTTGGTCTTACCAAGCTTCTTCGACTTCTGATACAACTCGTTGAGGTTAAACTCTCGGATGATGTTTTCCTAGAAACATAAAAAAAAAAAAAAAAAAAAAAACATGAGTCAGTACACAAACATATACAGAGATTAAAGAAGGATTATTTGAAGGACATTCCGGACAAAGTCTTTCCATTCGTTTTGAATGATTAAGCCTCACCTCTGTGAAGGTCCAAGACACCGCACGTCCCTTTTTGTCCACCTGAGGGCGCCTCATTATTTCCTTTCCTCCCTGGAAGAGCACCAGAGAGGGCAGCTGCTTTGAGAGAGGAGAGGTGCTGACTCTGTATCTAAAGGGGGAGGGGGGGGGGGGGGGTGACAAACATTGCATATTGTCAAAGTCTGTTACAATTACTTCAGAGAAACTGTGAGACAAAGCAGAGCAACTTACTTTTTGGCTACTTCACTGTAACGACCAATGTCCACTTTGCCAAATTTCAGCCCTGCACAGTTGTACCTGAGTAGGAGAGAAGTTAATCGTTTCTATTCAGAATATTTCACAGATGTAAACTACCTGTCAAAAGTTTGACGTTGGTGAAATTTTTTCTATAGTTTTTAAAGACATAGTCACCCAACAATGAAAATTACACTAGAATTTACTCATGCTCAAGCTATTCTAAGTGTATATGACTTTTTTCTTTCAGACAAATACAATCAGAGTTATATTAAAAATGTTCTGGCTCTTCCAAGCTTTATAATGGCAGTGAATAAGTGTTGAGATTTTAAAGTTCAATAAAGTTTATCCATCCATCATAAAAAGTGCTCCACACATTTCCAGGGGCTTAATAAAGGCATTCTGAAGTGAATCGATGTGTTTGTGTAAGACAAATATCCATATTTGAACATTTTTAAATCGTAATCTCTAGCTTTGGTTAACTATTATGCGCATGTTTACAAGAGAGTGGCATTCCAGCAGATGATGTAGGCATAGATTATTATTGGACTTCTGTTAGACTATTAAATCTCAACACCTATTTACTGCCATTATAAAGCCTGGACACTTTTAAATGTAACTCCAATTGTATTCATCAGAAAGAAGAATTCATATATACCTAGGATGGCTTGAAGATGAATAAATAACGAGGAAAGTTTCATTTTTGGCCAAATTATCCCTTTAAGAAGAATTTAAGAAAGTATCCCTATAAGTCTCTAGTGCTTGTGAGACTTTGTGAAATAACATTACAACTCAAAATAACTATTTTCTATCTAAAAAAAAAAAAAATGTATAGGACTAGTTCACATTCCAAACAAAGATTTACAGAAAAAGTCCCTTCTTCCTCGGCTGGGATCGTTTAAAGCCCTTTAAAGCTGCTTTTAAACTCCATTTTGGAAGTTCAAACTTGGGGCACCATACATATCCATTATATGGAGAGACATCCTGAAATGTTTTCCTCAAAAAACAATTTCTTTACAACTGAAGAAAGAAAGACATGAACGTCTTGGATGAAAAGGGGGCGAGTACATTATCTGTAAATTTTTGTTGTGGAAGTGAACTATTCCTTTAAATTGTAATTTACTCCTGTGATGCAAAGCTGAATTTTCAGCAGCAATTACATTTCTTATTATTAATGTTCTGCTTAATGATTATTATAATATATTGTCCAAAAGAACAGCATTTTTTTTTTAAAATACAAATCTTTCGTGAATAAATGTACTCATAAAAATTCTTAAAAAACAAAACAAAAAAACAACTGAACTGTAGTGCATCAAGAGCAACGTTCTTACTTCAAGGACAGATCAGCATAAACAGAGGCGAATGACTGACACTCTGGTGACCAGTTAGCAAAAAACTCCACGATCCAGATCACTCTGTTGTCCTTCTGCAGCTCGTCCTAAAGATAAAAAGAAAAGTGAGCATTTACACTCTCCAGCAAAAACCAAACCGTTTCAAGCATATATGTGGATCACAAAAACAGTCATAAGGGTCATTTTTTAAACATTCTGATTTATACATCTATAATTTGAATAAGCTTTCCATTGATGTATGGTTTGTTAGTATATGACAATATTTGGCTGAGATACAACTATTTGAAAATATGGAATCTGAAGGTGCAAAAAAAAAAAAAATCTAAATATTGAGAAAATCACCTTTAAAGTTGTCCAAATTAAGTTCTTAGCAATGCATATTATTACTAAAAATCACATAAAATAAAAGTTATGTAATATTACTAATGCTTTTTGACATAAAAGGAAAAATCGATAGTTTTGACCCAAGCAATGTATTTCCTATCGCTACAAATATACCTGTGCTACTTATAACTGGTTTTATGGTCCAGGGTCACATATTTAAACGATATTTCCCTCAGGCTGCTCAAGTTAAAGTTCAACTATCAATGTGGCTGAAATTTGAGCATATGTTACCACTGGGTTAAAACTCATTTTGAATTATTGTTTTTGAACACCCAATGGCTTACTTACTGAGCTGCAATGGTAATAGGCATTTATGGCCTTTGAATTCCTGTTACTAAGAAGCCAAGCACACACAAACTAGTTCCCTTTGATGTTTTAAAGGGGTCATCGGATGCAAAATTCACTTTTACATGTCGTTTGAATTGAAATGTGTCTTGGGAGTGTGTGTACACAACCACCCTATAATGACAAAAATTCACCCAGTTTTTTTTTTTTTTTTAAATCCTCATAAATCATAACCACTTTCTCAGATCAAGCCGTTCACAGATTTTTGGCAGAGCGATGTAGTTCTACACAGGCCCCTTTCACGTCTGTTGACTCTGACACAGCCGTTTTAGTGTAGACCTGCCCTGAGTGAACTGTAAACTGTCCGCCATTGTTTAGACGCCAGAGCAGGTGTAAGAGACAGAGGTGTTCTGTTGTTGGATGTAAAAATGTACATAGTGTCATTTACTCCTGACATCTAAACCACTGAAGACACAGAGGGTTACTTTTGTTCTGAAGGGAATGCGCCTCCTGATCTACCTAAAACTTGCACGAATAATTTGTGATCCAACTTCACCTACAGAGGAAGAGAGTATAAATGTTATGAATCTTTGCAAATCGCCTTTCAGAATAATGTGCTAGTTAGCAAGTTCCGCAACGAATATGGCGAAAGACTGCCACCCAATGGAAGAGAGGGGCGGGGTGCGCAGAGCTCATTAACATTTAAAGGGATATGTACTGTTTTTTGACAAGGTAAAAAGGGTGTTGTTTTACACTTCCATAGAGAATTTTTAACCACAGTATGTTATAGACTTTTCATTAAAACCCTAAAGAATCATATCAGCTTGTGGAAAATAGGCATCCGATGACCCCTTTAAGTTAGTGAATAGTAGGCAATCCTCCCAATCACTCTCATCCATATTGTTCAGCTCTTTTCCCTTTTTTCCACTGCAATTCTGTTTTGAAATCCAGCAGCCCATGAAGCGTAACTTAAATACTTGTTTCTGAAGCAAACAACCCAATATGAACTCATACTCACATCAATGGTTTTATCACTGAAGTACTTGATGTATTCAGGGCCCATGTAGAGAGGAGGTTTGCAGGTCATCAGGAAAACTACATCAATAATAAGAGAACATTAACAGCCATTATAATACATCAGTGTAGTTTAATATCAATATCTGTTTCCGTTACTTCATTTTTATGCACAATTTGAAAAAAAAAAAAAAACCATCATAAACGAGTGATGGAAACGGAATTCGCAAAAAAGTTTCCACGATCACCTGAGGTGTTTTTTGACAGCATTTACTGTGTTTCGTCTGCTCTCTCTCAGGCGCAAGTAATTTAGATGTGAAAATTATTTTATTCAGTGGCTTCTCCTTTTCTTAGTAATATTTAGTGCCAGTTTATCAGTATTTAATAACAACAGCTGTTTCCAACACCCTGTTTTTGTGTGTATTTTGAAATATCGCATTAGAAAAAAAAAAGTAATGGAAATGCCTAAATTCGAAATAAAATCTCTTAATTTGCGAAAAAGTTATACGGCTTGCTTCAGGTGTTTTTTGAATAGTGCAACTGCATTTACTGTGTTTCGTCTGCTCTCTCTGAGGCGCAAGTTATTTATTATATATGAAAATTATTATATTAAATTATTATATTCAGTGGCTTCTCTTACTTTTCTTAGTGATATTTAGTGCCAGTTTATCTCTTTGACTCATTGGATGGAAAAGGTACTTATTCACGAATGTTTTATGCGATATTTCAATTTTGCACATAAGATAAATTCACAACTTTGGATGTAAACACGGCTACAAATATACCTTTTTAGTTTTTGTTCATATTTTTAATTAGATTTTATTTATAAATATATATATATATATATATATATATATATATATATATATATAGTTTAGAGTTGTATTTATTTTAGCATTTTAACTAAACCAAAATGAGAAATGGTTGAAATACAGTTCTTTCAAAAGAAAGATGCCTTCAGTTACGTGTTTCCACTGAAGGACTGTTTGCAATTTTGTGAAAAATAAAAAATACTGACCAATACACAATGTCAAGTAGAGAAGCCCCAAACGTATGTCCAGTCTGAAGAACAGAATCACATTGGCCACTTTACAAAAGAGGATGATGTTGCCCACGTGCTGCTCAATGGTAACTGTGGAGAAAAGATTGAACAAAAACAACATATCTAATATTGCACTGCTTTGTGATACAAAAATGCATACTCAAAGGGGTTGAGTTGAACAGCAGAGCTGGAGGAGGGGAAGAGAGAGTAACAGAAACACTGAATGACAAAGGAAACTGATTGAACAACAAACACAACGACAACGGTCACTTAGAGCACAAGGACTCACAGGTGCCCAAATGTTTAGGGTATAAACAAAACCTTCACATTCAAGCTAAGCATAATGTCATCAGACTCCATATGAATGGGGATTATTCTCTGACATTTGAATGTCAGTAAATAACGCTGTGGAAAAAAATTGAATTGCACAAAAATGGAAAAGAGTGTTTTAGGAGGGAGAAACTCTTACTTGCTCTTCTGTTCTTCATCATGACTATAGCGCTTAAAAACATCAGTATCTCCACCTCTCTCTGAGAAAAAATAATTAACAAAGCAAGACATTAATTTAAATGTTAGCAAATAGCAAAAATAAAATAATACAGTGTCACATTCTAAATATATTTATATGTACAAGTATTACAAGTAAATCAATTTTAGTGAAATATTGAATTAGTACACTAAAGTCAAAAGTTTTTGAACAGTATGATTTTTAATTTTTTTAAAGAATTCTCTTCTGCTTAAATAAAAAGCAGTAATATTTTATTATTTAAAATAACTACTTTTTATTTGAATATAGTTTAAAATGCAATTTATTCCTGTGATCAAAGCTAAATTTTCAGCATCATTACTCCAGTCCAGTGTCACACGATCCTTCAGAAATCATTATAATATGCTGATTTGCTGTTCAAGAAACATTTGTATTGTTATTATCATTATTATCAATATTTAAAAGGATTTCTATTTCAGATAAACATTGTTCTTTTGAACTTTCTATTCCTCAAATAAACCTGAAAAAAATTATACTTAACCGTTTTCAACATAATAATAATAAATGTTTTTTTGAGCAGCAAATCAGAATATTAAATTTATTTCTGAAGGATCATGTGACTGAAGTAATGATGTAAAAAAAATCATCTTTGAAATCACAGAAATAAAATGCATTTTAAAATGTATTTAATAGAAAACAATTATTTAAAATTGTAAAAATATTTCAAAACTGTACTGTACTTTGGATCAAATAAATGCAGGCTTGGTGGGCAGAAAAGACTTAAAAAGAAAAACACACTAACAATCTTACCGTCTAAAAACTTTTGACTGGAAGTGTACATAGTACAGTTTTAATAGGCTTTTACTTTTTGGTTTTAAAATATTAAAAATCCTACAAATTTCTGTGTTTTGAACAGCACCCAGATTTACCCATTTGTGTTGCATTGTTCAGGCTTTTGGACCCTTCTGTGTGCCATCATTTTTTATTAAAAAATATATAAATATACAATACACAAGAGTGTGTTCATTGAATGATACACATGTACCATATGTGGGACACGTTGCCAAGTTTCTTTCATCCACATGCATCATTTATATGCATAGTATCCCGACCTCTTTTACCATGATTTTGGGCTTGTTTTCGAGCCAGCTAAATGGCGACCCAAACATTCTCCTGGCCACAACCCAGTCCCCTTGTTACGAGGCAGGTTAACTGTATCTGTTATCATTCCGCATATATTAAAACCCCAACTATCTGTTTTATACATACCCAGTCAAAATCACATGAATTGCCATCCTCACGCTGCGTCGAAAGATGTTCGCAGATCCCAGGCGTTTTGCGGATAAGCAAGAACGCAATAGACATAAATAACGAGGCTATGTAGTATGGCTTTAGCAGCCATTTGTAAACCTGCGGCAAATGATACAGAAACGCGAAGAGAGGTGTTAATAAAGCCATTTTTCTTTTGTATTTTTAGAAAACGAGTGGTGTGGTGATCCAAGACAGCAGACTCTGCATCCACACCGCTATCCCTGCAAGATAAAATTCGTCGGCAAATGAATTAAACGATTTAAAGGGACAGAGGTCACTGCGGACGAAGAAAAAAATTAGCCCCGCCTCTTGAAAGCACGCACGTTCATAGGTCACTTTCCTGATACGAAGTCGCTCATTGGTGGTGATGTCACATAAAGGGAAGGATAAGAGGAAGTATGTCCCTTTTCTTTTATTTACCGTAATATAAAAACTTCCAGGGACGATTTTGACATGCGTCACTGACGCCAACATTAATTATTTGTCTTATCTTATATAATTATTTATACAAGTAACATACAGTATTATAAAACATAATGCATTTTACTACGCATTGTGTGAGTCCATTTAGTAAAATTTAGCAACTGCCCACAATACGATCACGTACTTGATAAATTACGGTAATTTTCCCCCAAATAACCGGAAGCAATTGTCAACGCATTGTCAGGGGCGTTCCGCTGTAACGTTAGTAAAGCTAAGACAAACGTCCACAACTATAATAACATCTTAGTGTAGCTTTGCCATCATGACAGAAATCTTCTCCTCTCTGTATGGTCAGCCTGATTCACAGGGTCCAGCAGGGCCATCTGCGCTTGGCTTTGGATCTGGGAAACCTCAGGTACCCCAAAACATGGGCCCGATGTGTTTTCCGCATCAGATGGTGGATGAAGGGGGTCCTATCAGAAAACCCGCAGCGATGAACGAGCCCTTCTACCTGCTGCGAGAACTGCCCAGTGAGCGCCTCTTTTGTGATTTTAGTATTGGCGGTATTATTGAATTCGTAGTAATAAAATGCCATTCTAAAATGCTTGTATAGTTTGTACCCAGGTATTTACATGGTACTTTAAAGAATACCACGGAACTATACACAAATACTTTTCCAGTAACCATACCATGCAATATATGTCATGTAACGCCCTTACTAAGATTACCCTGGTAACATTTCTAACAGCATCACTGTTATTCAAGAATATAAAAATAACTGCAAAAAATATTAATAATACTAATTTGTTATAGTTCTGTTTTTATTAACAATAATCGTATTTTGTCCTATAGCTCTTAAACCAGGGAGCCAGGGCCACTAGAGGGCCTCAAAAACAAGATTTAAAATAAGATAACTACAAAAAATAGAAGTGTTTTAAAAGTGTGATTTCTAGGAGTGGAAAAGTAATGTAATTTAATAAATCTTAATTAAAATATGACACATATTTGGACACTTTTTTGTAATAAATAGACATTGTATACTTTTCCTCGAACTATACACTACCAGTCAAAAGTTTTTGAACAGTAAGATTTTTAATGTTTTGTTAAAGAAGTCTCTTCTGCTCAAAAAGCCTGCATTTATTTTCAAAGTACAGTAAAAAAAAAACAGTAAAAGTCTGAACAATTTTTACTATATAAAATCTTCTATATTAATATTTTAATTACATTTAAAAAAATGTAATTTATTCCTGTGATCAAAGCTAAATTTTTAGCATCATCACTTCAGTTTTCAGTGTCACATGATCCTTCAGAAATCATTTTAATATGCTGCTGATTTGCAGTTCAAAGTTTTTTTTATTATGTAATATGTAAAACAGTTGAATACATTTTTGTAAACTTGGAGTCGGTATATATATATATATATATATATATATATATATATATATATATTTATATATATATATATATATATATATATATTTATTTATTTATTTATTTATTTATTTATTATTTTTGGGAGGGGGGGGGCAAATAAATTATAGAAATTAATACTTTTATTTAGCAAGGATGCTTTAAATTGATCAAAAGTGATGAAAAAGACATTTATAAGGTTATAAGAGATTTCTGTTCCAGATAAATGCTGTTTTTCTGAACTTTCTTTTCCATCAAAGAAACCTGAAAATTTCTACTCAGCAGTTTTCCGCATAATAGTAATCATAAATGTTTTTTTAAGCAGCAAATCTAAATATTACAGTGATTTCTGAAGGATGGTGTAACTAGAGTAATGATGCTAAAAATTCAGCTTTGAAATCACAGGAAGAAATTACATTTTAAAATATATTTAAATAGAAAACAGTTATTTCAAAGTACGTTATTTCAAGTCAAAATATTTCACAAATTTTCCTGTTTTTGCTGTACTTTGGATCAAATAAATGCAGGCTTGGTGAGCAGAAGATACTTCTTTAAAAACTTACTGTTCAAAAACTTTTGACTGGCAGTGTATATTGGTTCAGTATATACAGTGGGATCCATGAAGAAAATGTTGCATTTAAAACTTCTAAAATTCTAAAATGTGATTTATTTGAATTTACATCATTGTATGTTCTTTGTTGTATTTTATGAGAATCTGCTGTAATCAACTTTTGAAAACAAAACATTATCATTACAGCAAATGTACCAGAGCCAGACTTTGAGTAAAAAAGATTAAGAAACTTTAGTTAGCATGCAAAATTTTGGTAGTGGGTTATTTTATTTTATTTAGGTAATAGAGCTGTTTTGGTCGCCTTTATGAACCTGTTAACCCTCATATCATCTTCACAGTGGAGAATGAGCTGACAGGACACACAAATCTCATCACACACTACAACCTGGAGCACGCTTATAACAAGTTCTGCGGAAAGAAGGTGAAGGAGAAACTCAGCAACTTCCTTCCTGAGCTTCCTGGTGTGTACGCGTACTTTCACCTTTCAGTGCTAATTCTGCAGCAGTTCTAGTACCTCAAAGGCACAGTTCATCTATAAAAAAATCTGTCAATATTTACATACTCTCCACTTGTTTCTTTGTTCTACTAAATACGAAAGAAGATATTTTGAGGAATACTGAAACTACATTGAGTTTTGATCCTCCTGTATTCCAGGTATGATCGACAGCCCAGGCATTCAGGACAACAGCTCTCTGCGATCTCTCATTGAGAAGCCGCCAGTGTGCAACAACTCGTTCAGTCCTCTCACTGGGGCTATGCTCACCGGCTTCAGGCTACACACTGGCCCTGTAAGTGTGTGTGTGTGTGTGTATAAGAGAGGCTAAAGAAGGATCCCTTTGCATTTAGCGAGGCAAGTGTAACTAATGCTGCCTCTGCTTTGACTGTACTTGGAGGTTTGTTGATGTCTTTCTTAGATGGCATTGGTAGCGAATGGTTATGTGGGTCAGTCGATTGTTGTTTTGCATGCATGTTTTATATGACTCTTTCTGTCTTGTCAAAGTTACCAGAGCAGTATAGACTGATGCATATTCAGCCACCGAAGAAGAAGAACAAACACAAGCATAAACATCATCGACCGCAGGATCCCCTACCGCCAGGTGAGGGTCAAACACAAACATAGAAATCAATGTGTGCTTTCTTGCATCTTAACTGTGAATCTCACATCTTTACCACAGAAACTCCATCAGATTCGGACCACAAGAAGAAGAAGAAAAAGAAGGATGATGACCCAGACAGAAAGAAAAAGAAGAAAGATAAGAAAAAGAAAAAGGTAACTGGAGTTATTATGGTCTTTATATGATAGTACAGATTACAGCTGGTCTTATTTTGTAAGAGTTCTTCTACACTACCATTCAAAAAGTTTAAGGTCAAATGTTTTAAAGTCTCTTATATGGAAGCCCATTTCCACCACTGAATAAAAAAAATATATAATAATTGGAACTTTTTATCTTACAATTCAGAAGTTTTCTCGCAATTGCTATTTTACATCTTGCAATTCTGACTTTTTTTCCCTCTGAATTGAGATATAAACTTGCAAATGCAAGCTATAAAGTCAGAATTGCATGATATAAACTCGCAAATACAACTTTTTTCCTAGAATTGCATATGAACTCGCAATTATGAGTTTTAAAGTCAGAATGTGAGATATAAACTCACAATTGTGAGAAATGAAGTCAGAATTGGGTGATATATACTCACAATTGCAAATTATAAAGTCAGAATTGTGAGATATAAACTAGCAAATCTGATTTGTTTTTCTCAAAATTGTGATATAAACTAAATAAAAAATTCTAAAGTATATCAGACTTGCAAGACAAACTAGCAATTCTAAAAAATAGTCACAATTCTGAGAAATAAAGTCAGAATTGTAAAATATAAATTCACAATTCAGATTTTTTTTCTCCGAATTGAGACTATTTCTCAGAATTCTGACTATAACATGCAATTGCAAAAAGTCAGAATTGCAAGATATAAACTCGCAAATCTGACTTTTTTTTCGAGTTATAAAGTCGGAATGTGAGATAAATTTGCAGTTATGATTTTTTTTCCTCAGAACTGTGATATAAACTCGCATCTGCAAATTATAGTCAGAACTGCGAGATATAAACTCGCAAATCTGACTTTTCTCAGAATTGCATGATATAATCTCACAATTTTGAGTTATAAAGTTAGAATGTGAGATATAAACTCACAATTGCAAATTATAGTCAGAACTGCGAGATAATAAACTCGCAAATCTGACTTTTCTCAGATTTTATATAAACTTGCAAATCTGACTTTTTTCAGAATTGTAATATAAACCTGCAACTGCAAATCATAGTCAGAATTTTAACACAAGCTCACCATTCTGAGAAATAATGTCACATTTCTAAAAAGAAAGTTTAAATTGCAAGATATAAACTCACAATTCGGAAAAAGTTTATATTTCGCAATTCTGACTTATTTCTCAGAATTCTGACTTTATAACATGCAATTGTGAGTTCAGTCAGATACACTTTTTCCCCCTCAAAATTGGGCTTTCTAACTTCTAATTGCGAGTTTATATCTCACACTTCTGAGAAAAAAGTCAGAATTGCGAGATGCACATTCACATTTGCGAGAAAAAAAATAATTGAGAGATAGTCACAATAACTTTTTTTTTTACTCAGAGGGGGAAATGGGCTTTCATACACTTATGTTCATCATTATTTGACCAAAAATGCAGTAAAACAGCAATATAGTGAAATATTACAATTTCAAGTACGTGTTTTCTATTTGAATATATTTTAGCATCATTATTCCAGTCTTCAGTGTCACATGATGTTTCAGAAGTCATTGTAATATGCATCCTTGCTAAATAAAAATATTAATTTCATTTAGAATTGTACTGACCGTAAAGCTTTTAATGGTAGAGCATGTTTTTGATTTGTTCTTATATTAATAAATTGTGATTAATAGTAAACCTGATATCTCTGATAAATACAATGAAATGTATACAATATTGTTATTTCAGAATCGCCATAGCCCTGATCACCCAGGCATGACTGGGGCTCAGCCCAGCAGCAGCAGTTTGAGATAAGAACTGCCTCAATGGCAGAAAAACAAGAGGAAAGAGAAGAAGAAAAGCACAAGCTGGACAATTGGGCCTTTTATGGGACGTCACCGATTTAATGTTACAGTGAGTCAGATGCCAGATGTGTGTGTAGATCATCATCATCATGTCTTTTATTTAACCAGGTAAAAAGAGATTAAAAATCTCTTACAGAAGTGACCTGGCTAAGATGCAGCACTATGTACATATGTGTGTGAGAGAATATCATTATGTACCAGAACACCTGGTAAACATCACATCTGTTATATTTGTATGTGCCTCTGTGTCTATTTATGAGTATGATGAAGAATGAAACATTTTTCATTCAACTTTTTTAAAAAGCTTTTTTACAAATAAACCAATCAGCTGAGAAATAGGCTGATTTGTGAGAAAATCGTTTCATTTATTTGATTTCTTTACAGGCATATTTACAGAAATGAGCACAGTACAAGCACCATTATGTTGAAAAGTCAAAATCATTCAAACTGATAACATGCACAACAATACTTTTAAAAACAAAGTATATAGTGCAAAACTGGCCTCTGCGATAAAACAAATCATCTGTATTTACCATTTGTCATATAAAGCTGCATTTCCAGTTTGGTGAGAGAGGGATGAAAAAAAAAATCTACTTAAAATTCAAATGATCCACGTCAAGGTAAAGTGGGCATTACCCAAGTCTTAAAAGGAGATGATGTTTACCCGTACAGAAAAATGTTACATTTTCTACATTCTGCTAAATTTTAAAAATGTAAGACTATTCATTCTAGTGGATTTGAATATGTCTGTGTCCTGCACATACATAATAAAGATCATAACATTGTAGAATATGAGTTTAAAGTGAATTGTAAGCTACTTTACTAAAACTTCTAGCACAGGCTTTCGAGAATTCTTTTTGACCGAGATACTGAAAGATTATGAACAAGAAACAATTGTCTTTGGCATAAAGTGCACTGATAAATTGTGCACAATAATACTGCGAGCGCATTAAAGGGAAGCTTCACCTCAAAATGAAAATGACACCATGATTTACTCACCCTCAAGCCATCCTAGGTGTATATGACCTCCTTCTTTCAGACGAATACAAGTTATATTTAAAATAGGGCTGTCAAATGATTAAAATTTTTAATCAGATTAATCAGACTTTTCAGTGGATTAATCATGATTAATCACTATTTGCAACGACACCTGAATCCTAACCATTTTTTTTTTCTGAAATGCATACCAAAATATAAATAACAGGACACAGATACATAATTTTCACATTTTCATATTATGCCAGGGCCCGCATCGGGCCTGTTTTAGGCTACTCCTTATTTTTTATATTTTAGACATCCATCAATTATGTCGCGCTGGTGGAAACAACACGAGACTTTCGCTTTTACTTTCGACAACGGCTCGGATGGTGCAACTGGAAGAGATCCGCGTTCAATCGCACGCAGTAGGCTGAAACTTGCCACAAAATACCGGCAAAAATAAATAATAAATGTGTCGGGGAAAGAGTAAAGACATATCTGAATTATTTATTAATAAAGTGTATTCAATGTGAGTCAATGTGAGTCAATGTTGCAAAGATCCTGCAATCTCATTTTTGGACGCGTCTTGAGAGAGAAATTTATCGTTAAGGATTACATATTAAACAAGTTTTTGTTTTCGATTTGTTTTATTTCGTTAAGTAATAATTTAAAACTTTCTATAGATATGTTTATCATGTCTGTGAGGCATGCATTTAGCTTTATTTTTGTTAAGCACTCCTGTTCAAGAAAGAGACGACAGAAAGCGCATCATTTTTGTTTTCTTTATTTTATAAAAACACTGCAACGTTTTTTGGTGTATTACTTTTTCCTTTGTGAGCAAAAATGACGGATAATTTCAAATTGCTTCCACTGAAAAAATGCAAATGACTGAGCCGGTGCCTCGATGACCTGCAAAGCGGCTTTATGTATCTTCCACTCTCCACTCTGTCACTGTGTCAGTCACCGCTCTTTCGAGAATGAACCCAGCATAACTATGCACATTTAATTCCCAAAACATAAGAAAAACGAAAGTTTCATACAAATTCTGAATGGATTATGGCATGGAAAGTGCAAAGCGCGCTCCCTTTATTATCACTAAAAGCGTCACAAATCTTAGTTCATAGAGATCTCACAACGTTCCGTTATAATCAATAAAGCTTTCTAAACTACACAATGAATCTTTTATTTACATCGCGTCTACACTTAGTCAGGAGATGAACAAGGCTGGATTGTTTGCCAGATCTTCAATTGGTTTGCTTTCGTTTGAGGGTATATAGCACCGTCTACCCCAGTAGAACCGGGCCTAAGCTTGGCTATAACCACTCCAGTTGCAGAGGGGCTGTCGCCCAGGCTTGTACTTGTTAACTGTACCATCATCAGTGTTGGGAAAGTTCTTTTTCTACGTGAACTAGTTCAAAGTTCAGTTCACACATTTTAAAATGAACTAGTTCAGTTCATAGTTCATAATTCAAATTTTTTGAACTAAGTTCGCAGGTTCCAAAATGAACTAGTTCATAGTTCTTTTACTTTTTCAAGTATTTTGCTGCAAGCTGTTACCCTAAGAATACTGGCATTTTCCAGTTGTTGCCCCTCATTCAGTCCACACTCGTATCCAGCTGCAGCTTTCACCCTACAGTATATTCTCAGAAACATGAGGAAGAACGTGCTGCTTGAATAAGCTCTATTTTGTTGGACTGGTTATTTATTATTTTATTTTTATAATATACACCACCATTCAAAAGTTTGGGGTCAGTAAATTTTTTTTTTTTAAGAAATTAATACTTTTATTTACTAAGGATGCATTAAGTTAATAATTAAAAGTTTATTAAAAGTTAATAATAAATCATTTAGATTGTTAGAAAATATTTATATATTAAATAAACACTGTACTTTTTAAACTTGTTATTGATAAAAGAATCCTGGAAAAAAAATCACAGGTTGCAAAAAAATATTTGGCAGCACAATCGGTTATCTATCATTGATCATTCTAATAATAAATCAGCATATTAGAATGATTTCTGAAGAATCATGTAACACTTAAGACTGGAGTAACAGCTGATAAACAAAAATCAGCTTTTCATCCCAGGAATAAATTCTATTTTAAAGTATGTTAAAAAAACAACAACATTATTTTATTTGTAAAAACATGCAATATTACTTTTTTTCTGTATTTTTAATCAAATAAAAACAGCCTTGATGAGCATAAGAAACTTCTTTAAAGACAAGTCTTAAACATTTGAACGCTAGTGTAACATTTTATTACCTGTTTTGCAAGAGAAGTAATAAAATATTATAATATTAGCAAACATTTACTTTCACCCTACAGTATATTCTCAGAAACATGAGGAAGAACGTGCTGCTTGAATGTTTTTTAATGAGGAATTAAGAAAGAAATTTAAAAATTATTTTCGGTGGACATATGACGTTTCATTCATAAAGTAGTACCCGCTACCTTCATCGGATTTTGCCTCCATTCATTCTTCGCAATTTGATGACGCATGCGCGGTGCGACTCTGTGGTGGCTGCTGTTGCCGTCTTTCTCCCTATATAATAAGGCCCGTTTTAGATTGTGTTGTAGCGGTTGTAGCGTAGATATTGTACAGTCCGTGGTTATAGCCGGGATTTTGCCTGGCTCCATGGAAATCTGGCACTCTCTAGAACAAAATTGAACTACGAGAGAACGACGTTCATAAACGCCAGAATGAGCGCGTTCACGTTCACGTTCATCAGGCAGATATACAGCACGTTCAGTTCACGTTCACCCAAATTATGAACGAGTTCATGAACGATCGTTCAATGAACTCGTTCAGGCACAACACTGACCATCATCTTTCTTTTTATATTTGAATCCGTCCATAGGCTCACCTTGCTCCATCTCGCCTCTAGCTCCCCAACCACTTTCCTGACAAATAATTCGTCACTCTGCGCATGCGTGAAATGCGTTAAAAAATTTGACGTAATTAACAACAACAAAATAATTAACGCCGTTAACGCGTTATTTTTGACAGCCCTAATTTAAAATGATCCTGGCTCTTCCAAGCTTTATAATGGCAATGAATGGCTGTTGGGATGCACACTTTGAATAAAGTGCATCCATTCATCATAAAGTATATTCCACACATAGTGTAGCCTAGCATAAACTCCAGTGAGATATGCTAGTTTTGTTTACAGCAAAGGAAAACCAGTCTCCTCTTGGCTTATGTCGTAATCCTACAATATTTTTCTTTACAGATCTTCTCACTAATTACTGACCGGTGTTTTGTTTGTGCTCTCCATTGCGCTTCCACATTCGCCTGAGTGTGTACAGTGGTTAGCGTCAGCTAGAGATTACAGTTTCAAATATGGATATTCACTTCAGAATGCCTTTATTTACCTCTCAGCACTTTTTATGATGGATGGATGCACTTTATTGGACTTCAAAATCTCAACAGCCATTCATTCCCATTATAAAGCTTGGAAGAGCCAGGACATTTTTAAATATAACTCTGATTGTATTCATCTGAAAGAAGAAAGTCATATACACCAAGAAGGGTTTGAGGATGAGTAAATCATAGGGTAAGTTTCATTTTGGGGCGAGCTATCCCTTTAAGTAAATCTGAATTTTGATACTGACAAAAGTGATAAGGAACAACTTGGGTTGGGTATCGAGAACCGGTTCCAAATTTCCAATAACTGGGTGTTCGATAAGACACGTGCATTTTGATTCCGCGTTCGCAGTTTAATGTGATTTTCAAACACATCTGAAGCGCGAGCGCGGAGAACAGCGTTCCCGATGCGGGTTCCCGACCTGTGTCCGTTCGCGAACAGTTCCGTGCATTTCCAGTGCAGAAAATGTTGTTCCAGCCTGGATCTAACTTCTCTTTCACATTTTCTGACCCTTATAAACAAAATATCCTCATATATCCTCATAAACACAGCGGGGTTTTTTTTGTCTTGAGTGAACGTAAGCAGGTGAGAAAGTAAATGCATGTGTAACAGTATTTTTAGATCTTTGTTCGGTGTTAAAGAGACAGCCATCTAATAAACGTGATGCCTGTCATTAATGTTATTCAAAGAACTAAAGAAAATCATTAACTGACTGAATATCTTTTATAAATGTAATGATTAATCAATATTTCTTTTATGAAAAGAAAACATTTTATTGCTAATCGATTTGTCTTTAACAATTTAATGTTTGAAATTTATATCAGTCTATTTGTTTTTGTTTTTTTTTCTGTGGTATTTTTTGGTAAAACCATAGGCGAAATAATCATAGAATAAACGTTTGACATCTAAATGTTTGACTCAAAACTTAATGAATTTTTTAAAAATCTTATTGGAACCGGAATCGATTCAATTCAAACAATACCCAACCCTAGGCACGAGGTGTTAATGGAAGCATTTGATGATATTTACCCCCCCCCCCCCTACTATTTTAATGGACATTTCAAAGTGTCAAACTGCAAACTTTATAGGCCATGGCAAACTATTTTTCTGTTAGCCTTGACTGATGCTTTAATTGCACATTTGTTTGTTTTTAGCACTGATTTATGTTAAGTCTCTACAGTGACTGAACATGAAGCCCGATAATTCAGTTTCTGAAGTGCCATGATAGAATAATTCAAAAAGCAGGTCTATAATTCACATACATCTCAATGTTTTCCACCTCAGACGTTCCCGTTGGTTTGATTTTTCACAGAATCATTTGTTTGGTTTAGGCTGTTGCTCTCCTGTGCTGACTGGTTCATTGCCACTCTATCATGTGCTTTCTTCTCCTTTGAAATTTGTCTCCGATGGTAGAAGAGGTATCCTGGCAGCAGGTATCCAACCAGTGAGAACACAAGCAGGCTAAAGTTGATCTGTTGATTCAAAAAGTTTCACAGTTGGTACTCTGTCCAAAATCTCCAAAATACACATTTGGCTGCACATGAATAGTGAGTTACACTTAATGTTTGTCTCACCCAGTAAGGATCACCCTTCAATGGTCCCACCATTAACATGAAGAGTGGTTGTTGTAGGAGGGCAAACACAGCACTGATCATTGACTGCAAGCCCGTCAGAGTGCCAAAGTGATTGGTTGGGTAGCTAAATACACAAATTAACTTATTGAGACATTTTAAACAGTTATAAAAGATTCGAATCAGGATTATTATTGTTAACTAAAACTAAAACCATAAAAACTTAAAAATAAAATAAAAATGAACTATAACTATAAAATAAGGTGCAAGGCTTCCAGTCTCATCCGCTTTCAGCTATTTCCAGCTGTTCAAAACAGATCACTTTGGTGCTTGATATTGCAAACTGGTGTGTCTTACCATATTATTTTAATGTATTAGCTGAACACAGTAGTGCAAACAGTTGTACTGTTTATTGCACTTAATACATTCGCAGAAAATGGCTTGCTTCCACATTGAAAAATAAGGTGGATATGCCAAGGCAGTATTTCTCATTTTCGTTTGGTTTAAGCACTAAAATAACTAAAACTAAATGATCGAAAATGAAAAATTAAACTAAAAAAAAAATCTATAAAGACATTTTGGAAAAAAAAGGCAAAAACTAAACGTAAAAAATTAAAATGTAAAAAAACATCAAAATTACAAAAACTTTAAAATTAAAATATAAAAATAATTTAATTCAAAACATAAATAAAAACTACAATAGTATACCAATAATACTAATATAGCATAATTCAGATGATTCATTTTTGCCTGGAATTATTACCCTGATCTTCAGTCAGGTTCAGGTTCACTCTTTTAAAACAGCGCATAAAATCCTGTGAATTTTGATAAAACTCACACAGCAGCATAGAGCCCACCACAGCAGGAGTGAACAAAACCTCGAACTGCAGTATGAAGAACAAATGATACCACCTGAAAAAAAAAAGAAATACATTTAATAATTAACAATTTTGTGAATTTGCTAGCATACATATATTAAAACTTCATTTTTATTAGTAATATGCATTGCTAAGAACTTAATTTAGGTTATTTTTCTCAATATTTAGATTTTTTGCACCCTCAGATTCCAGATTGTCAAATTGTTGAATCTTGGGTCAAATATTGTCATATGCTAACAAACCATACATCAATTAAAAACTTATTTATTCAGCTTTCAGATGATTGAGTATAAAAAGTAAATATAAAAAGATGTACCATTTTGAATGGTTTTGTGGTCCAGGGTCAAAAATAACAAAAGTCATGTGGGTAACACTTTACAGTAAGGTGTCATTTGTTAACATTAGTTAACCAACCATGAACAATACATATATTACACGATTTATTAATGTTAGTTAATAAAAATACAGTTGTTCATTGTTTGTTCATGTTAACTTGGGATATTAATACTGCATAAGTAAATGCTGAAATTAACATTAAGATTAATAAATGCTGTAGAAGTATTATTCATTCTTTTTACATATTTAATTGCAAATTATAGTGACATTTTACAACGTGATCCTGGACAAAAACAGTCATAAGGTTCATTTTTTAATTGGGATTTATAGCTGAATAAATAAGCTTTCCATTAATGTATGGTTTGTTAGGACAGAACAATATTTGGCTGAGATACAACTACTACAATTCTGGAACCTGAGGGTGCAAAAAAAATCTACATTTTAAGAAAACGCCTTTAAAGATGTCCAAATTAAGTTCTAGCAAAGCATATTTCTCATCAAAAATTAAGTTTTAATATATTTATGATAGGAAATCTACAAATATCTTCATGGAACATGATCTTTACGTAATATCCTGAAGATTTTTGGCATAAAAGAAAAATCAATAATTTTAACCCATACAATGTATTTTGACCATTACTACAAATATACCTTTGCTACTCAAGACTGGTTTTGTAGTCCAAGGTCACAAATAACATTCTGCAGTATGCAAATAAGCAAATTTGTGACATTGTGTCTAACCTGTACGGGTAAATTGTCTACAAGGGAGATGATGCCGAAGATGACTAGCAGAGTGTTAGTGAAGATGAAAGCTCTGATGGCATTGGTGAGTTTCTGGATCTTTCTGTCCCTCTTTGGAGGCCCAGATGGACTGAAGAAAACAATGAATGAGAAAAGATAACCATGTAACTGACATATCAAAGTAATTGAACATTTCGTTCCTGCTCTTTCACCACCTTCACCTTTTTTCTCCCTCTGGTAAATTCGCCACGTCCTCACACTCCTTCATTCTCCAGTCCATGATGTAGCCAATCATAGGACAGGAGACCAGGCAGAGCAGCTGAAGAGTTCCAAAGATGGACGAGTAGAGATTCACTAAAACACACACACACACACACACACACACACACACACACACACACACACACACACACACACACACACACACATGTTTGTTTTTGTGAATTGTGGGGACATTCCATAGACGTAATGGTTTTTATACTGTACAAACGATATTTGCTATCACCCTACACCTTCCCTACACCTAAACCTAGCCCTCACAGGAGACTGTGCATATCTTTACATTCTCAAAAAAACGTATTCTGTATGATTTATAAGCCTTTTGAAAAGTGGGGACATGGGCAATGTCCTCATAAGTCACCCTCTCCTTGTAATACCTATGTCATACCCATGTTATTACACCAATTTGTGTCCTGATATGTCACAAAAACAAACACACACACACACACACACACACACACACACATACTCCTATAGCACTTCCCAGAATAATGTTGCCATATAATCCTGATAATGCACTGGCTGATACTTGTACTGATACACTGCATTAGATATCGACATATTAAACCAAATACACGATACTAGATTTTTTTTATCCAAAGTAATTTAACTTCAAGACATTTTGAAACTTTTACCAACTGGTGTCAAGATCAAAAACCCTTATTTTTGTGAAATGTCTCATTGAAATTCTGATTGAGCCATCTTCCTTCAAAATAAGTGCTCCCTGGTTTAATATTTTGTTATCTAATGTAATATCATTGATACATTGAAGGGATAGCTCACCCAAAAATATTCTGTTGAACACAAAATAATCTATTTTGAAGAATTCTATAGAATCCATAATGCTATGGAAGTCAATGGCTACCGTCAACTGTTTACTGACATTCTTCAAAACATCTTTATTTGTGTTCAACAGCTAAAAGAAAACCATACAGGTCTAGAATAACTTGAAGGTGATTAAATGATGATAGTATTTTCATTTTTGGGTGAACTGTTATTTTATGTTTAAGTCTTATGTGTCAAAAATACTTTTTAAGGCCACTGTTTGTTACAAAACTAAAACACATTAGATTGGTGAAAATACTATGACTTTTCTCACCTTTCTCCTCCGCCTCCTTCGCCAACTCCTCTGAGGCTAAACAGACGCAAACAGGCAGTGAAAATAAAGCAATATGAAGCCAATTTAAACTACTCACTTTACTACCCACTTACAAACACCCACTACAAACAAATAGCAAACGCCTGTAAGCTTGTGCTAATTACATTTACCCATCTGTTCTTAAAGGTGCCATAGAATGCATTGAGAGAATATTTTAAATTGTTCTCTGATATGTACATAGAAAGTATATGGCATAGGAAAGGGCGAAAAATCTCCAGAAATAGTTTTACAGGTCCATTTACAACCCTAGGATTTGTCCCTAGAATGAAATGCTCTGTTATTGCCTTATTTGGAAGGTTCGTGAATATTAATGAGCTCTGCTCTGATTGGCTGTTTCACAGAGCTGCTCATCTCTATAGCTGGCACATGGATAAAAATATATATTTAATTAGGAGCTCTAGCCGCTTTTAATATGTGGTTTGCTGAATCTGCCGCTTTGAATCGCCGACATTTTACTCTCATTACATTACTGTGATCACATGTGCTCTGTGTAACGTTCTAATGCAGAGGGAGAGTTTAGGCTACTTACCACACAAGTTCAGCTGCTTGTCAGTGATGCTCGGGATCTGTAAATTATTCGCCATCATCAGCGCAGTTATTTCTGCATCATTCGCCATCATCAGCGCAGTCATCTCTCTGTTTATGTGGTAAGTGAAATCGTTTGTACTGCAATGTAACAGGCTAGCGCTAGCATTAAGCTAACCGTGTCCCTTCAGTGGCTTGCATTGTTTTACTGATGTACTGAAGTTACTGATGATTGGGCGATGCAAATGTTGGGGGCGTAACTATTAACGATCCCGGGGCTATTGCGTAACAGTCTGTGTTATGTTGGAATTGACCTATTTTTCAGTGGTCTTTTGCAAACACCAGATTTATAGAAGGAGGAAATGGTGGTGCTTGAGACTCATGGTGTCATGTTCATGTACAGAACTGTTATTATTTAACTATGCCAAGGTAAATACAGTTTTCCATTCTATGGCACCTTTAAGCAAAGTTAGGAAAACACATTTAAAAGACAAATGTTCATCAAAAACAAATGTTCAGCTAATGCTTACGATTAGGGTCACCATGGGTAACCAGGAACTCCAACATCTTATTCATGGCACCCATGAAAAAAATGAGACGAAGCTGGGTCATCGCCATTGTGATGATGCTCCACAGGAAAATAGGCGAGCACACAGAACGATAAAAAGGAGGGGATTCTGCTGTACCAAAAAATAAAAAGATTATTTATTTATTAAATTCATAATTCTTTGGTGTTTTTGTAGACAGTGCGCCTGTGAGACTTGCCCTGGCTCTGTGCAATTGTTCCATCGCTGGGTGCTTCATCAGCGGAAAGCTGTTTTTTGGTCACCTCTGGATTCTCCTGAGTGAAAGAGCTTTCTTCGGTCATTGTTTGGTCCACTACTTCATCTTTTAACTTCACCATTGTGCTGTGAAATAAAAAGGAACAGAAATTCATATACAGTTTCACAATATTAGACACAATTGTCTGTGTAGACACAGAGAGGTTCTTTATTGAAATCAACGGCTCCATGAAGAACCTTTAACATCTATACAACCTTTCAATTGCACAAAAGGTTCTTTAGATGAATGAAATGTTCTTCACACTAAAAAAATGAACCATTATTTTAATACTGTATATTTATGTTGTTATACACTACCAGTCAAATTTTTTGAACAATAACATTTTTTTAAAGAAGTCTCTTCTGCTCACCAAGACTGCATTTATTTGATCCCGAGTACAGCAAAAACTGTAAAAGTTTGAAATATGTTTTACTACTTAATAACTGTTTTCTATTATAATATATTTTAAAATTTAATTTATTCCTGTGATTTCAAAGTTGAATTTTTAGCATTATTACTCCAGTCACATGATCCTTCAGAAATCATTATAATATTTTGCTTTGCTGCTCAAAAAATATTTATTATTATTATAATCATTATTATTATGTTGGAAACAGCTGAGTAGATGTTTTTGTTTCTTTGATGAATAGAAAGCTCAGAAGAATAGCATTTATCTAAAATAAAAATCTTTTGTAATTTTCACTTTTTGCCTAGAATTATTACCCTGATCCTCCCTGATCGCTAAATGCTGATATTTGGATCTTTCTATTCATCAAAGTATCCTAAAACAAAGTACTCAACTTTTTAAAATATTGATGATAATAATAATCACAAATGTTTCTTGAATGTTTCTTGAAATGATTTCTGAAGGATCATGTAAAACTGAAGACTGGAGTAATGATGCTGAAAATGTAGCTTTGATTACAGGAATAAATTACATTTTAAAATATATTCAAATAGAAAACAATTATTTTGAATAGTAAAAATATTTCAGAATTTTACTGTACTTTGGACTATATAAATGCAGGCTTGGTGAGCAGAAGAGACGTCTTTAAAAAACATTAAAAAAAACTTTTGACTGCTAGTGTATTCTTCTGATACTGCTGTTCAAAGTGTTTTTACCATTTTCTATTTTAATATATGTTAAAATATAATTTATTCCTGTAATGGCAAAGTGATTACTCCAGTCTTCATATATGTAAACATATGTAAATATAAAAATAATAATCACATTAGAAGTGATGTTCATGTGCTGTAATATTTTTGGGCATGTAGTGTACGTATTTGGCATGTACTGACTTATATCTGACATCCTCCGGGCCAGGAAAAGATTCTGCCGGCCAATTAATAAAGCAGTTGAGGAAGACAAAGCAGGCAAACCCTGCCCATAGCCAGAAGATCGTGGAAAATGAGACACCCACATCATAGATCAGCTATAGGACAACAAAGACAGATGTTTATGTCCATATGCTGCACTGCTGGGAAACGTAATGTATTTGTGCATATTGTGCCACACTTTCTATTGCTTAATTTTTTTTTTTTATTTTTTTTTACCTTGACTCCTGGAAAGGTAACAGCTGAGGAAGCGTACGAGCCAATCATGAGTGATAGAATCGTAGACCGCACATTTCCAAACATATTTGGCAACTGAGAAAATCAAACAGGAAGAAAGAATCACAAATGAACATAAAATTGTATGTATTTGAACTGTAATGTTTGTCTGTTGCCACTAGAGAGCATTATGAGCTTGGTAAGTCAGAAATAGCCTTTAACCACAAGGTAGGTCAGAAATAGCCTTTAACCACACTTGTAAAGACACAGCTCCTCATGTAGTGATTTTATAGCCTATTCTACAGCATCTCTGCAGCATTTCAAGATTTTCACTATGTATGTGGATG
>NC_133366.1:18006681-18070341 GCF_049309525.1 Garra rufa
GGCTTTCAGATGTGTTCAGGTCAGGACTTTAATCGAACATGTGAAGTTTGAGGCAAATGGGACATTTTATGGCTGAGTTATAAAAAGTTTTATATCCATGGCGAGACCTCGGAATTTGTCAGGCCGCCACGGACACGCCCTTTACCGAAAACTCAAGATCTTCACAATTTAACATCACTAAGGCCTTTATATTAGACTGACCGATTTTGGTGTTGATCTGTATAAATCTCTAGGAGAAGTTTGTTGTAGAGTATAGCATGACACTTCCTGTTGCCTGCAGGTGGCGCTATGACTATAACCGAATATGGGCATGTAGATGTCTTCAGGTCAGGAGTGTTATCACACATGTGAAGTTTGGGACAGATCGGACATTGTATGCCTGAGTTATAGCAACTTCCTTTTTCATGGCGAAACATCGAAATTTGCCAGGCCGCCACGGACACGCCCTCTGATGAAAACTCTAGATCTTCGCAATTTAACGTCACAAAGGGCTTTAGATTGGACTCACCAAATTCGGCATTGATCCGAATCAATCTCTATGAGGAGTTCGTTCAAGTACGACGCCTGAAAATGGCAAAAATGACACAAATTTTGCTGAGAAAATTAAAAATAACCGACTTCCTGTTGGGTGTCAAATTTTGCTCCAAGAGGCTTTTTTGTAGGTATTGGTGTGTTACATGTGTGTACCGATTTTCGTGCATGTACGTGAATCACAGCTGAAAGCGCACACCGCTGAACGTGTAAAGGTGGCGCTGTCGAGCCATTTTGCGACACCCACTTCTGAACCCCATATCAGACGTAAATTTTCGCCAGGTTTGACGTGTGTGCGAAGTTTCATGAGTTTTCGGGTATGTCTAAGCCCTCAAAAATGCGATTCATTTTGGAGAAGAATAATAATAATAATTAAAGCTGCGAGCAGCGATGAGCGGGCCCTCGCACCCGGGCTCACCACCGACTGGTGGCTTCAGGAAAACAGCAAACGGTGGGCAGTATGCTTTTAATACAGTAAATATAGAAAAAATATATCATAAGTCATTTAAATGTGCCAAACTTGCCGCTGCCAGCTGGTGGCGCTATGCCTATAACTGATTATTGGCATGTAGATGTGTTCAGGCCAGCACTATTATCAAACATAGGAAGTTTGGTGCAGATTGACCTTGGTATGTTTGAGTTAGTGAAATATATGAGATATCCTGCTGCCAACAGGTGGGGCTATGATAATATCTGAATATTGGTCTTTAGGTGTCTTCAGGCCAGGACTCTTACCAAACCTGTGAATTTTGTGGCAGATCAGACAGTTTCAGGCTAAGTTATAACCACTTCTATGTCTATGCAGAAACATCAAACTTTGTCAGGCCACCACGGACATGCCCTTTAATGAAAACTCAAGATCTTCACAATTTAACATCTCTAAGGCCTCAAGATCAGACTGACCAAATATAATGTTGATTTAATTAAATGCAATCAATGCAAGGACTTCAGATAGATGCCAACTGTGAACCAGTATGCTACAAATTCCCTATTTTCTGATGATGATAAGAACATGTAATTCATGATGATAGCAAAATGTTATTATTGCTTCCTTTACATCCACCACTTCTGCTTAAATGTCATTGTTACCTATCTGAACAATTTTTGTATAATATATTTTTGTATAAAATCAATTTTGTCATAACTAAGAATCAATAAGGAAGACGGTGCCCAGTTGGCACATGCATTCACAGTAACCATCTGCTAGTTTGGATTTTAAGTTTACAGAATTGAAAGGGTTACACTTTAAAATCAACACACAGACACATACACACAAAATATAAAATGTTGCCATCCAGTTTCATTTGTTAAAATTAACTATATCAGTTAACATGACCAATAAATAAATAGCATTTATTAATGTTAATTAATATTAAGCTAAAAAAAAGTATTCATATAAAGTTTATGTACTGTGAATTAACATGAACATGAACACAGTTGGGTGTACAGCAATACACAATAAAGTGCTCTATAAACGCTTTCTTTCAAAATATCTTTAAAAATCAAGTTGAGTATTTTAACGGGGTGATATATATATATATATATATATATATATATATATATATATATATATATATATATATATATATATATATATATATATATAACTGATCTTAAAATGATGGTTTTCAGATGTTTTGAAGAGATAACAGTAACGTTTGTTTTGTTGTCAAAGTTTGTCTTAATGTTTTATTATTATTATTTTATATTCAATAAATAACACTATGTAAATATTGTCTATCAATGAAGATAAATTGATCATGCTAAAAAGTTGTATTTTTTAAAATCTTTTGCTATGTGACTGAATAGGACAAGTTCATGGTACAGTTAAGTAAAAAATAAATAAAAAACAACAACTGCAAAATACGAACAATGAAAGACTTAGTGACCCTTTATATTTTCTCAAAATATCAGACTCTCAAAGATCAGACATATTTATGTAATTATACTACATACAGTATGTGCATTTTGTTCAAAGATGGTCTGTAGAATGGCTCTCTACTCTGTCACCCTCTCTGCCTCTCACCCCTCCCCCCTGCAATAATGAGCTTCTCTGTGCCTGACTGAACGCACACACATACTGTAGAGACATTCACCAGAGTGACAGCAGGTTTCTGAGTTATCTTTTTAATTTTCTTTAATTCATTGAAGCTTGTATAAAATTTATATTTCCAGCACTTGCTCAGAATGATTAGATCTCTGTGTGAAAAAAGTTTTAAAGAGTTTGGATGCTGCACTTTAAAGATATAAAAAATTAGGGTTATGTTTTTTACTACATCTTTAAAAAATCACCACGTCAACACCGTTCGAGATATCCAAAATCCGCTCGCAATTTAACATCTTCAGAATCTTCTCTTCATGTTAAAAAAAGTTTGGTGTGAACAGCTGGTTGTTCTTAGGAGTAGTGTGAATTTGTTTACTACCTGATTTTTCAAAAAATCCACATTCAAATCAAAATAGCCGGCTTTCTGTTGGTCTTAGCTAATGCGTTTGATTTAGAAAGTTGTCAAGATTGATGAGAACAATATAAGTACAGAGTTTGGTGACTGTAGGAAAAACTAACCCCCCAACTTTTGTTAAAAGATGGCGCTATAGAGTGCCTGCTCCACGCCCATTTATGACCTTTTGCCAGTGTCTAACTATCATTAATATTGATGTGTGTGTTGAGTTTCATGAAATTCTAAGCATGTTATCTGCCTTGAAAAGACAGGAATCTAATTTTAAAGTTTGACACGTTGCCATGGCAACAGCATTTGATTTATCATCGACCCCTTTACATATTCTTTATCGGCCGTGTTTTGACATGATTTTGATGAAGTTTAAAGAAAATCGAGTAAAATTAAGAGGCTGATTTCAAAGCATTTTGAAAATGACACGTTTCCTGCTGCCAGTTGGTGGCGCTATAACTTTGACTCATAATAGTCACATTTATGGAATCGGCATCATACAACGAACAAACTGGTGAAGTTTCATCAGAATCAGGCAATGTGTGCAACAGTTATTAGACACTTCCTGTTTCTCATTTCTCGCCAAAACTTTGTCGCCTTGCCACGGCCAAACCGTTCGAGATATCAAAAATCCCCTCGCAATTTAGCGTCCCCAATGTCTTGAGATCATGCTGACCGAGTTTGGTGACAATCGTATAGAAATCCTGGGAGGAGTACGTTAAATTCCAGAGCATGCGCTTTTTAAACAGCCCTAAATATCTCACTTCCTGTTGCGTGGAGCCCATGACATAGAGTACAAAAGTTGTTCAGCTCGGTGAGTTCTATATGTGTACCGAGTTTCATATCAATACGTGCAAGTATGTGTGCACAGTACATCAAGTTTTCAAACTGTGTTCCAGGGGGCGCTGTAGAGGCCCTGAACCACGCCCGGGTCCCAGCCTCTGTGGCGTCCGGACGACGGCAGATTCCAACGTGTGTGCAAATTTTCAAGAGTTTTTGAGTATGTTAAGGCCCCCAAAAGTGCCCCAACGGTTGAAAAAAAAAAAAAATTAAAGCTGCAAGCAGCGATGAACGGGCCCTCGCACCCGGGCTCTCCGCCGACCGGTGGCTTTAGGAAAACAGCAAACGGTGGGCAGTATGCTTTTAATACAGTAAATATAGGAGAAATATGTCATAAGTCACTTAAATGTGCCAAATTTCAGGCTGCCAGCTGGTGGCGCTATGCCTATAACTGATTATTGGCATGTAGATGTGTTCAGGCCAGCACTATTATCAAACATATGAAGTTTGGTGCAGATTGATTTTGGTATGTTTGAGTTAGTGAAAGATATGATATATATTGCTGCCAACAGGTGGCGCTATGATAATATCTGAATATTGGCCTTTAGGGGTCTTCAGGCCAGGACTCTTGCCAAACCTGTAAAGTTTGAGGTAGATCGGACATTTTATGGCTGAGTTATGACAACTTCTGTATCCATGGCGAAACATCAAACTTTGTCAGGCCGCCATGAACACGCCCTTTAACGAAAACTCAAGATCTTCACAATTTAACATCTCTAAGGCCTCTAGATCAGACTGACCAAATTTAATGTTGATATCATTAAATCTGTAGGAGGAGTTTGCTACAAGTCATTTCCTGTTACCAACAGGTGGCGCTGTGATTATAACAGAATATTGGCTTTCAGATGTGTTCAGATCAGGACTTTAATCGAACATGTGAAGTTTGAGGCAAATGGGACATTTTATGGCTGAGTTATAAAAAGTTTTATATCCATGGCGAGACCTCGGAATTTGTCAGGCCGCCACGGACACGCCCTTT
This sequence comes from Garra rufa, assembly GCF_049309525.1. Taxonomy (NCBI): domain Eukaryota; kingdom Metazoa; phylum Chordata; class Actinopteri; order Cypriniformes; family Cyprinidae; genus Garra; species Garra rufa. The sequence goes on from NC_133366.1 coordinate 18,011,479, forward strand.
ACCGAAAACTCAAGATCTTCACAATTTAACATCACTAAGGCCTTTATATTAGACTGACCGATTTTGGTGTTGATCTGTATAAATCTCTAGGAGAAGTTTGTTGTAGAGTATAGCATGACACTTCCTGTTGCCTGCAGGTGGCGCTATGACTATAACCGAATATGGGCATGTAGATGTCTTCAGGTCAGGAGTGTTATCACACATGTGAAGTTTGGGACAGATCGGACATTGTATGCCTGAGTTATAGCAACTTCCTTTTTCATGGCGAAACATCGAAATTTGCCAGGCCGCCACGGACACGCCCTCTGATGAAAACTCTAGATCTTCGCAATTTAACGTCACAAAGGGCTTTAGATTGGACTCACCAAATTCGGCATTGATCCGAATCAATCTCTATGAGGAGTTCGTTCAAGTACGACGCCTGAAAATGGCAAAAATGACACAAATTTTGCTGAGAAAATTAAAAATAACCGACTTCCTGTTGGGTGTCAAATTTTGCTCCAAGAGGCTTTTTTGTAGGTATTGGTGTGTTACATGTGTGTACCGATTTTCGTGCATGTACGTGAATCACAGCTGAAAGCGCACACCGCTGAACGTGTAAAGGTGGCGCTGTCGAGCCATTTTGCGACACCCACTTCTGAACCCCATATCAGACGTAAATTTTCGCCAGGTTTGACGTGTGTGCGAAGTTTCATGAGTTTTCGGGTATGTCTAAGCCCTCAAAAATGCGATTCATTTTGGAGAAGAATAATAATAATAATAATAATAATAAACGAAGCAGATCCAATAGGGTCCTCACACCATCGGTGCTCGGGCCCTAATAATAATAATAAACGAAGCAGATCCAATAGGGTCCTCACACCATCGGTGCTCGGGCCCTAATAATAATAATAATAAACGGAGCAGATTCAATAGGGTCCTCACACCATCGGTGCTCGGGCCCTAATTAAAGCTGCAAGCAGCGATGAACGGGCCCTCGCACCCGGGCTCACCGCCGACCGGTGGCTTTAGGAAAACAGCAAATGGTGGGTAGTATGCTTTTAATACATTAAAAATAGGAGAAATATGTCAAAGTCACTTAAATGTGCCAAATTTCCTGCTGCCAGCTGGTGGCGCTATGCATATAACTGATTATTGGCATGTAGATGTGTTCAGGCCACCACTTTCATCAAACATATGAAGTTTGGTGCAGATTGACCTTGGTATGTTTGAGTTAGTGAAAGATATGATATATCCTGCTGCCAACAGGTGGCGCTATGATAATATCTGAATATTGGCCTTTTGCTGTCTTCAGGCCAGGACTCTTACCAAACCTGTGAAGTTTGAGGCAGATCGAACATTTTATGGCTGAGTTATAACAACTTCTATGTCCATGGCGAAACATCAAACTTTGTCACGCCGCCACAGACACGCCCTTTAACGAAAACTCAAGATCTTCGCAATTTAACATCTTTAAGGCCTCTAGATCAGAATGACCAAATATAATGTTAATATCATTAAATCTCTAAGAGGAGTTTGATACAAGCCATTTCCTGTTGCCAACAGGTGGCGCTGTGATTATAATAGAATATTGGCCTTCAGATGTGTTTAGGCCAGGACTCTTATCGAATATGTGAAGTTTGAGGCTAATTGGACATTTTATGGCTGAGTTATAACAAGTTTTATATCCATGGCGAGAACTCGAAATTTGTCAGGCCGCCACGGACACGCCCTTCAACGAAAACTCAAGATCTTCGCAATTTAACATCACTAAAGCCTTTATATTAGACTGACCGATTTTGGTGTTGATCTGTATAAATTTCTAGGAGGAGTTTGTTGCAGAGTACAACATGACACTTCCTGTTGCCAGCAGGTGGCGCTATGACTATAACTGAATATGGGCATGTAGATGTCTTCAGGTCAGGAGTGTTATCACACATGTGAAGTTTGGGAAAGATCGGACATTTTATGCCTAAGTTATAGCAACTTCCTTTTTCATGGCGAAACATCGAAATTTGCAAGGCCGCCACGGACACGCCCTTCGATGAAAACTCTAGATCTTCACAATTTAACGTCACAAAGGGCTTTAGATTAGACTCACCAAATTTGGTGTTGATCCGAATAAATTTCTAGGAGGAGTTCGTTCAAGTATGACGCCTGAAAATGGCAAAAATGACAAATTTTGCTTAGAAAATTAATAATAACCGACTTCCTGTTGGGTTTCGGATTTTGTCCCAGGAGGCTTTTTTGTAGGTATTGGTGAGTTACATGTGTGTACCGATTTGCGTGCATGTACGTGAATCACAGCTGAATGCGCACACCGCGGAACGTGTAAAGGTGGCGCTATTGAGCCATTTTGCCACACCCACTCCTGCAACCCACATCAGACGTCCATTTTCGCCAGGTTTGATGTGTGTGCAAAGTTTCGTTAGTTTTCGGGTATGTTTAGGCCCTCAAAAATGCGATTCATTCCGGATAAGAAGAATAATAATAATTAAAGCTGCAAGCAGCGATGAACGGGCCCTCGCACACGGGCTCACCGCCGACCGGTGGCTTTAGGAACACAGCAAATGGTGGGTAGTATGCTTTTAATACAGTAAAAATAGGAGAAATATGTCAAAGTCACTTAAATGTGCCAAATTTCCTGCTGCCAGCTGGTGGCGCTATGCCTATAACTGATTATTGGCATGTAGATGTGTTCAGGCCACCACTTTCATCAAACATATGAAGTTTGGTGCAGATTGACCTTGGTATGTTTGAGTTAGTGAAAGACATGATATATCTTGCTGCCAACAGGTGGCGCTATGATAATATCTGAATATTGGCCTTTAGGTGTCTTCAGGCCAGGACTCTTACCAAACCTGTGAAGTTTGAGGCAGATCGGACATTTTATGGCTGAGTTATAACAACTTCTATGTCCATGGCGAAACATCAAACTTTGTCACGCCGCCACAGACACGCCCTTTAACGAAAACTCAAGATCTTCGCAATTTAACATCTCTAAGGCCTCTAGATCAGACTGACCAAATATAATGTTGATATCATTAAATCTCTAGGAGGAGTTTGATACAAGTCATTTCCTGTTGCCAACAGGTGGCGCTGTGATTATAATAGAATATTGGCCTTCAGATGTGTTCAGGCCAGGACTCTTATCTAATATGTGAAGTTTGAGGCAAATCGGACATTTTATGGCTGAGTTATAACAAGTTTTATATCCATGGCGAGACCTCGAAATTTGTCAGGCCGCCACGGACACGCCCTTTACCGAAAACTCAAGATCTTCACAATTTAACATCGCTACGGCCTTTATATTAGACTGACCGATTTTGGTGTTGATCTGAATAAATCTCTAGGAGGAGTTGGTTGTAGAGTACAGCATGACACTTCCTGTTGCCTGCAGGTGGCGCTATGACTATAACTGAATATGGGCATGTAGATGTCTTCAGGTCAGGAGTGTTATCACACATGTGAAGTTTGGGACAGATAGTACATTGTATGCCTGAGTTATAGCAACTTCCTTTTTCATGGCGAAACATCGAAATTTGCGAAGCCGCCACGGACACGCCCTCCGATGAAAACTCTAGATCTTCACAATTTAACGTCACAAAGGGCTTTAGACTAGACTCTGCAAATTTGGTGTTGATCCGAATAAATCTGTAGGAGGAGTTCGTTCAAGTACGACACCTGAAAAAGGCAAAAATGACACAAATTTTGTTGAGAATATTAATATTAACCGACTTCCTGTTGGGTTCCGGATTTTGCTCCAAGAGGCTTTTTTGTAGGTATTGGTGTGTTACATGTGTGTACCGATTTCCGTGCATGTACGTGAATCACAGCTGAAAGCGCACACCGCGGAACGTGTAAAGGTGGCGCTGTCGAGCCATTTTGCCAAACCCACTTCTGAAACCCATATCAGACGTAAATTTTCGCCAGGTCTGATGTGTGTGCGAAGTTTCATGAGTTTTCGGGTATGTCTAAGCCCTCAAAAATGCGATTCATTTTGGAGAAGAATAATAATAATAATAATAATAATAATAATTAAAGCTGCAAGCAGCGATGAACGGGCCCTCGCACACGGGCTCACCGCCGACCGGTGGCTTTAGGAAAACAGCAAACGGTGGGCAGTATGCTTTTAATACATTAAATGTAGGAAAAATAGATCAAAGTCACTTAAATGTGCCAAACTTCCTGCTGCCAGCTGGTGGCGCTATGCCTATAACTGATTATTGGCATGTAGATGTGTTCAGGCCAGCACTTTTATCAAACATATGAAGTTTGGTGCAGATTGACCTTAGTATGTTTGAGTTAGTGCAAGATATGATATATCCTACTGCCAATAGGTGGCGCTATGATAATATCTGAATATTTGCCTTTAGATGTCTTCAGGCCAGGACTTTTACCAAACATGTGAAGTTTGAGGCAGATCGGACATTTTATGGCTGAGTTATAACAACTTCTATGTCCATGGCGAAACATCAAACTTTGTCAGGCCACCAAGGACACGCCCTTTGACGAAAACTCAAGATCTTCGCAATTTAACATCTCTAAGGCCTCTAGATCAGACTGTCCAAATATAATGTTGATATCATTAAATCTCTAGGAGGAGTTTGGTACAAGTCATTTCCTGATGCCAACAGGTGGCGCTGTGATTATAAAAGAATATTTGCCTTCAGATTGGTTCAGGCCAGGACTCTTATCAAACATCTGAAGTTTGAGGCAAATCGGACATTTTATGGCTGAGTTATAACAAGTTTTATATCCATGGCGAGACATCGAAATTTGTCAGGCCGCCACGGACACGCCCTTCAAAGAAAACTCAAGATCTTCGCAATTTAACATCACTAAAGCCTTTTTATTAGACTGACCGATTTTGGTGTTTATCTGATTAAATCTCTTGGACAAGTTTGTTGCAGAGAACAGCATGACACTTCCTGTTGCCAGCAGGTGGCGCTATGAGTAAAACTGAATATGGGCATGTAGATGTCATCAGGTCAGGAGTGTTATCACACATGTGAAGTTTGGGACAGATCGGACATTGTATGCCTGAGTTATAGCAACTTACTTTTTCATGGCGAAACGTCGAAATTTGCGAGGCCGCCACGGACACGCCCTCTGATGAAAACTCTAGATCTTCACAATATAACGTCACAAAGGGCTTTAGACTAGACTCGGCAAATTTGGCGTTGATCCGAATAAATCTCTAGGAGGAGTTCGTTCAAGTACGACGCCTGAAAATGGCAAAAATTACACAAATTTTGTTGAGAATATTAATATTAACCGACTTCCTGTTGGGTTCCGGATTTTGCTCCAAGAGGCTTTTTTGTAGGTATTGGTGTGTTACATGTGTGTACCGATTTCCGTGCATGTACGTGAATCACAGCTGAAAGCGCACACCGCTGAACATCTAAAGGTGGCGCTGTCGAGCCATTTTGCCACACCCACTTCTGAAACCCATATCAGACGTAAATTTTCGCCAGGTTTGATGTGTGTGCAAAGTTTTGTGAGTTTTCGGGCATGTTTAGGTCCTCTAAAATGCGATTCATTTTGGAGAAGAATAATAATAATTAAAGCTGCAAGCAGCGATGAACGGGCCCTCGCACACGGGCTCACCACCGACCGGTGGCTTTAGGAACACAGCAAATGGTGGGCAGTATGCCTTTTTATACAGTAAAAATAGGAGAAATATGTCAAAGTCACTTAAATGTGCCAAATTACCTGCTGCCAGCTGGTGGCGCTATGCATATAACTGATTATTGGTAGGTAGATGTGTTCAGGCCACCACTTTCATCAAACATATGAAGTTTGGTGCAGATTGACCTTGGTATGTTTGAGTTAGTGAAAGATATGATATATCCTGCTGCCAATAGGTGGCGCTATAATAATATATGTATATTGGCCTTTAGATGTCTTCAGGCCAGGACTTTTACCAAACATGTGAAGTTTGAGGCAGATCGGACATTTTATGGCTGAGTTATAACAACTTTTATGTCCATGGCGAAACATCAAACTTTGCCAGGCCGCCATGGACACGCCCTTTAACGAAAACTCAAGATCTTCACAATTTAACATTTCTAAGGCCTCTAGATCAGACTGACCAAATATAATGTTGATATCATTAAATCTCTAGGAGGAGTTTGGTACAAGTCATTTCCTGTTGCCAACAGGTGGCGCTGTGATTATAATAGAATATAGGCCTTCAGATTGGTTCAGGCCAGGACTCTTATCGAACATGTGAAGTTTGAGGCAAATCGGACATTTTATGGCTGAGTTATAACAAGTTTTATATCCATGGCGAGACCTCGAAATTTGTCAGGCCGCCACGGACACGCCCTTCAACGAAAACTCAAGATCTTCGCAATTTAACATTGCTAAAGCCTTTTTATTAGACTGACCGATTTTGGTGTTAATGTGATTAAATCTCTTGGAGGAGTTTGTTGCAGAGTACAGCATGACACTTCCTGTTGCCAGCAGGTGGCGCTATGAGTAAAACTGAATATGGGCATGTAGATGTCATCAGGTCAGGAGTGTTATCACACATGAGAAGTTTGGGACAGATCGGACATTGTATGCCTGAGTTATAGCAACTTCCTTTTTCATGGCGAAACATCGAAATTTGCGAGGCCACCACGGACACGCCCTCCGATGAAAACTCTAGATCTTCACAATTTAACGTCACAAAGGGCTTTAGACTAGACTCTGCAAATTTGGCGTTGATCCGAATAAATCTGTAGGAGGAGTTCGTTCAAGTACGACACTTGAAAAAGGCAAAAATGACACAAATTTTGCCGAGAATATTAATATTAACCGACTTCCTGTTGGGTTCCGGATTTTGTTCCAAGAGGCTTTTTTGTAGGTATTGGTGAGTTACAAGTGTGTACCGATTTCGGTGCATGTACGTGAATCACAGCTGAAAGCGCACACCGCTGAACATCTAAAGGTGGCGCTGTCGAGCCATTTTGCCACACCCACTTCTGAAACCCAAATCAGACGTAAATTTTCGCCAGGTTTGATGTGTGTGCAAAGTTTTGTGAGTTTTCGGGCATGTTTAGGTCCTCTAAAATGCGATTCATTTTGAGAATAATAATAATAATAATTAAAGCTGCAAGCAGCGATGAACGGGCCCTCGCACACGGGCTCACCGCCGACCGGTGGCTTTAGGAACACAGCAAACGGTGGGCAGTATGCTTTTAATACAGTAAATGTAGGAAAAATAGATCAAAGTCACTTAAATATGCCAAACTTCCTGCTGCCAGCTGGTGGCGCTATGCCTATAACTGATTATTGGCATGTAGATGTGTTCACGCCAGCACTTTCATCAAACATATTAAGTTTGGTGCAGATTGACCTTGGTATGTGTGAGTTAGTGCAAGATATGATATATCCTGCTGCCAATAGGTGGCACTATAATAATATCTTTATATTGGCCTTTAGATGTCTTCAGGCCAGGACTCTTACCAAACATGTGAAGTTTGAGGCAGATCGGACATTTTATGGCTGAGTTATAACAACTTTTATGTCCATGGCGAAACATCAAACTTTGTCAGGCCGCCACGGACACGCCCTTTAACGAAAACTCAAGATCTTCACAATTTAACATCTCTAAGGCCTCGAGATCAGACTGACCAAATATAATGTTGATATCATTAAATCTCTAGGAGGAGTTTGGTACAAGTCATTTCCTGTTGCCAACAGGTGGCGCTGTGATTATAATAGAATATAGGCCTTCAGATTGGTTCAGGCCAGGACTCTTATCGAACATGTGAAGTTTGAGGCAAATCGGACATTTTATGGCTGAGTTATAACAAGATTTATATCCATGGCGAGACCACGAAATTTGCCAGGCCGCCACGGACACGCCCTTCAACGAAAACTCAAGATCTTCGCAATTTAACATCGCTAAAGCCTTTTTATTAGACTGACCGATTTTGGTGTTGATCTGATTAAATCTCCAGGAGGAATTTGTTGCAGAGTACAGCATGACACTTCCTGGTGCCTGCAGGTGGCGCTATGAGTAAACCTGAATATGGGCATGTAAATGTCTTCAGGTCAGGAGTGTTATCACACATGTGAAGTTTGGGGCAGATCGGGCATTTTATGCCTGAGTTATAGCAGCTTCCTTTTTCATTGCGAAACATCGAAATTTGCGAGGCCGCCACGGACACGCCCTCTGATGAAAACTCTAGATCTTCGCAATTTAACGTCACAAAGGGCTTTAGAATAGACTCACCAAATTTGGTGTTGATCCGAATAAATCTCTAGGAGGAGTTCGTTCAAGTATGACGCCTGAAAATGGCAAAAATGACACAAATTTTGCTAAGAAAATTAATAATAACCGACTTCCTGTTGGGTTTCGGATTTTGTCCCAGGAGGCTTTTTTGTAGGTATTGGTGAGTTACATGTGTGTACCGATTTGCGTGCATGTACGTGAATCACAGCTGAATGCGCACACCGCGGAACGTGTAAAGGTGGCGCTATTGAGCCATTTTGCCACACCCACTTCTGCAACCCATATCAGATGTCCATTTTCGCCAGGTTTGATGTGTGTGCAAAGTTTCATGAGTTTTCGGGTATGTTTAGGCCCTCAAAAATGCGATTCATTCCGGAGAAGAAGAATAATAATAATTAAAGCTGCGAGCAGCGATGAACGGGCCCTCGCACCCGGGCTCACCGCCGACCGGTGGCTTCAGGAAAACAGCAAACGGTGGGCAGTATGCTTTTAATACAGTAAATATAGAAAAAATGTCATAAGTCATTTAAATGTGCCAAACTTGCCGCTGCCAGCTGGTGGCGCTATGCCTATAACTGATTATTGGCATGTAGATGTGTTCAGGCCAGCACTATTATCAAATATATGAAGTTTGGTGCAGATTGACCTTGGTGTGTTTGAGTTAGTGAAATATATGAGATATCCTGCTGCCAACAGGTGGCGCTATGATAATATCTGAATATTGGTCTTTAGGTGTCTTCAGGCCAGGACTCTTACCAAACCTGTGAATTTTGTGGCAGATCAGACATTTTCAGGCTAAGTTATAACAACTTCTATGTCTATGCAGAAACATCAAACTTTGTCAGGCCATCACGGACATGCCCTTTAATGAAAACTCAAGATCTTCACAATTTAACATCTCTAAGGCCTCAAGATCAGACTGACCAAATATAATGTTGATTTAATTAAATGCAATCAATGCAAGGACTTCAAATAGATGCCAACTGTGAACCAGTATGCTACAAATAAGAACATGTATTTCATGATGATAGCAAAATGTTATTACTGCTTCCTTTATATCCACCACTTCTGCTTAAATGTCATTGTTACCTATCTGTACAATTTTTGTATAATATATTTTTGTATAAAATCAATTTTTGTCATAACTAAGAATCAATAAGGAAGACGGTGCCCAGTTGGCACATGCATTCACAGTAACCATCTGCTAGTTTGGATTTTAAGTTTACAGAATTGAAAGGGTTACACTTTAAAATCAACACACAGACACATACACACAAAATATAAAATGTTGCCATTCAGTTTCATTTGTTAAAATTAACTATATCAGTTAACATGACCAATAAATAAATAGCATTTATTAATGTTAATTAATATTAAGCTAAAAAAAAAGTATTCATATAAAGTTTATGTACAGTGAATTAACATGAACATGAACACAGTTCATGTGGGTGTACAGCAATACACAATAAAGTGCTCTATAAACGCTTCATTCTTTCAAAATATCTTTAAAAATCAAGTTGAGTATTTTAACGGGGTGATATATATATTTATAACTGTTCTTAAAATTATGGTTTTCAGATGTTTTGAAGAGATAACAGTAACGTTTGTTTTGTTGTCAAAGTTTGTCATAATTTTTTATTATTATTATTTTATATTCAATAAATAACACTATGTAAATATTGTCTATCAATGAAGATAAATTGATCATGCTAAAAAGTTGTATTTTTTTAAATCTTTTGCTATGTGACTGAATAGGACAAGTTCATGGTACAGTTAAGTAAAAAATAAATAAAAAACAACAACTGCAAAATACGAACAATGAAAGACTTAGTGACCCTTTATATTTTCTCAAAATATCAGACTCTCAAAGATCAGACATATTTATGTAATTACACTACATACAGTATGTGCATTTTGTTCAAAGGTGGTCTGTAGAATGGCTCTCTACTCTGTCACCCTCTCTGCCTCTCACCCCTCCCCCCTGCAATAATGAGCTTCTCTGTGCCTGACTGAACGCACACACATACTGTAGAGACATTCACCCAGAGTGACAGCAGGTTTCTGAGTTCTTTTTTTAATTTTCTTTAATTCATTGAAGCTTGTATAAAATTAATATTTCCAGCACTTGCTCAGAATGATTAGATCTATGTGTGAAAAAAGTTTTAAAGAGTTTGGATGCTGCACTTTAAAGATATAAAAAATTAGGGTTATGTTTTTTACTACATCTTTAAAAAATCACCACGTCAACACCGTTCGAGATATCCCAAATCCGCTCGCAATTTAACATCTTCAGAATCTTCTCTTCATGTTAAAAAAGTTTGGTGTGAAAAGCTGGTTGTTCTTAGGAGTAGTGTGAATTTGTTTACTACCTGATTTTTCAAAAAATCCACATTCAAATCAAAATAGCCGGCTTTCTGTTGGTCTTAGCTAATGAGTTTGATTTAGAAAGTTGTCCAGATTGATGAGAACAATATAAGTACAGAGTTTGGTGACTGTAGGAAAAACTAACCCCCCAACTTTTGTCAAAAGATGGCGCTATAGAGTGCCTGCTCCACGCCCATTTATGACCTTTTGCCAGTGTCTAACTATCATTAATATTGATGTGTGTGTTGAGTTTCATGAAATTCTAAGCATGTTATCTGCCTCGAAAAGACAGGAATGTAATTTTAAAGTTTGACACGTTGCCATGGCAACAGCATTTGATTTATCATCGACCCCTTTACATATTCTTATCGGCCGTGTTTTGACATGATTTTGATGAAGTTTAAAGAAAATCGAGTAAAATTAAGAGGCTGATTTCAAAGCATTTTGAAAATGACACGTTTCCTGCTGCCAGTTGGTGGCGCTATAACTTTGACTCATAATAGTCACATTTATGGAATCGGCATCATACAAGGAACAAACTGGTGAAGTTTCATCAGAATCAGGCAATGTGTGCAACAGTTATTAGACACTTCCTGTTTCTCATTTCTCGCCATAACTTTGTCGCCTTGCCACGGCCAAACCGTTCGAGATATCAAAAATCTCCTCGCAATTTAGCGTCCCCAATGTCTTGAGATCATGCTGACCGAGTTTGGTGACAATCCCATGGAATTCCTGGGAGGAGTACGTTAAATTCCAGAGCATGCGCTTTTTAAACAGCCCTAAATATCCCACTTCCTGTTGCGTGGAGCCCATGACATAGAGTACAAAAGTTGTTCAGCTCGATGAGTTCTATATGTGTACCGAGTTTCATATGAGTACGTGCAAGTATGTGTGCGCAGTACATCAAGTTTTCAAACTGTGTTCCAGGGGGCGCTGTAGAGGCCCTGAACCACGCCCGGGTCCCAGCCTCTGTGGCGTCCGGACGACGGCAGATTCCGACGTGTGTGCAAATTTTCAAGAGTTTTTGAGTATGTTAAGGCCCCCAAAAGTGCCCCAACGGTTGAAAAAAAATAAAAATAAAAAAAATAAAAACAAAAAAAAAAACAAATAAGAATCCTTAGAAGAACAATAGGGCCTTCGCCCTTTTGGGCTCGGGCCCTAATTAAAGCTGCAAGCAGCGTTGACCGGGCCCTCGCCGTCTGGCAGTCGCCATCCCGATAGCATCAGGAAAACGGTGCCCAGTTGGCACATGCATTCACAGTAACCCTTTGGACTAACCCTAACTGTCTCTCCTCCTGTCTGACTCTTTCTCTTACCACCCATCCCCCCTCCTTACACTCAGCCACTTACCACACAAACACACACATAGAGTGCAGAGCAGAGTGAGATCAGATTTGTTTTTTAATTTTCTTTCATTCGTGGAGTTTTGTATAATTATGAAATGAACTGTGTTTGATCAGAATGAATAGTTATTTGTATGAAAAAAGTTTCAAAGAGTTAGGATGCTGCACTTTAAATATATAATAAATAATTGAAAATTGAAAATTGAAAATGGAAAATGAAATTCTAGGCACGCTATCTGCCTCAAAAACACAGGAAACAAATATTTGAATGTATTTTGTATTTTTATTTATTTGCCATGGCAACAGCATTTGATGCATCAGGGACGCCTTTACAGACTCTCATTGGCCGTGTTTTTACATCATTCTGATGAAGTTTGAAGAAAATCGAGTACAAACATATTGTTCGTTGTTCGTTCGTGTGTTAGTTTATTAACCATTGTTAACAAAAGAGACCCTATTTTAAATAGTTACCATGTTTTATGATCTACAACCATTTTTAAATATTATTTTAATGATCTATAAGCATCTGTGAAATAATTATAAACAAATATATTAAAAATAAATACATATTAACTTAGTTGATGTATTTGTTTCTCATTCTAATTAAGTGAACTGAGCAGTATAGTGTCATACTTATAAGATTTTTTATTCTATCAGTGAGATTGTATATATGTATATAAATCATATAATTTTTCCTTAAAAGATTAAAAAAAGATTTTAATGCTCTTTAAGCACCTATACAAAATAATTATGTAAAAGTACACTGACAGTACATTATATATCAACTGATTCTATGGATTATTTTCATTCTTATACACTGAGAATGAGCTAAATAGCATTATTGTTCAAACGATTCCTTATCTTATGAGGACCTCTAGTGTTCATCCCTGGTATTAGAGCTTTAATCTGACAATTTATATGACACTTTTAATGTTTTTGGGGCCTCTGAGCATGATAACATTTTGAAACTACACGTATTTCCTAAGAATTTCTTGTTCTTTATATGTAAAAAGTTTTGATGAGTTAGAATAATGCAATTTAAAGATATATGGAAATAACTCTCCATCTTTTTTACTGTTACTTTCATAAATCACCACATCAACACCGTTCAAGATATCCCAAAGCCGTTCACATTTTAACATCTTCAGTATCTTGGCATCATGTTGACAAAGTTTGGTGTGCACTGTCTGATTCTGCTATGAGTGATATGAATTTATTCAGCTATATTTTTCCAAAAATCCACATTCAAATCAAAATAGCTGACTTCCTGTTGGTCGTAGCTAATGGGTGTAAATTTTTTGCAAAAAAAAATCTGGTGATCAAAAAATATTAGGCTTTAGTTAAGATCTGTTAGTTTTATGGACAGTTAGAATGTTTTGTATATGCAGACAAGGGCTTTATGATGGGCCTGATTTGAATTAAAAAAAATATATATTTCTTAAACATGTTTGAAGTTCTTAATAGATTTCACTGTTGCACATTTAGTCTTTTTATTTTTTTACAGTAATGTGCATTTTGCAGTTTGTTTGCATGGTGTACATTGGATGCACATATTTATGACTTCTTGTTACAGTATTCATTTAAAATAAAAGTTGTTTAAAATAAACAACTGTGTGCACCCTATTATTAATGTAGATGTGTATTTCAGTAATAAACTTAAGTAGGGGAGTTTTAAGTTACCAGGATTTATATCAAAATAGTGATCCCATGTCTGCAAAACTAACATTTTAAATGAAATATTGATAGCTAATCGATATCGAATCGAATATAATCGAATCGAAACCATAAAAATAACAATCGAATCGAATTGCCAAATTGGTCACAATACCCAGCCCTAATTCACATCCTAATGAATAAACAACCAAGAGTTTAAATATTCCCTTCTATCTCCTCCTCTCTGACTCTCTCTTTCCACCCATCCCCCCTCCCCACTCTCACCCTAACACTCAACAAACACACACCCACTTACCACGCACACACATAAGTGCAGAGCAGAGAGGGATCAGATTTGTTTTTTAATTTTCATCAATTCATAGATCTTTGTATAATTATGAAATGAACGGTGTCTGATCAGAATGACTAGTAGTCTGTATGAAAAAAGTTTCAAAGACTTTGGATGCTGCACTTTAAAGATATAATAAAATTACGGCTATCTTGTTTTACTCTATCTTGATTTCAATCAATCACCACATCAACACCGTTCAAGATATCCTAAATCTGCTCGCAATTTAGAATCTTCAGAATGTTGGCAACATGTCAAAAAAGTTTGGTGTGAATTGGTTGGTTTTCCTGAGAGAAGTATATAAAATTCCACAGCCTGATTTTTCCAAATATCCACATTCAAATCAAAATAGCCGACTTCCTGTTGATCGTAGCTAATGGGTGTAAATTAGAAATGTTTCTGGCTTGATGAGATCAATATATGTACCGAGTTTGGTGACTGTAGGACAAACTAAACCCCCAACTTTTGTCAAAAGGTGGCGCTATGGAGCGCCTGCTCCACGCCCATTTATGGGCTTTTATCAGTGTCTTAATATCATTAATACAGATGTGTGTGTGAAGTTTCATGAAATTCTGAGTATTTTAAGTGGCTTCAAAACACAAAAAGCTAAAGTTAAAGTTTGACACGTTGCCATGGCAACATGATAAAGGTTATCGATAAGGCAATTCACAGATTCTCATTGGCCGTGTTTCAACATTATTGAGATGAAGTTTGAAGCAAATTGAGTAAAATTAAGAGGTTGATTTAAAAGCATTTAGAAAACGTTGCGCTTTGTGTTGCCAGTTGGTGGCGCTATAACTTTGACTCCTAATAGTCACATCTCTGTGATCGGCATCATAAGATGAACAAACTGCTGATGTTTGGTCAAAATCAGACAAAGTGTGTTAAAGTAATTAGACACTTCCTGTTTCTCATTTCTCGCCATAACTTTGTCGCCCCGCCACGGCCAAACCGTTCGAGATATCAAAAATCCCCTGGCAATTTTGCGTCCCCAATGTCTTGAGATCATGCTGACCGAGTTTGGTGGCCATCGGTTGGAAGGTCTAGGAGGAGTATTTCAAATTCCATTGCATGCGCTTTTTAGACATCCCTGAATAGCTGACTTCCTGTTTGGTGAAGCACGGACTGTGAGCACGGAAGTTGTTCGGCCCGATGAGGTCTATATGTGTATGAATTTTGGTGACTGTAGATCAATTGGTGTGCGCTCCAGAGTCCCTCAAAAGTCGCAATTTTTAACGCTGTGCCACGCCCCCCCCAGGTGACCCCCCCATGTCAAAGTCTGTCCGGCCCTGATGGCCGCAGGTTCCAATGTGTGTGCAAATTTTCAAGAGTTTTCGTGTATGTTAAGGGCCCCAAAATCACCCAAAACATTGAAAAAAAAATAATAATAATTAAAGCTGCGAGCAGCGATGAACGGGCCCTCGCACCCGGGCTCACCGCCGACCGGTGGCTTCAGGAAATCAGCAAACGGTGGGCAGTATGCTTTTAATACAGTAAATGTAGAAAAAATATGTCATAAGTCATTTAAATGTGCCAAACTTGCCACTGCCAGATGGTGGCGCTATGCCTATAACTGATTATTGGCATGTAGATGTGTTCAGGCCAGCACTATTATCAAACATATGAAGTTTGGTGCAGATTGACCTTGGTATGTTTGAGTTAGTGAAATATATGAGATATCCTGCTGCCAACAGGTGGTGCTATGATAATATCTGAATATTGGTCTTTAGGTGTCTTCAGGCCAGGACTCTTACCAAACCTGTGAATTTTGTGGCAGATCAGACATTTTCAGGCTAAGTTATAACCACTTCTATGTCTATGCAGAAACATCAAACTTTGTCAGGCCACCCCGCACATGCCCTTTAATGAAAACTCAAGATCTTCACAATTTAACATCTCTAAGGCCTCAAGATCAGACTGACCAAATATAATGTTGATTTAATTAAATGCAATCAATGCAAGGACTTCAGATAGATGCCAACTGTGAACCAGTATGCTACAAATAAGAACATGTAATTCATGATGATAGCAAAATGTTATTATTGCTTCCTCTATATCCACCACTTCTGCTTAAATGTCATTGATACCTATCTTTACAATTTTTGTATAATATATTTTTGTATAAAATCAATTGTTGTCATAACTAAGAATCAATAAGGAAGACGGTGCCCAGTTGGCACATGCATTCACAGTAACCATCTGCTGGTTTGGATTTTAAGTTTACAGAATTGAAAGGGTTACACTTTAAAATCAACACACAGACACATACACACAAAATATAAAATGTTGCCATCCAGTTTCATTTGTTAAAATTAACTATATCAGTTAACATGACCAATAAATAAATAGCATTTATTAATGTTAATTAATATTAAGCTAAGAAAAAGTATTCATATAAAGTTTATGTACTGTGAATTAACATGAACATGAACACAGTTCATGTGGGTGTACAGCAATACACAATAAAGTGCTCTATAAACGCTCCATTCTTTCAAAATATCTTTAAAAATTTTAACGGGGTGATATATATATTTATAACTGTTCTTAAAATTATGGTTTTCAGATGTTTTGAAGAGATAACAGTAACGTTTGTTTTGTTGTCAAAGTTTGTCTTAATTTTTTATTATTATTATTTTATATTCAATAAATAACACTATGTAAATATTGTCTATCAATGAAGATAAATTGATCATGCTAAAAAGTTGTATTTTTTTTAAATCTTTTGCTATGTGACTGAATAGGACAAGTTTATGGTACAGTTAAGTACAAAATAAATAAAAAACAACAACTGCAAAATACGAACAATGAAAGACTTAGTGACCCTTTATATTTTCTCAAAATATCAGACTCTCAAAGATCAGACATATTTATGTAATTACACTACATACAGTATGTGCATTATGTTCAAAGATGGTCTGTAGAATGGCTCTCTACTCTGTCACCCTCTCTGCCTCTCACCCCTCCCCCCTGCAATAATGAGCTTCTCTGTGCCTGACTGAACGCACACACATACTGTAGAGACATTCACCAGAGTGACAGCAGGTTTCTGAGTTATCTTTTTAATTTTCTTTAATTCATTGAAGCTTGTATAAAATTTATATTTCCAGCACTTGCTCAGAATGATTAGATCTCTGTGTGAAAAAAGTTTTAAAGAGTTTGGATGCTGCACTTTAAAGATATAAAAAATTAGGGTTATGTTTTTTACTACATCTTTAAAAAATCACCATGTCAACACCGTTCGAGATATCCAAAATCCGCTCGCAATTTAACATCTTCAGAATCTTCTCTTCATGTTAAAAAAGTTTGGTGTGAACAGCTGGTTGTTCTTAGGAGTAGTGTGAATTTGTTTACTACCTGATTTTTCAAAAAATCCACCTTTAAATCAAAATAGCCGGCTTTCTGTTGGTCTTAGCTAATGAGTTTGATTTAGAAAGTTGTCCAGATTGATGAGAACAATATAAGTACAGAGTTTGGTGACTGTAGGAAAAACTAACCCCCCAACTTTTGTCAAAAGATGGCGCTATAGAGTGCCTGCTCCACGCCCATTTATGACCTTTTGCCAGTGTCTAACTATCATTAATATTGATGTGTGTGTTGAGTTTCATGAAATTCTAAGCATGTTATCTGCCTCGAAAAGACAGGAATGTAATTTTAAAGTTTGACACGTTGCCATGGCAACAGCATTTGATTTATCATCGACCCCTTTACATATTCTTATCGGCCGTGTTTTGACATGATTTTGATGAAGTTTAAAGAAAATCGAGTAAAATTAAGAGGCTGATTTCAAAGCATTTTGAAAATGACACGTTTCCTGCTGCCAGTTGGTGGCGCTATAACTTTGACTCATAATAGTCACATTTATGGAATCGGCATCATACAACGAACAAACTGGTGAAGTTTCATCAGAATCAGGCAATGTGTGCAACAGTTATTAGACACTTCCTGTTTCTCATTTCTCGCCATAACTTTGTCGCCTTGCCACGGCCAAACCGTTCGAGATATCAAAAATCTCCTCGCAATTTAGCGTCCCCAATGTCTTGAGATCATGCTGACCGAGTTTGGTGACAATCCCATGGAATTCCTGGGAGGAGTACGTTAAATTCCAGAGCATGCGCTTTTTAAACAGCCCTAAATATCTCACTTCCTGTTGCGTGGAGCCCATGACATAGAGTACAAAAGTTGTTCAGCTCGATGAGTTCTATATGTGTACCGAGTTTCATATCAATACGCGCAAGTATGTGTGCGCAGTACATCAAGTTTTCAAACTGTGTTCCAGGGGGCGCTGTAGAGGCCCTGAACCACGCCCGGGTCCCAGCCTCTGTGGCGTCCGGACGACGGCAGATTCCGACGTGTGTGCAAATTTTCAAGAGTTTTTGAGTATGTTAAGGCCCCCAAAAGTGCCCCAACGGTTGAAAAAAAATAAAAATAAAAAAAAAAAAAAAAAAAACAAATAAGAATCCTTAGAAGAACAATAGGGCCTTCGCCCTTTTGGGCTCGGGCCCTAATTAAAGCTGCGAGCAGCGATGAACGGGCCCTCGCACCTGGGCTCACCGCCGACCGGTGGCTTCAGGAAATCAGCAAACGGTGGGCAGTATGCTTTTAATACAGTAAATGTAGAAAAAATATGTCATAAGTCATTTAAATGTGCCAAACTTGCCACTGCCAGATGGTGGCGCTATGCCTATAACTGATTATTGGCATGTAGATGTGTTCAGGCCAGCACTATTATCAAACATATGAAGTTTGGTGCAGACTGACCTTGGTATGTTTGAGTTAGTGAAATATATGATATATCCTGCTGCCAACAGGTGGTGCTATGATAATATCTGAATATTGGTCTTTAGGTGTCTTCAGGCCAGGACTCTTACCAAACCTGTGAATTTTGTGGCAGATCAGACATTTTCAGGCTAAGTTATAACCACTTCTATGTCTATGCAGAAACATCAAACTTTGTCAGGCCACCCCGCACATGCCCTTTAATGAAAACTCAAGATCTTCACAATTTAACATCTCTAAGGCCTCAAGATCAGACTGACCAAATATAATGTTGATTTAATTAAATGCAATCAATGCAAGGACTTCAGATAGATGCCAACTGTGAACCAGTATGCTACAAATAAGAACATGTAATTCATGATGATAGCAAAATGTTATTATTGCTTCCTCTATATCCACCACTTCTGCTTAAATGTCATTGTTACCTATCTTTACAATTTTTGTATAATATATTTTTGTATAAAATCAATTGTTGTCATAACTAAGAATCAATAAGGAAGACGGTGCCCAGTTGGCACATGCATTCACAGTAACCATCTGCTAGTTTGGATTTTAAGTTTACAGAATTAAAAGGGTTACACTTTAAAATCAACACACAGACACATACACACAAAATATAAAATGTTGCCATCCAGTTTCATTTGTTAAAATTAACTATATCAGTTAACATGACCAATAAATAAATAGCATTTATTAATGTTAATTAATATTAAGCTAAGAAAAAGTATTCATATAAAGTTTATGTACTGTGAATTAACATGAACATGAACACAGTTCATGTGGGTGTACAGCAATACACAATAAAGTGCTCTATAAACGCTCCATTCTTTCAAAATATCTTTAAAAATCAAGTTGAGTATTTTAACGGGGTGATATATATATTTATAACTGTTCTTAAAATTATGGTTTTCAGATGTTTTGAAGAGATAACAGTAACGTTTGTTTTGTTGTCAAAGTTTGTCTTAATTTTTTATTATTATTATTTTATATTCAATAAATAACACTATGTAAATATTGTCTATCAATGAAGATAAATTGATCATGCTAAAAAGTTGTATTTTTTTAAATCTTTTGCTATGTGACTGAATAGGACAAGTTCATGGTACAGTTAAGTACAAAATAAATAAAAAACAACAACTGCAAAATACGAACAATGAAAGACTTAGTGACCCTTTATATTTTCTCAAAATATCAGACTCTCAAAGATCAGACATATTTATGTAATTACACTACATACAGTATGTGCATTATGTTCAAAGATGGTCTGTAGAATGGCTCTCTACTCTGTCACCCTCTCTGCCTCTCACCCCTCCCCCCTGCAATAATGAGCTTCTCTGTGCCTGACTGAACGCACACACATACTGTAGAGACATTCACCAGAGTGACAGCAGGTTTCTGAGTTATCTTTTTAATTTTCTTTAATTCATTGAAGCTTGTATAAAATTTATATTTCCAGCACTTGCTCAGAATGATTAGATCTCTGTGTGAAAAAAGTTTTAAAGAGTTTGGATGCTGCACTTTAAAGATATAAAAAATTAGGGTTATGTTTTTTACTACATCTTTAAAAAATCACCATGTCAACACCGTTCGAGATATCCAAAATCCGCTCGCAATTTAACATCTTCAGAATCTTCTCTTCATGTTAAAAAAGTTTGGTGTGAACAGCTGGTTGTTCTTAGGAGTAGTGTGAATTTGTTTACTACCTGATTTTTCAAAAAATCCACCTTTAAATCAAAATAGCCGGCTTTCTGTTGGTCTTAGCTAATGAGTTTGATTTAGAAAGTTGTCCAGATTGATGAGAACAATATAAGTACAGAGTTTGGTGACTGTAGGAAAAACTAACCCCCCAACTTTTGTCAAAAGATGGCGCTATAGAGTGCCTGCTCCACGCCCATTTATGACCTTTTGCCAGTGTCTAACTATCATTAATATTGATGTGTGTGTTGAGTTTCATGAAATTCTAAGCATGTTATCTGCCTCGAAAAGACAGGAATGTAATTTTAAAGTTTGACACGTTGCCATGGCAACAGCATTTGATTTATCATCGACCCCTTTACATATTCTTATCGGCCGTGTTTTGACATGATTTTGATGAAGTTTAAAGAAAATCGAGTAAAATTAAGAGGCTGATTTCAAAGCATTTTGAAAATGACACGTTTCCTGCTGCCAGTTGGTGGCGCTATAACTTTGACTCATAATAGTCACATTTATGGAATCGGCATCATACAACGAACAAACTGGTGAAGTTTCATCAGAATCAGGCAATGTGTGCAACAGTTATTAGACACTTCCTGTTTCTCATTTCTCGCCATAACTTTGTCGCCTTGCCACGGCCAAACCGTTCGAGATATCAAAAATCTCCTCGCAATTTAGCGTCCCCAATGTCTTGAGATCATGCTGACCGAGTTTGGTGACAATCCCATGGAATTCCTGGGAGGAGTACGTTAAATTCCAGAGCATGCGCTTTTTAAACAGCCCTAAATATCTCACTTCCTGTTGCGTGGAGCCCATGACATAGAGTACAAAAGTTGTTCAGCTCGATGAGTTCTATATGTGTACCGAGTTTCATATCAATACGCGCAAGTATGTGTGCGCAGTACATCAAGTTTTCAAACTGTGTTCCAGGGGGCGCTGTAGAGGCCCTGAACCACGCCCGGGTCCCAGCCTCTGTGGCGTCCGGACGACGGCAGATTCCGACGTGTGTGCAAATTTTCAAGAGTTTTTGAGTATGTTAAGGCCCCCAAAAGTGCCCCAACGGTTGAAAAAAAATAAAAATTAAAGCTGCAAGCAGCGATGGGAGGGCCCTCGCACCGGGCTCACCGCCGACCTGTGGCGAATGGTGGGCACTATGCTTTTAACATAGTAAATTTAGGAGGAATATGTGGAAGTCATTTAGATGTGCCAGATTTCTTGCTGCCACCTGGTGGCGCTATGTGTATAACTAAATATTGGCATGCTGATGAGTTCGAGCCAGCGATTTTATCAAACATATGAAGTTTGGTGCAGATTGAACATGGCATGCTTGAGTGTAATACATGACATATCCTGCTGCCAACAGGTGGCGCTATTACGGAATATTGGCTTTCAGACGTCTTCAGGCCAGGACTATTGCCAAACATGTCAAGTTTGGTGCAAATTGTACATTGCATGTTTAAGTTAGTGTAAAACAAGTAATTTGCTGTTGACAGCTGGTGGCGCTATGACTATAACTGAATATTGGCATGTAAATGTATTCAGTCCAGGACTCTTATCAAACATATTAAGTTTGGGGCTGATTGGACATTGCATGCCTGAGTTACAGTAACTTCCTGTTTCATTACATTAAGAGTATGCTTTAGCACTTAGCTAAATGTTGCTAACATGTTTCTAGCATGTTGCTACCCTATTTAACACTTGTTGATATTTTTAAAATGTTGCTGGGCTTCCACAACAGAATTAAACATGTGACTTCCTGTTGCCAGCAGGTGGCACTATTACTATAACTGAATATGGGCATGAGCTTGTGTTCAGACCAGGACTCTTATCAAACATATTAAGCTTGGGTCAGATTGGACATTGTATGCATGAGTTACACTTATTTTTCTTTGTATTAATATCATGCTTTAGCTCTTAGCTAAGTGATGCTAGCATTTTTACTTGATTGTAGCATGATGCTAGCCTATTTAAAACTTGCTAACACTTTTTAATATGTTGCTAGGAGTCCGTAACACCAGTAAACGTCACTTCCTGTTGTCAGCAGGTGGCGCTGTGACTATAACTGAATATGGGCATATATATCTCTTCAGGCCAGGACTCTTATCAAACATGTGAAGTTTGGGGCTGATTGGACATTGCATGCCTGAGTTACAGTAACTTCCTGTTTCATTGCTTTAAGAGCATGCTTTAGCATTTAGCTAAATGTTGCTAACATGTTATAGCATGTTTCTAGCATGTTGCCACCCTGTTTAACACTTGTTGATATTTTTAAAATGTTGCTAGGCATCCACAACAGTATTAAACATGTGGCTTCCTATTACCAGCTGGTGGCGCTATGACTATAACTGAATACGGGCATGGGCGTGTGTTCAGGCCAGGACTCTTATCAAACATGTTAAGTTTGGGGCTGATTGGGCATTGTATGCCTGAGTTAGAGTAACTTCCTGTTTCATTGTATTATTAGCATGCTTTAGCATATTAGCTAAGTGTTGCTAGCATGCTTTACTATGTTTGTAGCATGTTGAATATTAATTTTGGGTCAGATTCGACATTATATACATGAGTTACAGCAATTTCCTTTTGTATTTGTATAAATAGCATGCTTTAGCTCTTAGCTAAGTGTTGCTAGCATGTTTTAGCATGTTTGTAGCGTGTTGCTAGCCTATTTAAGACTTGTTAACGCTTTTCAATATGTTGCTAGGAGTCCGTAACAGTGTTAAACATGTCACTTCCTGTTGTCAGCAGGTGGCGCTATGACTATAACTGAATATGGGCACTGACGTGTGTTCAGGACCAGAATGTTATCAAACATGTGAAGTTTGAGGCTGATCGGACATTGTATGCCTGAATTATAGCAACTTCCTTTTTCATGGCGAAACATCAAAGTTTGTCCGGCCGCCACGGACACGCCCTTCGACGAAAACTCTAAAGCTTCGCAATTTAACATCGCAAAGGCCTTATGATGACACTCAGCAAATTTGAAGATGATCGGATGAAAACTGTAGGAGGAGTTCGTTAAAGTACGAGGCCTGAAAATGGCAAAAACTGCACAAAAATCGTACAGGAAATTCAATATAACGGACTTCCTGTTGGGTTTCGAATGTTGCACCAGGAGACTTTTTTGTAGGTATTGGTGTGTTACATATGTGTACCGAGTTTCGTACATGTACGTGAAACGCAGCTCGTGGCGCACTCCGTTGAAATTTTATAGGTGGCGCTATGGAGCCATTTTGGCACACCCACTTCTGAAAACCGTATCAGATGTAAATTTTCACAAGGTCTGATGCGTGTGCAAAGTTTCGTGAGTTTTCGGGCATGTTTAGGCCCTCAAAAAGACTTTTCATTTTGGAGAAGAAGAAGAAGAATAATAATAAACGGAGCAATTCCAATAGGGTCCTCGCACTGTAGTGCTCGGGCCCTAATAAAAAAAAAAAAAAAAACAAATAAGAATCCTTAGAAGAACAATAGGGCCTTCGCCCTTTTGGGCTCGGGCCCTAATAAGAAACGGAGCAGATCCAATAGGGTCCTCACACCATCGGTGCTCGGGCCCTAATAAACGGAGCAATTCCAATAGGGTCCTCACACCATCGGTGCTCGGGCCCTAATAATAATAATAATAATAAACGGAGCAGATCCAATAGGGTCCTCACACCATCGGTGCTCGGGCCCTAATAATAATAATAATAATAAACGAAGCAGATCCAATAGGGTCCTCACACCATCGGTGCTCGGGCCCTAATAATAATAATAATAATAAACGGAGCAGATTCAATAGGGTCCTCACACCATCGGTGCTCGGGCCCTAATAAACGAAGCAGATCCAATAGGGTCCTCACACCATCGGTGCTCGGGCCCTAATAAGAAACGGAGCAGATCCAATAGGGTCCTCACACCATCGGTGCTCGGGCCCTAATAAACGGAGCAGATTCAATAGGGTCCTCACACCATCGGTGCTCGGGCCCTAATAAACGGAGCAGATTCAATAGGGTCCTCACACCATCGGTGCTCGGGCCCTAATAAACGGAGCAGATTCAATAGGGTCCTCACACCATCGGTGCTCGGGCCCTAACTAGTGTAGCCTAGTCTAGTGCGATGTGCACTTTAAAAAACACTCCCGTTATAATCAGTTTATCTATCTACACTGTATGATGAATAAATCTCTTACCCATGCGGCGCATTAAGGCAACGTGGCCACTCTATGCATGTGTTTATACCGCGGCAAGTTTCTGAAGCATCCTAGAACCGACTCTCTGCACTGCATCGCTAAAGTTAGGCGCCTTTTTGATGGATAATAATAATAATCGTCTTGCTATCAGGCATCAGCAACTGGCGATATCTCTAACTATCATCGATACACAATACTATCGTCTATCGGCACAACCCTACCCTGTATAGACAGCAACACAGCTGACAAATTTAAAAAAGAAATTCACTTCCATAACAAAAATGTACAGATAATATACTCACCCCCTTGTCATCCAAGATGTTCATGTCTTTCTTTCTTCAGTCGTAAAGAAATTATGTTTTTTGAGGAAAACCTTTCAGGATTTTTCTCCATATAATGGACTTCAATGGTGCCCCAAGTTTGAACTTACAAAATGCTGTTAAATGCAGCTTCAAACAATCCCAAATGCGGTTGCAAACGATCACAGCTGAGGAAGAAAGGTCTTATCTAGCGATGTACAGTTGTGGCCAAAAGTTTTGAGAATGACACAAATATTAGTTTTCACAAAGTTTGCTGCTAAACTGCTTTTAGATCTTTGTTCAGTTGTTTCTGTGATGTTCTGAAATATAATAACAAGCACTTCATACGTTTCAAAGGCTTTTATCGACAATTACATGACATTTATGCAAAGAATCAGTATTTGCAGTGTTGGCCCTTCTTTTTCAGGACCTCTGCAATTCGACTGGGCATGCTCTCAATCAACTTCTGGGCCAAATCCTGACTGATAGCAACCCATTCTTTCATAATCACTTCTTGGAGTTTGTCAGAATTGGTGGGTTTTTGTTTGTCCACCCGCCTCTTGAGGATTGACCACAAGTTTTAAGATTTGGGGAGTTTCCAGGCCATGGACCCAAAATATCAACGTTTTGGTCCCTGAGCCACTTAGTTATCACTTTTGCTTTATGGCACGGTGCTCCATCGTGCTGGAAAATGCATTGTTCTTCACCAAACTGTTGTTGGATTGTTGGAAGAAGTTGCTGTTGGAGGGTGTTTTGGTACCATTCTTTATTCATGGCTGTGTTTTTGGGCAAAATTGTGAGTGAGCCCACTCCCTTGGATGAGAAGCAACCCCACACATGAATGGTCTCAGGATGCTTTACTGTTGGCATGACACAGGACTGATGGTAGCGCTCACCTTTTCTTCTCCGGACAAGCCTTTTTCCAGATGCCCCAAACAATCGGAAAGAGGCTTCATCAGAGAATTTGACTTTGCCCCAGTCCTCAGCAGTCCATTCGCCATACTTTTTGCAGAAGATCAATCTGTCCCTTTTGTTTTTTTTTTGGAGAGAAGTGGCTTCTTTGCTGCCCTTCTTGACACCAGGCCATCTTCCAAAAGTCTTCACCTCACTGTGCGTGCAGATGCGCTCACACCTGCCTGCTGCCATTCCTGAGCAAGCTCTGCACTGGTGGCACTCCGATCCCGCAGCTGAATCCTCTTTAGGAGACGATCCTGGCATTTGCTGGACTTTCTTGGACGCCCTGAAGCCTTCTTAACAATGCATTGGAAAGTTTTTTTCGGGATTAAGTTAATTTTCATGGCAAAGAAGGACTATGCAATTCATCTGATCACTCTTCATAACATTCTGGAGTATATGCAAATTGCTATTATAAAAACTTAAGCAGCAACTTTTCCCATTTCCAATATTTATGTAATTCTCAAAACTTTTGGCCACGACTGTAGAATGATTTTGAAATTATTTTTAAAGCTGAGGGAGGAAATAATATGGGAGCTTTTCGACATAACATTACTGTCTTGAACCGGAAAAGAACAGTTTAGGCAGAGCGAGACAAGATGAGCGTTTGAGGTTAAAAAATTATACAAGTTGTAATTTTTAAAAATTTTCTTCGGCTGGGGTCGTTTGAAGCTGCATTTAAAGTACATTTTGGAAGTTCAAACTTGGGGCACCATAGAAGTCCACTATATGGAGAAAAATCCTAAAATATTTTCCCCAAAAAACTATTTCTTTACGACTGAAGAAAAAAAGACATGAACATCTTGGATGACAAGGGGGTGAGTACATTATCTGTAAATTTTTGTTCTGGAGGTGAACTTCTCCTTAAAGACCGTCATGGTACCCTCATGAATGCGCATTGAAGACTGCCACAGAAGAGAAGAAATTGTTGAATAAAGTCGTTATTTTTGTTTTCTTTGCGAACAAAAAGTATTCTTGTAGCTTCATAACATTATTACGGCTTACAACCTTTCTGGGCCTAAAATGTTTCAGTTGCGTTGCTGTCTATAAGCTCTCAGATTTCATAAAAAAGAAATGTCTTTTATGTAATTTATGTTCTGAAGATAAATGAAAGTCTTACAGGTTTGAAACAGCATGAGAATGAGTAATTAATGACAGAATTTTCATTTTTGGGGCGTTTTTTTAAAAGTCTTTACTGAAAACTTTGTCAAACCACATTCAACATTAGTTTTGAGGAACTTTGCTTTTCTACTTTTACACTGATAGCTGTATGTCTCTCACCTGCCAAACAATCTGATTGGACGTGGTCCAAACTTGTCCATCAGGACGCCTAGTGGCAGAGTGGCTGCGCTGATGATGAATGAGCCAATCGTAAAGCCCAGATTCAGAATCTCCTCCTGTTCAACGCAGCTCAGCCAAACGGACCGTTCTGTTAAACTCACATTAGTGTGAGCCTCTGTGACATTCTCTAATAGTATCACAGGAAGAAATAGAATTAGTTAAATACTTTCAAGCTTAAAACTGCTCCTAATAAGGCTTTTTGTGGTTGTCTTTCAACCATGTACCTGTACACAAGTGTGAGTAGAAGCCCTCATTCTTCAGCATAATAAGAAGCGAGCCCCAACCCAACAATACAGCGGAAAAGAACAAGTTTTCTATGATTGATGTGACGGCCATCCACCAGCGCCTCCTGTAGGCCTGCGAGAGCGAGGGAGCCATTGCACCTGAAACCACAAAAAAGGATAAAGAAGCTACAAGATTTTCATACAACTTAGCATTGTACAATCAGAAGCATGCTTCTTAATTGATAAATATATGGAAATCTAGGCCCAGTCAGACACTAAGAAGTTAAAAATGTTTTTTTAGTAAGTAAGGTTCTATATTCCCGTAAAAATCAATATGCAAATGTTTAGAAAAGGCCAAAAATGCATCAGAGACTCATTCATGCCTGAATGTGTACTAAAGACCACAAATGTCAATGTAAGCAGGAATGAATAGACACCTTCTTTTCACACTATGAACTTGCACTCATTCAAGGTTCATTCATTCTGCTAGTGTGTGAACAGCAGAAAGGAGAAGAATTCAGGAGAAAAAAAGCTAATTTGTGTCAAGACTTGTCCTTCTTGTTCAGCACATTCTGGAACAGCATGTCTACAGTATGTACTATATGAAATGGGAGACCAAGTGTCTGTCTCCCAAATGACTGTTTAAGTATCTTGCTTTTAAAACAAGTGATTTTTTAAACAAGTTAACATGTGATTTATATCTGTTTATGTCCTGAACGCAACTGTCCTCATCACATGGATAAAACAGGCTGAAGTATTTTTATTATCCATATAGCACATGTCCACACACCCCCTAGCCTGCTGACACCAGAAATAGTCACAGACCCTCATGGCACAACCTGAGCATCAATGGTGTAATTGATTTCACCAACACAAAGGATAAATATTGCTGTAATATGGACTTGGCTCCTGCTGTAAAGTATATCCATTTCAAATCATTGCTACTGGGGTGAACAGTAATGTTAGAAAATGCTGTAATTCATTCTATAAAACAATATAATAATCTCCAAATCTAACAACAAACTAAATGTATTATCGACAGACATATTAAAGAATAGTAGTCAGACAATCAATTTATTAATTATTTTTTCACAAAATTACATTTAGCACACTGAGATCCTTCACTGATCTTTAAATTCAAACAGTTCACCGTTAGTTTACACCTTTTTAGGCAAGTGTGCACTTTTTACTGATACTGAACATCTACAATTTCAATTCCTTTATTAAAAAGCACATCACATCAAAATCACTGGTGACATAACTTGTATAGGCTATATACACTGCCTGGCCAAAACAAAAAAGTCGCCACCTGGATTTAACTAAGTGCTATGATCTGGGGTTGCTGCAGTTGGTCAGGTCTAGGTTCAGCAACGGTATGTGCTCAAAGAATGAAGTCAGCTGACTACCTGAATATACTGAATGACCAGGTTATTCCATCAATGGACTTTTTCTTCCCTGATGGCACAGGCATATTCCAAGATGACAATGCCAGGATTCATCGGGCTCAAATTGTGAAAGAGTGGTTCAGGGAGCATGAGACATCATTTTCACACATGGATTGGCCACCACAGAGTCCAGACCTTAACCCCATTCAGAATTTTTGGGATGTGCTGGAGAAGGCTCAGACTCTACCACCATCAATACAAGATCTTGGTGAAAAATTAATGCAACACTGGATGGAAATAAATCTTGTGACATTGCAGAAGCTTATCGAAACAATGCCACAGCGAATGCGTGCTGCAATCAAAGCTAAAGGCGGTCCAACGAAATATTAGTGTGTATGACCTTTTTTTTTGGTGGCGACTTTTTTTTTGGCCAGGCAGTATATATTTCTGACTTGAAACACCACAAATGTGACCCTGGACCACAAAACCAGTCATAAGGTTAAATTTGACAAAACTGAGATTTATACATCATATGAAAGCTCAATAAATAAGCTTTCTATTGATGTATGGTTTGTTAGGATAGGACAATATTTGACTGAGATACATCTATTTGAAATCAGAAATCTGAGGATGCAAAAAAATCAAAAAGACTGAGAAAATCACCTTTAAAGTTGTACAAATTAGGTTCTTAACAATGCATATTACAAATCAAAAATTACATTTTGATATGTTTACAGTAGGAATTTTACAAAAAATCTTCATGGAACATGAACTTTACTTAATTTCCTAATGATTTTTGACCCATGCAATGTATTTTTGGCTATTGCTACAAATATACCCCAGCGACTTAAGACTGGTTTTGTGGTCCAGGGTCACAAATATGTCACAGATCCAAGCAGAGATTCCTAAATAAATCATAAATAAATACAGTGTGGCCGGTGCAGTCTGATTTACTGATAAACAAACAGAAAGAGACAGTAGTTTTAATGAATTGTTTAAATAAAAAGACTCACTAATTCAAGAGTTCATAGTTTGAATCAGTTCTTTTGTTATACAGATCTGCCAACTTGGCTCATGGCACAATATGAAAGCTAGTTAACAGCTGTGAATTATTTTTAATCACTTACACACATACAGTTGAAGTCAAAAGTTTACACGCACCTTGCAGATTCTGCAAAATGTTAATTATTTTGACCAAAATAAGAGGGATCATACAAAATGCATGTTTTTTTTTTTAGTACCGACCTGGATAAGATATTTAACATAAAAGACGTTTACATATTGTCCACAATAGAAAATAATAGTTGAATTTATAAAAAATGTCCCTGTTAAAAAGTTTACGTACACTTGATTCCAAATACTGTGTTGTTAGCTGTTTATCAGCATTTTTGTGTATTTGAACCATTTCCAACAATGACTGTATGATTTTGGGATCCATCTTTTCACACTGAGGACAACTGAGGGACTCATATGCAACTATTACAGAAGGTCCAAATGCTCACTTCAGAAGGAAAAACGATGCATTAAGAGGCAGGGGTGTAAACCTGCTTATTGCTAAATGGCTAAATATCTTTTTATCTTTTTTTTTTTCATTTAGCATGGCCCTTCAGAAGCTACTTACATGTTCCCCAGAAGACAAAATAAGTTAAATTTACCCTTATCTTCTAATTCAAAAAAATTTCACCCGCCGGCTTTTAATGCATCGTGCTTCCTTCTGAAGCATCAGTGAGTGTTTGAACCTTCTGTAATAATTGCATAAAAACACAGCTGTGGATCATTCAGATAACAACACAGAAAGCGTATGTAAACTTTTGAACAGGGTCATTTTTATAAATTCAACTATTATTTCATCTTATTCAGGTCAGTACTAAATTAAAAATAGCATTCATTTTGTAAGGTGTCTGTAAACTTTTGACTTAAACTGTAAGTGTTGATAAGCACAACTTCTGTATTTATTATTTGTCATCTTGATCTTTGAGTCTTGTAATCTGTAATTACAAAGACCATAGTCTTGACATTGAACAATAGTGAATATTTTTCCCCCCTGGTGCAATTTAACCCCAAGAAATGTTTCCACACTGTAATGTGTTTCTCACATTTCCCATGCATCCTCTGGGATTTCGAAAAATACAAAAACGTACAAGACTGCGACTGCAGAACTAATTATAAGAGAAACTTGACATTCCAACCAAACAATAATTTAAGAGCGAACGCAAAGCTTTTGCGAGAGCTCCAACGTTTTTCGAGGGAAAGCAAAACATTTGCTTGCTCAGGGGAACGCAGACGGTCGAGATACATTTTGTTCATTTATCTGGTTTACCTAATTAACAATTAATTGTTTAACAATTTGTACAAGGAATTAGACTACTGGTGAAATGGTGCGTCCACTCAAGACGAGTTTCTGAGTTTCAAAAGGTCAAAAGCCTACACTCAACACACACACAGCTGTTTCCTTCACACTGGTCTGCAGCTGCTACCGCGTGCTCAGCAGCTCACTGGAAGTGCCGTGTACGCACTTCAGTTTCCTAAAGGAAAAACACACCGCCTGCACATGAAACCATTGATAATTTTCTATCAGTTAGGTTGTAATTTTATTAACACTACAGTAATGTTTATTATTGCATTGAACTGTGTAGGCTATTCAGACATTTTAATGTCAGAATACGCACGAGCCAAACACAATCTAATTATTATTATTTTTTTCAAATGTACTACAATTCAAGATCAGAAAGCTAACACAGTCACAGCTTTTACTTCGTCATTCATAAAAATAAGTTTCCTTATGCCAAAAGAAAATCAAGTAATTAACAAAAAAAAAAAAGTTTGTTGTCACTCGCATTTGCAAATCGTAATAAATAGATTTAAAGACAGAACTTTCATATATCAACTTGGCTCTTTAAACAAGTTTCCAAAATCCTTGGAAGCATAGAAAGATTAAACTTACCACTGTCTTATGTACTGTTATTTATAGCAATAGCATGTGTCTGGTTTTCTTCAGTGTTACTTATTCTTTCCAACGCGTCAGTGGCGCTATAATTCAGCGTTTTCCTCTTCGTGCACTCCAGGTTGTACTTGCACGTTTGTAGAAGCTGAAAAGGATATGTCAAGTTTTGTATGCTCTTTCTCTCTCCCTGCTCGTTTTGTCTATAAATGGCACTCGGCATTGACCCTCCTCCCCACCTTTCCAAACCAAACTCAATTTATGGATGTTTCCCAGAGAGCACACGCGACTGGATTGTTAGTGAAGCCTGTCAGATCATCCACAGAGTCAGCGGCGCCCTCGTGTGGTCTTAACCGCAGAAACTTCGGTGGATGTAGTGAGTTTTTTTGTTCTGGTTTGTTTTTATCTCAGATGAAGTTTGAACATCTTATTACTGTAAAATACGGATATAATTAATGCTGTGGCGAGACTGTAGAAATCTCCAAGTGGAGGGGCCTTGGTGAAATAGCCACTGCAAAAAGATTTAAAAAACAACAGCGATAATTGCGCTTCACCGCCAATATTTGAAAAAGTAGCTTGTTTTATTGGAAACTCTACATTTTTTTTTAAAGCAGACGAGCTACCGTCATAGTTTGTGTGTTTAATGTTGCATGAATGTTAATCAGTCCTCGATTTAATTCTTATAGGTCCCACAGTTTTTTTTTTTTTTTTTTTCAGCATTTCTGTGTATTTCAACCCTTTCCAACAATGACTGTATGATTTTGAGATCCAACGCCATAAGGACAACTGAGGGACTCATATGCAACATTACAGGAGCTGAATTTAAAATTTGTCTTATTTTGTCCTATATTTGATATAGGCAAAATAAGAAAAATGTACACATCTTTATTTTGTTCAAAAGTTTTCACCCCCAGCTCTTAATGCATATATTTTCCTTCTGAAGCATCAGTGAGCATTTGAACCTTCTGTAATAGTTGCATATGAGTCCCTCAGTTGTTCTCAGTGTAAAAAAGATGGATCTCAAAATCGTATAGTCGTTGTTGGAAAGGGTTCAAATACACAGAAATGGAGAAAGACATGCATATTGGAGGTTTTGGGTTAGACTTTACAGTTGCATATATTAAGTGTTACTATACTGATGGAAAAAATAATGTTTAATTTCTCTTTAATCTAGTTAAGAGATATGGTATTCACAAAAATCATTTCATGGAATATTTCAGGTTGTAACCACGTAATTAAACGTAAGAAAATTCTTACATATCTCAAGCAAAACAAATCTGATATAGCTATGCTGCAGGAAACCCACCTTAGCGCTGAGGAATCTGAGAAATTTAAACGGGGATGGATTGATCAGGTTTACTCAAGTACATTTAATACAAGGAGTAGAGGTGTCGCTATTTTGATCAGGAAAGGCTTCAGACTTTAAAGTCCATAAAACATATGACCAGGAAGGCATGGATAGCTCTGGATTTAAACTTAGATGGACAGAAGTGTACTATTATGAATATCTACGCCCCCTAATGTGATGTCTTCAGATTTCTTTAATGAAATCTGCAATATTATTAGGAATATTGGCAATTCTAACATAATACTAGGTGGAGATTTCAATCAAGTTCAAAATGTAGATATTGATAAGTCCAGTAACAAACAGACCACTTCATTATTGCACTCAGCAATAGACACTATGATGGATGAATGTGGCATGATAGATATATGGCGTACACTGCATCCCCTAGATAAAGATTTCACATTTTTCTCAAATCCTCATCAGTCATACTCTAGGATTGACTATATTTTAATTTCAAAACAACTGGTGAGTCAGGTTCAGTCAGCGTCGATCGGAAATATTGTTCTCTCAGATCACGCTCCAGTGGATGTAGTCATTACGACTGCAAACAATAGGAAAAATACTAGATGGCGCTTTAACAATTCATTATTGCAAAATGAGATTTCATGTTCCTTCATACAAACAGCAATGGATGATTATTGGTTATATAATGAGGGCTCTGTCTCGGATCCTGGTATAACATGGGATGCTTTTAAGGCTTTTTTGAGGGGTAGGCTTATTCAACACTGTTTGCTACGCAAACGTATGGAATCTGAAAAATTAACTAAACTGGAAGAAACAATTAGGTCCTTGAAAAAACAAAATTACAGTCATCCGGATTCTGCAACTTTTAATAAATTGAATAGTCTGAAATTGGAGCTGAATGATATTATACAGAAAAAAGCTGAATTTGCCCTATTTTGCACAAAACAAAATTATTATGAAAAAGGTGAGAGAGCAGGTAAATATTTGGCACATAGAGTCAAACAGCTGAGCACGCAGAACCTTATTCCCTCTATCCTTGACGATAAAGATAAACTGATTACAGATGGAAAAGAAATTAATAAGGTTTTTACAAATTTCTATCAAGAGCTATATACATCACAAGGGGAAGTACCCATTGAAAAATACGACAGATTCTTCTCTTCCCTGCGGATTCCATGTCTGTCTACATTTGATAGGGACTCACTAGAAAATTATATCACATTAGAGGAAATTAAGGATGCCATACGTGATCTCAAACCCAGTCGTGCCCCAGGGGAAGATGGCTTTCCTTCTGACTTTTATAAAAAAAATTCTCTGAATTTCTGGCACCCAAATTGCTCTTTGTCTTTCAGAATGCATTGATAACTGGTAAACTTCCCGAAAGTATGAGAACCAGCATAATCACTCTAATTCACAAGAAAGGAAAAGACCCACAACACTGTGCAAATTATAGATCTCACTCGGCAATGTAGATGGGAAAATTTTGGCCAAAGTACTCGCAAAGAAATTAGAAAACTTATTACCTACTATTATACATCCAGACCAAGTTGGGTTTATTAGGGCTAGGTCTTCAGCAGATAACATGCGAAGACTATTACATCTCATGTGGAACTCAAGAGATGTTGCTGACCCTGTCATGGCCTTCTCCTTGGATGCTGAGAAGGCCTTTGACAGGGTTGAATGTTTTTTTTTTTTTATTTCAGACCCTTAGACGATTTGGCTTTGGATCAATTTTTATTAAATGGGTTAAATTACTATACACTGGTCCCCAAGCATCAGTGTTATGTAATGGTATAGTGTCACCGCGATTCGAATTACATAGGGGCACAAAACAGGGGTGCCCCCTTTCGCCCCTTATTTTTGCGT
Organism: Garra rufa; assembly: GCF_049309525.1. Lineage (NCBI taxonomy): Eukaryota > Metazoa > Chordata > Actinopteri > Cypriniformes > Cyprinidae > Garra > Garra rufa. The sequence goes on from NC_133366.1 coordinate 18,046,352, forward strand.
TAGTCTTAGAACCATTAGCTATAGCTATACGTAGCAATCCAAATATTAAAGGTGTTCTAGCTGGTCAGCAGGAGCATAAAATATTTCTTTATGCTGACGATATTTTACTCACTTCTAGTAATCCACAAATAACGGTACCCACAATGTGCTCTTTAATTGATGACTTCTCTCAAATATCAGGATATAAAATTAATTGGAGTAAATCAGAAGTAATGCCTCTGTCTAAAAACCATAATAATATGTTAGAAGTGCAATGGCCATTTAAATGGGTTTCATCTGGGTTAGTGTATTTGGGAATCAAACTTGTACCTGGACTGGAGAAAATTATGCAGGTTAACTTTCAACCAGTTATTCAAGAGATCCAAAATTTGTTACAGAATTGGAGCAAACTTACAATGTCTATCTTGGGCCGGATTAATCTTGTTAAAATGATAATTGTTCCCAAAATTAATTATTTGTCATATATGCTTCCCCTTGTGTTACCACTATCACTTCTGAAGGAATACAATAAGAAGGTAGAATCCTTTATTTGGCAAGGGAAGAAACCCCTTTTTAATCGTACCAAATTGTATTCTTCGAAAAGTTCAGGTGGACTCTCTCTGTCCAGAGTTGACTGGTATCATTGGTCATTTTCACTTTCGCAGTGGTCTAAAATCAATTTGGCACCTAACGTAGCCCCTGGGTGGGTTCATATTGAAAAGGAATTGTTGGCCCCTTTTCCAGTAGAGGCTTTCTTGACTCAGCTCGCTCGACCAGTACCTGACCAGAATCCTATTCTTAGATTTGTTAGAGAAAGTTGGAAATTGTATCATCAAAACTTCAAACAAAACCCGTGGTTGACAACTAGAGCCTCGATCTGGTATAATACCAAATTTAAAATAGATAGGAAGCCTTTCTGCTGGACACAGTGGGCCAATAAAGGGATATGTTTCTTAGATAACCTGTATGAAGAAGAACATGTGTCATTTAATCATTTGAAACAAAAGTATAAACTGCCAAATAATGACTTTTGGAAATACCTGCAAATAAGACATTGTCTCCTTGCAACCACTAAAAATGGCCCTGACCCACCAACGGATATACAACACATCTTTACTACAATTAGTCATAAAAAAAGTAGGTTGCTCAGCTTTCTATGCCTTAATCCAAGATGTTAATGCACCTAATTTAAGTGGACTTAAACTGGCATGGGAACGAGATCTGGGGGAAACAATCAAGGATGAAATCTGGAAGCAGGTTGTATCCAAGTGGCATACCTGTGTTCGTGAAATTCAATCCGAACTGATAAACTATAAAATTTTTAACAGGTGTTACTGGACTCCAAGCCGGATGGCTAGACTTAAATTAAGAGACGATGACCTATGCTGGCGATGTAAAACTGATACTGGTACTATGGTTCATATGCTGTATGAATGTGATAAGGTTAAGGAACTGTGGGAAAAGATTGTACATTTTGTTAATAACATGTTTAGCCTAACACTACACAAGAACCCTGCTCTCTGTATGTTGGGGATTTTACCAGAAGATGCATACCTCTCCCGGCAACAAAGGCAATGGTGCCGTTTAGCTATGGTGTCTGGATGTAGAGTCATTCTGAGACATTGGAAATCTATTACGCCCTCCTCGTTTAGTGAGTGGCTAGAACTCATGTCCAGTATTGCTAGCTATGAACGTGTGATATTTAGAGCCTCAGGACGCCTTGATCTTTATATGAAAATATGGAGCTCTTTCCTTGCATTGATGGAGAAAATTGTATAAAAAGTAAAGTATAATGTCAAATATGGTCTGTCTCCTTAAGATTATATGTAAATCTAAAATACCATGGTGTGACTAAACCCAAATATGTATTGATTTTTCTTAACTTTATTTAATTATTATTATTATTTTTTTTTTTTTCAGGGGGGGGGGTGGATGTGACAATTGGAAAACGTTATTTGCATATGTCATACTGTTATATCTCTGACTGTTATTGTTAAATATTGTATTAAGTCAAAAAAAAAAAAAAAAAAAAGAAAGAAATGGAGAAAGACAATTCATAAGGGTTTGAAATAACAGTGGAATGAATTGTCACAGATTGAGCCAGAAACAGATAAATGGTCAAAACAAGTACATTAATTGAACAGATGCAGATGATGGGTGTAAATTACTGGAAGCAAGTAAGTAGCCTTCAGTATAAACAGTTCATGAGTTCTTAGCTGATCTGTCTGATGATTGTTGTTCTTGCAGGCTTGCCAGGATGTGACAACAGTGGAATTTGGGATAACAGGAGCGGTGGAGGAGCTGAAGGTGTAAGCAAAAGCAGGTAGACTGGCAAAGTAGACTGGTAGCCCAACAAAGTGAACAGTAGACTGGACAATGAGAGACTGAGGTTAGCGTGTATATAGTCAGGCGACTGTGAGTGAGTGAGTGTTGTGATTGGTGACTGAGGTGTTTGTGACAGCGGGGAATCCCTGACATGGATAAATAATGACAAAGTTTACTTTTTTAAGTAATATTTGCCAGAACAAAAAATGTAGGCTAAATACAGTATTTCTGGATTTGATAAAGTTTACTTTTTTAAGTAATATTTACCAGAACAAAAAATGTAGGCTAAATACAGTATTTCTGGATTATATATATATATATATATATATATATATATATATATATATATATATATATATATATATATATATATATATGGGTCATTCTAGAATTGCGGGTACATTTTGCGTCTCCGGGATAAACCTTTTAATATTTTCCAAAAAAATAAAAAATATTGAAACAGTTTTGAATAATTACACAAATTATATCAAGCTATCACTAAAAATAATGTTTATATGTGTATTTAGGAACATTTTGTCTTAAAAATATTAAATTAAAGACTCCTATTTTTGACTGTCTACGCCTCCTAAATCATACATTCAGCTTCAATTATCATGAAATAATTGCGTCTAATTTAAATCTTTTTTGTGTTTACTCTACTAATTTATGTAAACAGTTGCATAAAACATCTATTTTGTGTGTTATTTGTAGTTTTAGTAATTAAAAAAAACATTTTGTGTCTGTCCTTACGTTCTGGTCAACTCTGTTAACTCTGTTATAAAAAGGCATAACAATCTTTAAAGCACTGATAAAAAAAAGAATGTGACTTGCTCCAAGTGATGTCACTTCCTCTGGTGGGAAAATCTGGAAGGCACTGAGGTTTGTCATTATTCCTCTCTCATTAATTTGTACAAAATGTTTAGGACACACCAATAGCAGATTACTTATTTGTCAAATCTGTTATTGTGATATTTCAGTGAATCTCTCATTCACTTTTTTAAAAACAATAATATGATAAAAACACATAAATTTCTGTTTTAGACATGCCATGTGGTATCTGGTTTGAGCTTAGCATCTTGAGCTAAAGCACAAAATGATGGAAAATGTCAACTCTGTTATTGTCAACTCTGTTATCGTTACACTTTTTAGACCACTAACAGAGTTGACAATGATTAACAGAGTCAAATGTTCCCTATCCCATTTAGGCATTTTGTATTATTTTACAAATATGGATTTATTTTACTGTAAATTATACATTTGTTGTTGTATATCATTACAGGTTAAGGATAAGGCAGCAGAAAGGCAGCGGCAATACAGGGCACGGCGAGATTCCAACCTTGTAAGGCAGGCAGAAGATTTAAGAAAGGACAGAGAAATATGGCACAAAAGGAAAAATGCAGGGCAGACAAATGAAGTGGCTGATCTGTGTGAAAGGGAGAAAAGGTACAGTACAAGCGCAGGTATTGGAGAGAGGCAGAGCACAGGTGCAGAGACTTGTAGAGGTGACACCACCACAAAGTCCTGAACTACAACCTGAACCACACACTGTAAAAAAGTTTAGCAGCTGCCTTAAAACTTAAACCAAATTAAGTCATTTAAATGCACAAGTTAAATCAACTCATTTTTATTGTAATAAGTTAAAATGACTTGTAGTTTTAAGCTGATTTAACTTAAGGCAGCTGCTGAACTTAGATTTTTAAGTGAATCTGGTGAAAACTTTTTACAGTGCAGATATCCAGGTAACATTAGGTCCAAGAGTAGAATTTTATTTAGGTTATGTAGACACATGCAGATTGAGGAAAGTTAAGTACTGTGTTAGGACTGTCAACATAATAACTGAGCTGTTTTCTCCAAGATGTTGTGTCTTAAACGTATACTCCATAATTTCGCATGGTCTGTTTACACATTTTAATGAATAGTTCACTGTGCAACTTTGGAACTGCATAGGAATTCTCACCACACCATTACTTAAAGGTATACTCCACCCCAAAATGAAAATGTTACCCCTATGTCGTTCCAAACCCGCTGGAGCTTTGTTCGTCCTCGGACAACAATTTAAGATATTCTAGATGAAATCATTGACTACCTGTTAAATAACACTGTCAAGGTCCAGAAAAGTAGTAAAGACATCGTCAGAATACTCTATACTGGATTTCATCTAAAATATCTTAAATTGCGTTCAGAAGACAACAAAGCTTTTACAAGTTTGGAATGACAATTTGGGTAAGTGATTAATGCCAAAATTTGTATTTTGAGAGAGAGCAGCTGTTGAATTTTATTTTCCAGACACATGCAGTTCATTTTCAAGTTCATGAAAGATCTGTAATTTGTATTTAAGATGAAATAGTTGTTTTTACATTTAAAATGGTTTCAAAAGTTTCAGAGTGTGACAGAAAACATTGTTGTTTTTGGACTTATAACTATGGGTGGTCAACTCTGTTATTAATATCAACTCTGTTACCATCAGTGTCAACTCTGTTTGTTTAAGATTTTGCTTTAGAAATAGCATTATATGTGTTTTATTGTTAAGAAATTGATTAGAGGCTGATTAGCCTAGATAGTTTTCTTACTACATGAAATGTTGTAGAATTTCAGTCATTTTTAAAGCTATGTTTAGAGAAAATGCACAATATCTTGGCAACGCTTCATTTAAAGGTGTTGATATTTTTTACTCTAAAATAAAAAGTCAAATATTTATCAGGCTTAAAGTTGAACTAATTGATGAAAAGACAGAAGTTCTCTCAGGGCAGACAGTGTTTTAAATTTTGTCACATTTGTTAACTTTATATATTTGACCCAGTTTGTCTATAACAGAGTTGACAGATTTTTCTGTCCGTACTTTGATTTTCAGAATAATTTTTAAAAATCTTACAAATTTATATTAATATTAAATTTGAAGTGTGTTCTATGAAAATATAAAAAAAATCCTATTTTTTGTTTTCTTTTTCTATTTGAAATGTACCCGCAATTCTAGAATGACCCATATATATATATATACTACCGTTCAAAAGTTTGGGGTCAGTAAGTCAGAAAGAAGTTTCTTATGCTCATCAAAGGTGCATTTATTTGATTAAAATAAAGAAAAAGAGGGTAGTATTGCAAAATGTTTTTACAATATGAAATAATGTTTTAACTTTAAAATAGAATTTATTCCTGTGATGAAAAGCTGAATTTTTATCAGCTGTTACTCCAGTCTTAAGTGTCACATGATCCTTCAGAAATCATTCTAATATGCTGATTTATTATTAGAATGATCAATGTGGCCGAAGCAGGCGGAGTATTATCAGAAATGAGTTCCCAGCTAGTTTAGCATTTGCACATGTGCTGCGTGGTATTACTGCTCCTGCTTCGGCCATATTACGGCAGCAAACTTCCTTGACTATTACGCCGGAATGGTAGTGTAGTTCCTAATCTTATCAGCCTAGAAACTCGCAGCTTTGCATTTCCGCCGGTCTTAGTACACGATATAACTACAGAAGAGTCAAGTTTTAAATAGGACAAATATGGAAACTCGTTGGTCATTTTTGAATGTGATGCTATTGGTCTAATAGGATTCAATGATCTATGCTAAGCTATGCTAAAAGTGATATCGCCAGAACAGGAGAACGGCTGAATGGATTTCAAAACGGTAAAACTCAACTTATTAACTCGGGGGGAGTTGGAGAATGAGCCTATTTCCCAAAAAAAGTTGAGTGTTCCTTTAAGTAAGGAATGTCCTGTTGTAAAAAAATTTACCACCCAAAACATGTCAAGAAATCTAGTATCTTACTTAAAATGGAAAAACGATTTCTTCATTTATTGAGAAGAATCAGTAACAAGAATCTAACCACTAACCATTCAAATGTTCGCAACAATATGCAGTGCCAGACATGTGATGTCATCCACTAACCTGTTCAATGAGTTGCATAGCAAACTGAAGCCAGCCAGGATTCTGGGAAAAAGTATCCCAGAATTACAACATTGTACTGAAGGCTTCCCTGGAGGAAGTGACCAACAGTGAGTGTGAGAAGAGGGATTAGCTTGAACGAAATTCTAAAGAAGAACCAAAAGCGTTGAGACATGTCCAGTCAATAAAAAATCACATGCATTTTCTTATGGGGTGAGATGGCTGATGACTTCAGAAGTTTTCTATGAAAGTTTTGAGGCCTCTACTGGAAGCATATGATGAAAGAGGATAGGCCCTCAAGATATATAAGATGAAGAGCAAGGAACATTTACAGAAGTCGTGGAAGAGAGGAAGACCTTAGACACAAACCAACAAAGAGGATACAAGTAAGATTCCTTGTCCTTGACTGAATTACAGCTTGTTTGGTTTTGTCAGTGAATGAGTTGATGAACATGCGTAATACTTTTTGTTTTACAGTGCGTTCTACGATTGTCGCCCTTCTACTGATGCTGTGTGTGAGATACGGCAGATTTGCACCATATGGGAACCACACTTTGGACAAAAGGAGTCCAGAAACCTGCAAAAATATAAGGCTGCAGGCTGACAGGATAATAGATATGTTTATCAGTGAAAAAGTAAGTGCATGTGTATCATTAATATAAATCCGTTTCCGGCTGGTTTATAATCTAAATCTAATGCTAATTCTATTTGTATATCTAGTTCACACTTACTCCAAGCAGTACTATCTCTTCTGAAAAAGACTGTGAAGCGGTAAGTTACTGGTCGAGATTTCTCTTTTGAGTTTCTTTTAGCTATAAACTGGTTTATCTGATAAGATTGTTTTTTGTTTTCAGGTAAGGTGTGCAGTTTTACAGACACTTGGTGATTACTATAACTGTGAGGTGACATTCCAGAAAGACGAAATTCAAGGCCTGATTCATAACCTGCAGGTAATAAAAGTGTTATTGATTGACGCAGTACATATAATGTAAATATTACATAAGATGAGTTAAAATATTTCTTTGTATTTGCAGATGCTCACATGCTCAGATGAAGAAAAAACATGCGATTTATCAAATCCCTCATGCCCCGCGGAAATCCAACAACTCTCTATGTGGAACAAAACGAAAGCGTTTGTGGATCAGGTTACTGGGGCTTGTTTACATTTAATGCAACATGTGTGTCCTAAATTGTCTTAAAAATCTATTTGTGGAATATTGTGATGTTTTTATACTTATTTATATTATTTATCATTTCATGTATGTTTTTTTTATATTGTTTGTTTTACACCTTTTGTGCATCTGACATTACCATTTGGAACATGCTTTTTTTAATGCAAATTGTGATAAATATATTTATTTCAATAAAGATTTAAAAAAAAAAAACATGTCTCAACATGTCTGAAAATGCAAAAAAAAAAACCCACAGCTAATCAATTTCAAATCAAGATTTTATTTTCCATTTCATGAAGCAGTTTTCATTTCCCTGTTAATGAAACAGCAATTAAATGACAGTTATGGTATCAACTTTATGAATAACCAAATACTACAAAATTCTAAATGTACTCTAAATGACAAATAGAAAGAACAGGGTTTTCACTCTTTCATAAAGCTCCTTTTTGTGGAATGGTTTTCAATCAATAAAAAACAAACACTAAAGTAAGACTCAGAGATGGATAGGAAAAAAAAAATGACATGAAATAAACAGATTATGAACATGAACCCTTTTCCCCCCTGAAACTTGAAATCGCTTCCTGTTTTTCTGTTTTTAACAACATCATCAACCAATCCTGGAACTTACAACATTCTGTTTTTGGGCTCTGATCAGCGTCCACTTGATGAGCAGACTATAATGATCGGACACCTGATAATGATGTTTGGTCTTAATAAAAATGAAATGGCCCCTGGTCAGACTCACAGGAAACGAGGGTCCTTTTAAAGGAGAAAAGGCAGGCAAAACAACTTTTCCCACCATACAGGCACAGCAATAAAACTAAAGCAGAAAATCCCTTCTTCATTTCGAAAGTGATGACTCAACACGAGCGTTAGGGGTCGAATACCCCAGCCCCTCAAAAAAGGGAATGAGAGATGTGACGGAGCATGCGGCGTGACCGGTTTCAATGAAGCACAGTATAGCTGGCATATCCCAATATAAAAAGATCATAAGCCACAGGGTTGAAGAATTTAAATAGTATTTTAAAATTTGGAAAGTGACATTTTTCAAAAAAGAAGCGTTTTAGGTCAAACGAAAATGTTTAGCTTCTTCTACTTTGAGAATTTGAGATTAAAATGAATGGCATGACATAGAGATAGAGATGATTGACATTGTGACTTAATAATAAAAAAACTAAAAACAATGGTTTGGGTACCAAACAAATAATACAAAGAAAACGCCAGAAAACATAAGAGTTTTGAATTCTGCTAAAAAAAAAAAAAAGAAAAAAAAAAAAGATGTGTGTTTTATCCCAAGGAAGTGAGGTAACATCAAACAGATAACTACTTTCTGGTGAAATTCTTTCTGAACTTGCTTTGACTTTAAAACAACACTGTTAACATTTAATTAGTGTTTTTTCAGGGCCCAACAAAATTAGTTTTCATTACAAATAAGAAATGTACATAAGATTGCAATTAGGGATATCTGACAGAATTTGGTTAAAATTTTCTCTGAAAATAGACAATCGCAGCACTTTTGGGGTGTTCCAACCACATTGCCTAAAAAGGAAGTGTGTCATTTCTGTGCCAGTATAGCGGCACCAAATGTTGTCCTTTGTAGGTCAGTTAAAATTATATTTCCGCTAAATTCATGCCAATGTTTGAGCTGATGTTATGTCTCACTTGTTCGGGCTGCTTGAACAATTATAAGGCATTTGGTGTCGCTCGTAATACAGAAATCACACACGTAGCTTTTAAAAAGCAGCTAATTTTATGAAACTACATTAATTAATTTGTTAAAACTTCAGGCAAAAATGAAAACAGGTGTATGTGTATTTGAACTTATTTTCGATAAAAATAAATAATACAAATAATAATAATAAAAAAACTTACGAACAATGCAAAACCAGTGACACATAAGTCAGCTGAAGAAGAAACTTGCCATTTAATAAGACTGAATTCAATTTCCCATCCCTCTAACTCTCCCTAGCATTTCCCAGCATTCCTTTATCTGTGATTGTCCTGGTTCTGCTCTATATTTTATTCATACTTCTCAGTTTTCACACTGAGCACCAAATTCGTTCTACACTGCTTCTGTATATCAGCCACGTTTCTGTCTGCCTCTCTCTGTGACTCAGACATACTCACACACACTCACACACACAAGCTCCTTCTTTCTAATCCCAGAAGATGTTGGTAATGTCTGAGTCCAGGCTGAAGATCCAGATCAGCAATGGGCCAGAGATGAGCACAAATGACCAGGACACCCCCCTAAATGCCCGCCGCAGCTTGCCGATCACCCCTCCGGCTGCATTTGCGTCCTCTTCCAGCAGCAAATCATTGCCAGGCTCAATGTAGTTTCTGGCCAAAAACTTCAGAGCTTCATCCATTAAAATAACAGGCAGAGACATCTTGAGAACAGTCACCCACTGGGGCCAAGACAATGGCCGGATCTGAAATATCACCTACAGAGAAAAATAGTAACAGACATAGCTATAACTTACCGGAATAGTTTTCTTAAAAATGAGAGTTTGGTAATCATTTACTCATTCCCTGATCATTCCAAACCCTCTGAGTTGCCTTTTTCCACAGAACACAAAGCAATTAAATGTACCAGTAAGTTATTTCTATGCTTTTTAAAGATACTAAAGCAAAACAATGGCTTTGTGTAAGTCACACATTCCTGATTCGTTCTGTTCCTCATATAAAGCTACCACATGGTTTCACATTGGTCACCTTTATGAAACTTTTATGTTGTTTTTTTTTTTTGCATTTTTAAGCTTGATGTCCTTGTTCACTTTATATCATATTCATTACAGGATATTCTTTAAATAAAATGAAGTCAGAATTGCGTGATATAAACTCTCAAACTTGACTTTTTTCTCAGAACTGCATGATAGAAAGTCGCAATTCTAAGAAAAAAGTCAGAATTGCAAGACATAAACCACCAAATCTTTTTTTCTCACAATTGGATGATATAAACTCACAATTGCGAGGCAAACTTAAAATTCTAAAAAAAAAATTCAATTGTAAGAAATAAAGTCTAAATAACGAGATATAAAGTTGCAATTTTAAGAAATAAAATCAGAATTGCGAGACATAAACTCAAAATTCTGAAAAATAAAGTCGCAATTTTAAGAAATAAAGTCTAAATTGCGAGACAAACTCAAAATTCTAAAAAAATAAAGCTGCAATTTTAAGAAATAAAGTCTAAATTGCGAGATATAAATTCACAATTCTGACTTTTTTCTCAGAATTGCGAGTTCATATCTTGCAATTCTGACTTTATAACATGCAATTCTGAGAACATACCAGTCCTTATTTCCAACTTGAAACTGGACTTTATAACAATTCTGAAGGAAAAAAAAAAAATAGAATTGCATTTAAAAAGTAAGAACTGCGAGATATAAACTTGCAATTACGAGTTATAAAGACAGAATTACGAGATAAATACAATTCTGACTTTTTTTCTAAGAACTGTGTGATATAAACCCGCAATTGTGAGTTATAAAGACAGAATTGCGAGACAAACTCAAAATTCAGAAAAAAAGTGGCAATTCTAAGAAGAAGAAAAATAACAAAGTCAGAATTGCGAGATAAATACAATTCTGACTCAGAATTGTGTGTTATAAACTCACAATTGCAAGTTATAAAGTCAGAATTGTCAGGTAAAAACTCGCAATTCTAACTTTTTTCCTCAAATATGCAAATTTGTATCTTGCAATTTTGACTTTTTTTTTTTCATCAGAATTGTTATAAAGTCCAATTTTGAGTGGGAAAAGATACTGGTATGTTCTCAGATTTGCGAGTTTATGTCTCCCAATTCTGACTTAACTCACAACTGCGTGTTATAAAGTCAGAATTTAAAAAAAATATTTCTCAGAATTGTGAGTTTATGTCTCGAAATTCTGACCGTATAACTCTTTCTATCACAATTCTGAGAAAAAAAGTCAAAATAGTGACTTATCTCAAAATTCTGACTTTCTAGCTCACAATTGCAAGTTAATATTACACAATTCTGACTTTAAAAAATAAATAAAGTTTTTTTTTTCTCAGAATTGTGAGATATGAACAGTCAATTCTGAGAAAAAAAACTTTATTTTTTATTTCAGTGGAGGAAAATGGCTTCCATACTTTTTGTGTTCCACAAAGAGTGTTTTTGTGTAAAGAAAGGAAGTCATAAAGGTTTTTGAAACAACACACTATAGTTAAAACGTAAGGCGTCAGTAGTTTTTTTGAAAGAAATTAATACTTTCGTTCAGCAAGGATGCATTAAATTAATCTAAAGTAACAGACTTTCAGTAAAGACTTTTAACTTTCAAACCATACTATAACTCATGTAAACAATTTCATTTTTCATTCTTAAAGATGACATCATTTCCTGAGCATTACATAATTCTTTCTATTGATACAGTCAAAGATAAGGTGTGAGAGGGTTATGATTTACTGTATTTCCTTCAGTCATTTCCATCCTTTTGGGAAGCATTTCATCATCAGTATAATTAAGAGCAGATCCATTATTTCCTAGATTGATTATGCAATTGCTTTCATTGCAGTTTACAACAGACAAGCATGTACAAGTCGAAACTATTAAACAAGCATATTGCTCTTGATGCCAAGCCTTTTTCTGAGACTGTCCTACATCCTTTTTATAAATTCCCAAATTCCAATGCATACTTACAGGAAGAGGGTCCACATATAAGATGAGGAAGTGTAAGGCCATAGAGAGACAGATGGCTCCCACCAGCCAGGGGTTTGACCAAGGTGGCATTTTGAGTAGAGACTGATTTTCTGACAAACTGAAACATATAAACACAAAACAATAAGTGCAGTCCACCATTTCTGCTGTCTTGAAATCAAACATAGGTAGAATGATCTGCCATTTTCAATATGATTACTGTTCAGGCAAACATATTGTTTTGTTTTGTTTTGTTGTTTTTTTTGGAAGAAATGAAAACTTTCTATTTCCAGAAAATGAAAGTAATGATGCTGAAAATTCAGCTTTGCCATCACAGGAATTAAATACATTTACTGTATATATTTATTTTTGATCAAATAAATGCAGACTTGATGAGCAGAAGAGATTTCTTTTTAACCAAAAGACGACAGAACGACACTGGATATACACACTGCTATATAATATATTGTACACAAATAATAACAAAAACACACTTTGTAGCTTTGATATGAAAATACTAAGACTGTATATTTATGCAATGTATGCTATTCTCCACATTGACAGTGATTTTCTGTCATCACAGCATTTTTTTTTAATTACATACCTGTTGAGGGCATTGCACATCTCTATAGTGACCAGCACAGACAGCGCCATAGTCATGGGATATGGAGACTCAAACACTGAGCACTGCACTCCTGCAAACTCAGCATGACCTTCACTGCACTGCAGATAGTGTGACTACAGAGGAAACAACAGAAAAGGTCAAAAGAAATTATAGGACTCAAATTGTCAAAAATTATATTTAATACAGGATCAACAAAATTAAAACCTCCTGGCTTAAGGCTACCCTGTTGAAAAAAAAAAACAGTATATGCTGGTTAGGCATGTTAGCTATTTTGAACTGGTCCTTACTTGGTCATGAGCTGTTTTCCAGCTGGTCCTGAGCAGGAGCTGTTTGCTTAGGACCAGGACATGACCAGCTTAAACCACTGCAAAACCAACTCAGGAGTCAGGACCAGCCTAATCCAGCTCAAACCAGCTGCCATGCTTTAAAACTTACCTAACCAGCATATGCAGTTTTTTCAACAGGGACAACAAACCACAAATCTATTTTTCAAAGAGGTAAAAATAGTATAATAATACCAGCTGGTAGAAGGTGAGCTTTGGTCCATCATGAGCTGCCATGAACCACCAGGCAGCAGCTCCAACTGTTGCTGCCCCTACATAACCTACAGAACAGAGAGAGACAGAGATGGAAATAAAACTTAACAAATCAACATTTTCAAAGTGAGTTCATTGGTTCTTTAAGTTTAATATGTGGTCTGAAAGAGAGTGTACAAAAGTTTAGCCTGTAAACAGTATTTAAAACTATAAACTGCACTCTGTAGCTTCAGCTAACTGTCGCCTGCGTGTTCACCAGAGAGTTACGTTCCAGCAAATGGCATAAGACGTAGGTGAACACATAAGTGATGAACACAGAAAGGCAGAGGAGAGAGCAAACCAAAACACCAGTCATGAATTAGAAGTACAAGACAAGGATTTGTAAAGAAAATGTCAGAGGATTTCGATATAAGCCAAGAGGAGACTGGTTTTCCTTTGCTGTAAACAAAACTTGCTTCTCACAATTCTAGCATTTTCTCACTGTCAGGGTTTCTACACTTTTTCCATTTCAAAATTCCATCCTTTTCTAGACTCAGATTACTAAAACCTCTAAGTAGATTTTCTGACCATATTTAACATAATTGGTTCAAAAAGCATTATTTTCAGCTTTATATTTGATATAATACAGCCATCTGTACATATTCTTTTTTCTCTGGGTTTTTTCTTCATTGATTTTCTCGATGGGACAACATACAGAGCCCCTAAAAATGTGCCTTTTCTTATGGTAGTAGCTCTTATATCAAGGCCTAATGTTTAATTTAACACATCCTCTGTGGCGGCAGAGAAACCATGACATAAAATAGGCTGATATAAAGCCATATTTCAATGCATAGTGTGTGGCGGCCCAGAAACCACATAGTGAAATGGGCTGATGGCACAATATGGATCAATGTGCATTGCCCTATATGCTAAGTTTAATGGTTTCTTGTGCACACATAAAAGTCTGTATTTTTTTATTTATGCCATGGTCCTTGAGGCTATGTAATACGGTGCTAAGAATGTAGTGCTTTTTGCATAATGAAAAGTGAACCTTAAATTCATTTAGTCATATATCACTAAACAGCTGCTATAAAACCTCACTTCTTGTACAATAAATTTATTTTCTATTATGAAAAACTAAATAGGGGCAAAAGTCTGCAAACACAAATATTTTCCATACTATACTTTCTTCTTTCCATACTTTTCCAGACCTGGAAAATATGTAAATCAAATTCCATACTTTTCCAAACCCTGTAGGAACCCTGCACTGGGATGTTTAACATCCTTCCTCATCCACTGGATCGCCACATCAATTCACTTTAGAAGGCCTTTATTTACCTCCTTGTGGAGCACTTTTTATAATGGATGGATGCACTTTATTGGACTTTATACAGCTTGGAAGAGCCAGGACATTTTTTAATATAACTCCAATTGTATTCCAGGGTTTCTGCAGATATGAACAAGTGAAACTTAAGACTTTTTAAGACCTTTTTAATACCACCTTATATGAAATTTAAGACCGAAACCTGTAATGGAAATAGATATTATATCACATGCATATATGTAATATTTAATGTAAAAAGTAAACACAATTTCATGGCTGTCATAAATTAAATTTATTACTACGATATACAGTGAACTTTTCATATCAGCAGATACTATTCCACACAAAATATCCCCATAACAGTACCACTAGAAATATCTGATGTAAAGAAATTCTGAAGCAATATTTTCATCAGTGCTCTATTAGCTTTTACATCTTAAATCTGCATATTTGATTTACCTTTATAAAGGCCTTTTTTTTTTTACTTTTGAAGTGTATGCATTACCTTTGAAATTTATTTTATGAATTTATCAATAAATTCTAAATGGCTGTTAGCAGTGAGATTACATAATTTACACTGCAAAATTAAAAGTGAGATTAATGTTTTAAATACATTTATTGATTTATAAATATATGAATTAGAAATGTTGGGTGTGAAGGCATACTTTTAAACACACTAAACTACCAGCAGGTGGCGGTAAGTCACTTCATGAGTGAGTTATTTCAACTGATTCGAGCAAAACGCTGAATCATAGCAGAACGTTGCTTGGAGAATACTTCTGCTGCGATCCTTGCTTGGAACTATTTTCGTTGGTGAAACAGAACAAAACAGTGAAAATATTTTGTCTAATATGTAAGTAACTACTTGACTAACTACTTGTTTATTGAGCTAAAATTAATGTAACATTTGTAATTGTGAGAATTTTCAGCAAAAAGCTCACTTGGTATATTACTGAACTATATCATGTTATAAATAAACTATACATTTTAAATTTTTACCTCAGTGTGTTTCTATAGAGTGCTGTTACATTCATTTGTTTTAAAGTATGTCACAAATAGACCAGAAATACACTATCCATTATCAATTTCTGTTTACGTTGAATGTATTAAAATAGGAATCTTTCTTGCCTTTCGATGCTTTGCTAACTGTTAGTTGTTTTTGTAACTTCAGTTTTAATCAGGCGGTTTGTTCGGACGGGCAAGTAAAAAAAAAAAACATTTTAAAAGTATCTCGAAGGCTGGCGGTCAGCTAGCTCGACCTATATTCATTATTATTATTGATAACATTATATACAGAAAAAGGTAGTTTGACCTGTATTCTGCTACTGCGATTCTGTCTGAAGACACAGTAACTTCCACAGAGGGAGGAAAAAAATCTACAGATGTTAGCAACTGGCCTTAGCCAAGCCCTATATTTAGTTTTTTTCAAGCTAAGTATCGCTAAACTTGCATTTCCCCATAGCTAAAAAGTTAAATCCATTTTACTTCTGCGGTACAATCCGAGAGAGACTCGCGCCAATAACAGAAAGCTGATTGGCTATTGCATGTTGGTCTCATTTGTAGTTTAAATACAGCAAATTATATTTGGAATAGTGAAATAAAGAACTACAACACCACGGAAACAATAAAAAGAGAATTTAAATGAGCTTTAGAAGTAGCGTTACATGGACATCGGAAAAATAAGACCTGTGTAAAATTATTTAAGACCTAGAACAGCGAATTTAAGATTAATTTAAAAATTATTTAGATTTTTAAATGTTAGACTTTTTAAGACTTTTTAAGACCCCGCGGAAACCCTGGTATTCGTCATATACACCTAAAATGGCTTGAGAGTGAGTAAATCATGGGGTAATTTTCATTTTTGGGTGAACTATCCCTTTAATAAAGGATTGAGTTTTCGAAAAAAACATTCAATGTAAAAGATGACACAAATATCCGTGTTCGTGATCATGTTTGGAATAGAATGGGCCAGATGGCTTAGACCAAATCTAATCACTGCTGTACACCTCACACAAAGCTGTTTATTAGACACATGAGGACAAAATGGATCTGTTTCGCATTTATACCACATTTGCGCTGCTTGACTTGCAAAACTGTTTCATTTTATAGAGCATGTTTGTCTCAACAAAGAAAAACTATGCACTCTAGTGGAAACCCATATATTAGAGCTAAAAAGAGTTTTTTTTTCTGCATTTGGTGAATTGATAAAATAATAACTGCACTTGTGTATTACAGAATCTGATCTAACCTGATCAATTTTATTATTATTTATACAGTATTGAAAGGTTTCAATCTTGATAACTAGGAGTGACATGTCTGTACTGTAAATTACTCACAGCCAATGATGAGGTATCTGCAGAAGAGCCAACCAGAAATGAGTGCTTCTTTAGGAGAGCGTGGGGGTCTGGACATGATGTCCAGGTCCGGGGGGTTAAAGCCCAGAGCAGTAGCTGGGAAACCATCCGTTACCAGATTGACCCACAGCAACTGAACTGGGATCAGAGCCTCAGGCATTCCCAAAGCAGCAGTGAGGAAAATACTGAGAGACAAAAAGAAAAATATAACGTTTGAGGTGCGCTCACATTACCAGTGTTCAGTGACCTGTTGGCGAAAACCTGTCATTTCATTTGGGAATCTCTGCTAAGGGGACATGGGGATGGAAAAATATGAAATGGGATGAAAAATGCTTTTGCATTCTCTTGCATGTATTGCGTTATGTTTACAACAGTGTCCACAGACATAATGCATGCTTAAAGTAGTTCACTTCCAGAACAAAAATTTACAGAAAATGTACTCAACCCCCTTGTCATCCAAGATGTTCAGGTCTTTCTATCTTCATAAAGAAATTGTTTTTTTTGAGGAAAATATTTCAGGATTTCTCACCATATAATGGACTCCCAAGTTTGAACTTCCAAAATGCAGTTTAAATGCAGCTTCAAAACGATCCCAGCCAAAGAAGAAGGGTTAAAAAGTATAGAAATTGTAATTTTTTGTAGAAAATAACCTATTGATTCGCTAGATCATTTGGAGCCCTTTGAAGCTGCATTTAAACTGCATTTTGAATGTTCGAACCGGGGGCACCATAGAATTCCATTATATGGAGAGATGTCCTGAAATGTTTTTCTTAAAAAACATAATTGCTTCAGAAAGAAAGACATGAACATCTAGGATGACAAAGGGGCGAGTACAATATCTGTACATTTTTGTTCTGGAAGTGAACTACTCTTTCAAAGTATAGTATACAGCTTTAGGACAATGTCTTTATTTGTGTCTGTACTTACCAGACTACTTCTCCAATGTTAGACGAAATGAGGTAACGGATGAACTGTTTCATATTGTTGTAAATGGCTCGGCCCTCCTCCACTGCGGCCACAATAGTTGAAAAGTTATCGTCTGCCAAGATCATTTCTGAAGCAGATTTAGCCACAGCCGTGCCTGAGCCCATAGCAATGCCAATTTCAGCCTTCTTCAAAGCAGGGGCATCATTCACACCATCACCCGTCTGGACAGGAAATGCAAGTGTGAGGGTCCATTAACTGAAGTTTTTTGCAGTTTAGTATTCTCATGTTTCTAGTGACACTTACCATCGCTGTGATATCATTTAGGCTTTGCAAATATTCGACAATGCGGCTCTTGTGCGTTGGCTCGACGCGGGCGAAACAGCGGGTGGTGCGGCAGGCCTGTCGCTGCAGGTGGGGAGGCAGCTCATCAAACTCTCGTCCTGTGAGGCCGCTGCCAAACGGTCCACCTTCAGCCTCCTCTTCCTCCTGCTCAGTGATGATGCCCACTCGACGACAGATAGACAGGGCAGTGCCCTTATTGTCACCTACACAAACCAGCATAGGAAAAGACCTTAGTTTTACATTTACATGTATGTTTGTAACCCTGGACAACAAACCTAGTCATAAGGGTCAATTTTCTGAAATTGAGATTTATACATCATCTAAAAGCTGAATACAACTATTTGAAAATCTGGAATCTGAGAGAGCAAAAAATATAGAAATATTGAGCCTTTAAAGTTGTCCAAATGAAGTTCTTAGAAATCAAAAATTAGGTTTTGATATATTTATGGTAGAACATTTACGAAATATCTTCATGGAACATGATCTTTACTTAATATCCTAATGATTTTTGGCATGAAAGACTGCTACTTAAGACACATTTGTACATGTTTACCAAGCCTAGACACAATTAAATAATAGAAGGTCTCACATTAGAACTATTTGTCACTGAAATTGTGCTTTGAGAAGGTTATTCAACCAAAAATGAAAATTCTGTCATTATTTACTTAACTCTCATGTTGTTCCAAACCCATTAGACTTTAGTGAATCTTCAAAACACAAGATATTTTTAATGAAACCTGAGAGGTTTCTGTCTTTTTATTTTGAAAGTCTAGGAAATCAGAGCTTAGAACAGTCTTTTCGGTTTGGAATGACATAAGGGTTGGTAAATGATGACAAAATTTTCATTTTTGGGTCAACTATACCTTTAAAATCACCTGTACTTGTGTGTTTAACCTACCTGTGATCATAATGACCCGTATACCAGCCTGTCTGCACATACGCACTGCATTCAGCACTTCCTTCCTGGGTGGATCTAACATTCCCACGCAGCCTACGAATGTCAAGTCCGACTGAGGGAGTCACAAAAAAAGTGTTAAAGTTATAGCACTCAGATATACATTTTTAAATATTTTTTACACATTACACTGTCCCAAACTTATTTTCATGGTTTTAAATAATTTATCCACATTAACTTGCTCACCTCATATTCTGTGAAGGTAGCAGAGTTCTCTAAGTTCAGGGTTCGAGGGTCAGGGGGTGAATCCCGGGTTGCCATAGCGAGGCAGCGTAGTGTATCACGCCCCGACCCCCACTCTCTTACTGTGCTTAAGAGCTGCTCCCTGAGGTCAGAGGTCAGCGGTACCCGGGTACCACCTCCTACCCGTATCCAGCGGCAACGCTCCAGCACACTCTCTGGTGCCCCCTGTGAAGTCAGGATCAACAGACAATATCTGTATCTATGTCTATCTATATATCCAGAAGGAAAAACAATGCATTAAGAGCCGGGGGTGAAAACATTTTGAATTTGAAGATCAGGGTAAATTTCACTTATTATGTCTTCTGGGAAACATGTAAGTATCTTCTGTCGCCTCTGAAAGGCAGTACTAAAAATTAAAAA
Source organism: Garra rufa (assembly GCF_049309525.1). NCBI lineage: Eukaryota > Metazoa > Chordata > Actinopteri > Cypriniformes > Cyprinidae > Garra > Garra rufa. The sequence continues at coordinate 18,066,016 of NC_133366.1, forward strand.
AAGATATTTAGGCAAAATATGAAACATTTACACATCTTCATTCTGTTCAAAAGTTTTCACCCCAGCTCTTCCTAAACAACAACAACAACAACAACAACATCAACAAAAAAACACATCTGTGGATCATTCAGGTAACAACAGTATTAAGAATCAAGTGTATGTAAACTTTTGAACAAAGTCATTTTTATAAATTCTATTTTTTATTTCTTTTTGAACTATATGTAACCATCTTTTATCTAAAATATCTTACTCAGGTCAGTACTAAATAAAAAATAACATGCATTTTGTATTTTCCCTCTTATTTTGGTAAAAATGCTTTATTTTCAAAAACACAAAGACAAAGGCTATTGAATATCAACTTGTTAATATTTTTTTCCTAAAATTGATTGCTTTTTCCTTACTGTTTTGTTTAAAGATTATTACTATTATGGCACTCCAACAAAAATGCATAAAGAAAAGAATGGAAAAAGAGAAAGCTTTATAGAAGATGAAAACCAGACCTTGACAAACATCTTGGCACCTGAAGCAGAGCGAGTGAGTTTGTTTGGAGAGCAGAAAACTGACATGGACTTCCTGTCTCGAGAAAACTCCAGAGTCAGCTCTTTCCTCATTAACTGCTTTATGACCTAAGAGAGAAAGAGAGAAAGAATGTGTGTGAGAGTAGTGGTGAAGGAAATGGTTTCTGTAACTCTTTGTCTTTTAGTAATGTAATTTTCACAAGCAAAAGAAAAAAAAAATCCTGCAAGCCAAAAGCCACAAAATAAACCATTTAACCTGAATCTACACACTTTTTTTCAGTTTTCTTTGGTGATGGCAAAAGAAACCTGGTGTTACTTTTGCAGTGCCTTGAGGGTAAAGTTGTACAAACATTTAAAAAAACAACTTTTCTCTCTCCATACTTTAAGCAAATAAACCATATAGAATAAGGAGAAGATTTTAAACAAAGTACATTTAAATTTTGCTGAAATCTGTTCTGCCAGAGTAGATGACAAATAACATAGTTTTAAAAATGTACCAATACAAATATGAAAAAGCAATGAAAAAAATAATATTTTTATAAAATTTTTTTAACAAACATACGTTTTTGTAACATTTTTCTAATTAAAGTCTATGTAGTTTTATATTATTTATAAAAAAAATTATTTATATGCGCCTGCTTCAGCCATGTTACGGCAGCAAACTTCCTTGACTATTACGCCGGAATGGGAGTGTAGTTCCTAATCTTATCGGCCTAGAAAATCACAGCTTTACATTTTCCGCCGATATTAGTACACAATATAACTACAGAAGTGTCAAGTTTTAAATAGGACAAATATGGAAACTCGTTGGTCATTTTTGAACGCGATGCTATATTGGTCTAATAGGATTCAAAGATCTATGCTAAGCTATGCTAAAAGTGGTATCGCCAGATATCAGGAGAACGGCTGAATGGATTTCAAAACGGTAAAACTCAACTTATTAACTCGGGGGGAGTTGGAGAATGAGCCTATTTCCAAAAAAAGTGGAGTGTTCCTTTAAAGTTTATGACCCAACTCGGAAAACCCTGGTATCAAAATTATTTCAGTATTTCCCAGTAGTAAATAGACTTGAGAGGTGTTCACATCTAATTTCCGATTAGAAAACTCATATTTACGATTATTCCGATAAAGCCAGCATTACCCTACATGCGTGAATCGGTGCCAAACAGGCAGTGATGTAAAAGCAGACGTTGATCTTCTGTGGAGGCGGTGTTTAGCCACACTATTACATCACAGAGTTCATTAAAGACAGATCCACAATCTGTCATTTTGGCAGACTGGCTTCAATATAAGCTATTGTAAGATTTCAAGAAAGTTAAAAGTTGAAACTTACAGACGTTTTTATAGCACAATGCTCTCTTTTATGCCAAAAGTTTAGGGGTTTCATTTTGATTTTTCAGTTTATAGTACACAGTACACAATAACATAGTGCTGTCTCTGATTCTGTGCTGACCAACAACGACTGTATGAGTACTTACTGAACAGCAGGCAGTGGCTCTTTCAGGAGGTGAGAGGCCTCCCAGGTCTGTGTCAAACACGTTCATCTTCTCCACCAGACAACAGAGAGCCGTCTCAGTTGCTTCTCCTACTTTCTCAAACACACCTTTACTCTGTGATTTTCAGAGAAGAAATAGAGAGAAAATTAGGTCTCTACAGCTTAACGATAATGGAGAGAGCATGTACGTGTGCACACGCACCTCATTGTAATCCAGTGAAGAGTCGTTACACAGGGCACAGATAGAGGCCATTTCCACCAGCCCTTCATACTGACTGCAGCGAACCTGTACACCTTCCTTATACCTGAAACAGAGACAAAAAGAGGATGGGAGGGATTGGAGGAGGACTGCATAAATTACGGAGAAAACTGAAAAAATAATGGGTAAAGTGAGAAAAAGGGATTGATTAGGAAAAAAGAGCAAGTCTTGTGAAAAACATCACATTAATGTTTAGTTCAGAAGAGACTCCTGAAAGCATCCAAGTGTGTGCATGTGTGAATGTAAGTGTAGTTAGATGTAAAGTAAAATAAACTCACACTTCTCCTTCAGGGGCGTAAGTAGATCCAGTTACGGTAAATTCATTCAGTAAACACCTCTCACCTGCGACGACGTCCACAATAAACATCTGCACCCAGACAAACACACATGCACAGCCAAGCATGCACAAACACACATACACACAAAGAATTAGTTGGATCTGTGGTTTTCAAACATCATTCCATGTTATTAATCTCCTGGCTACCAGAGAATAATAAAATCCCACAATGCATCTGTTAGAATCAATACACACTGTTAGATATTATTATTACATATTTTAGAATTACTTAAGTCTTAGAGTTAAACTTTTGCACTAGACAGAATTCTCTCTCACCCTGCAGACAGACATCTGGTTGGTGGTAAGAGTGCCTGTTTTGTCAGAGCAGATGACAGAGGTACAGCCAAGCGTCTCTACAGACGGGAGGGAACGGACTATAGCATTTTTGCGGGCCATGCGGCGTGTGCCAAGCGCCAGGCATGTGGTAATGACAGCAGGAAGACCTGTGAGAAAAAACAGAAGACATCGGTGAGTAAGTTATGACAAAAGGGAGAGGAGTAGAGAATGTTACAATGAGGGATTTCTCTAAATCCCTTGTTAATTTTTTATGAAAATCAAGCTTTGACAGACAACCCACGTAGATTTAAATGCTGTTTATTTACCTATATGAATTTGAACTATATTAGAATTTCAGAAAGCTTATATTTATATATCTAAACATATTTTAATACAAATTATTTTATCAGCAAAAGTGAACATAAATGTAATCTTTTTTATCCTTTGCTATCTTTAAAATCTTTGCAAGTAAACCGTAATGTTCATATTCATAAAAATTATTTAAGAATGATTTAAAATGCATCTGACCTTTTCTACAACAGTTCAAGTTATCATGTCACAAATTTGATTAATGCATCTTTTTCACAGATATTTCATGGGTTACCACAGTTATTCCACGAAAAAAACAGTTAATACTATGTAATACCAGGGTTATTATTATAATTAAACAAAACTAAAACCAGAAAAAACTAATTTTTGTTTCTTGAAATAAAAATAAACACTAACTGAAATCAAAGAAACAAAATATAAAAAAAACTAAACTTATGTTATTTCCGCATATCGCCAATGCAAAATTTCTAGTTTTTATTAAGTTTAACTTGATGTACTAAAATAACTGAAACTGAAATAAAATTAATAAAACAATAGACAAAAAAAAAAAAAAAAAAATTATATATATATATATATATATATATATATATATATATATATATACAGGGGTTGGACAATGAAACTGAAACACCAGGTTTTAGACCACAGTTAGTATGGTGTTGGGCATCCTTTTGTGGCCAATAGAGCATTTCGTCTTTGGAATTGTCATATACAAGTCCTGCACAGTTGCCAAAGGCATTTTGAGCCATTCTCCTCTTGCAGATCAGGGGTCAGGTCACTACATGATACTGGTGTAGGAAAATGTTATCTGACTCGCTCCTCCAAAACACCCCAAAGTGGCACAATAATATTCAGATCTGGTGACTATGCATGCCATGGGAGATGTCCAACTTCACTTTCATGTTCATCAAACCACTCTGTCACCTGTCTTGCTGTGTGTACTGGTGCATTATCATCCTGATACATGGCACCACCTTCAGAGTACAATGTCTGAACCATTGGGTGCACATAGTCAACGTTCACACCTGTTCTTACTGGTGGAATGTGCAATCAGTGAAGATTGGCCACCAGGCTGCAAAAATATAGCCATGAAACCTCCAACATTATATTG